>NC_136068.1:512827483-513397483 GCF_964261635.1 Lissotriton helveticus
GTGCTATTTAAAGTATTTCTAAGTGTAACTTGTTATGTGCGTTTGCCTCTGACCTCATAAAGAGTTCAGAGGAGTGTGTTAGTGAATAAATACATATATATTTTATATATATCCTGTGTGGTGTCCTTTCATTTGGTATTCAAGGGGTTACATTTGGTAAAACAGCTGGCTTTACACGCCCTCAAGAGTCTTTTAGCCTAAGACTGTTCTGTCCACGCTACCACTAGGATAGCTGGTCTATAAGGTTGACTTACAACCATCACCATAAGGGTTGTTTGGACTGGTGCAAGGTGCTCACTAGAATAGTGAACATCATATACCAGGCCAACTTCTCACAATGACACGCAGATGATTCTCTCCTGTGAGGGAGAGGAGTCAACGTCAGTGGAAGTGTTTCACAACTGTCTGTGGGATACGGCCTGTTGGCTAAAGGACAACTCATTACAATATAATGCGGGTAAGACTGAGGTGATTCTCTGTTCAGCCAACAGGATTGCGCACGCTCTGCCTAGCAAATTCTGGCCCTCTGATGCTTCGACCGCTGTTCGACCAGTTAAAACGGTCCGTAACCTGGGCGTTATGTTTGATAATAAGCTTACGATGGAAGCCCAGGTGACAAAAATGGCGGCCTGCTGCTTTGCGATCATCAGATCCTTGAAGAAAAAGTTTCCTTTGTTGCCCTCGCAGGCGCGTGTGCTAGTGGCAAGGAGTACGATTCTCAGTAGGCTGGACTACTGTAATGCCTTGCTGCTTGACTCTCCGAAGTTCCTTTTGGATAGACTTCAGAGGATCCACTCAGCGGTGGCCAAGTTAGTTTTAGGATTGCCTAGAAGTTCTTCTTCTTCCGTGGTCTTGGCTAAATTGCACTGGCTCCCTTTGAAACAGAGAGTTCAGTTCAAGTCTCTCTGCCTCGTTTTTTACGCCCTGAATGGGCTGGGTCCCGAGCTCATGCGGAAACAATTTGATTGGTATCTCCCGACGAGAAGGCTTCTCTCCTCATCAGCCAGACTGGTGAAGGTACCGAGGTTCAGGAAAGTCACGTCAGGTAGTAGATCATTTCGGGTGGCAGCGGCCAAACAGTGGAACGAACTCCCATGGGAGGTGAGACAATTTAAAGACCTCCTCCCTTTTAGAAGGAGAATGAAAAGCTGGCTGTTTCCCAAGATATAGTCTCTGCCCTGTATCCAAAACACTTCTTATGTCCTCTGTGATGCCTAGCGTCAGGATGCCTGTAAATTGATAACGCGCTTTATAAGTTAAATAAATAAATAAATAAACGAAGCCCTCACTGAAGTTCTGCTGGGCACCTGGTCGAAGCCCTCTACAGGCCTCCCTGTAGATTGGAACATGGCCCGACGCACCTGCCCGGCTCACCCCAGCTTCCTGTCCGTTCACCCCACCCCCAAGATCCTGGTGATCCAAACCTCTACCTCCAAGACCGCATTCCCGACCGCTCCCCCGGATCGAGAATCCAAAAGGTGCGATCAGTTTGGCAAGAAACTGTTCTCCTCCCTACGTTTGGGGCTGCGGTCTGTCAGCACCGCCTGCCTTTTGTGCCGTTACACCCTATCTCTGTGGGATACGGTTGTGGAAGTGCTGCCGCAGTGCCCGGAGGAGGCCCGGGCAAAGCTTACCCAAGCCCTAGCAGAAGGCCACGATGCAGAACGGTACTCCATTCGGTGTGGACTCGATACCACGGACTCGTTGCGTAGAGCAATTGCAGCGACGGTGGTGGTTCACCGCCACGCCTGGCTGAGGTCTGCCAACTTCTCAGGGGATGTCCAGGCAACACTCATGGACATGCCCTTTGATGGCCGTCGCCTCTTTGGCGACAAGGCAGACAGTGCGCTTGGGCGTTTTAAGGACTCCAGGGCTACGGCCAAGTCCTTGGGCCTAGGCCAATGCCAGCAAACTTCTGCCTCTAGATCCTTTAGTGGCAAAGGAAGGGGTGCCCCCACACGTCCAGCCAGACACAGGCCACAGACTCAGGCTCAACGCGGTCGCGGACGTGGCTACCGCCGTAGCGGTACCAGAGGACACCGGTATAGTCAGTCCACACCCGCCCCTGCAGCATCTGCCTCTAAGCCTTCCTAGTCCGGCATTTCAGGCCCATTCCTCGCCAGTGGGGGGTAGGGTCCGCCATCACCTCCCCATTGGTGTACCATCAAGGACAGGTGGGTGCTGTAAATCGTCCGAAGGGGCTACTTTTCCCCTTCGAGGCAACCCCTCCAGCCATGCCACCTTAGTACCACAGCATGTCGGGGGATCACTTGCAACTTCTGCAGGAGGAAATTATGGCCCTCTTGGACAAGGGGGCCATCGAGCGCGTTACTGGGCCAGAAGTAGGATGTGGTTGCTATTCCCACTACTTTCTGGTACCCAAGAAGGGCAAAGGAGGCCTACGTCCTATCTTGGACCTACTGAGCATCAACGGCTTCCTCCGGAAGGAGAAGTTCAAGATGCTGACTTTGGCTCAGGTCCTAGCTGCCATGGACCCAGAAGACTGGATGGTAGCGTTGGACTTGCAGGACACATATTTCCATATCCCCGTCCTGCCGGCCCCACCGGCGTTACCTGCGGTTCACGGTAGGCCACGAGCACTTTCAGTTTATCGTGCTCCCCTTCGGCCTTACGAGTGCCCCACGGGTGTTCACGAAAGTGACGGCGGTGGTTGCAGCTCATCTGCGCAGATTAGGGGTTTCAGTCTTCCCCTAGCTCGGCGGTTGGTTGTTGAAGGCGGGCTCACCCCAAACAGTTGTCTCCCACCTCCAGACTACGGCCGACCTCCTGCACCAGCTGGGGTTCTCCATCAACGTGCCGAAGTTGCACCTGTGCCCCTCTCAGACGCTCTTCTTCATCGGAGCAGTTCTGGACTCGGCGCAGTTTCGGGTTTATCCTCCCGAGCAGCGGGTTTGGGATATTCAGGCTCTGATTCCGATCTTTCAGCCTTTATCCTGAGTCTCGGTCAGGTTGACGCTGCTGCTCCTGGGGCTGATGGCCTCCTGCATCCTACTGGTGCATCACATCAGGTGGCGGATGTGGGCTCTGCAGTGGGACCTGAAGTTTCAGTGGGCCCAGCATCAGGGCAACCTGTCCGACCACGTCCTGATTTAGGAGGGCACTGCGAGACAGTTGCAGTGGTGGCTCACGAACCGCGATTGGGTCAGCGGCAGATCTCTCTCCCTTCCCCAACCGGAGCATGTAGTGGCGACAGATGCGTCCCTCCTGGGATGGTGGGGCCACATGGAAGAGAGGGAGATCAGAGGCCTCTTGTCTCCGGCGGAGTCTCGGCTCCATATCAACCTTCTGGAGCTGCGGGCAATCGATCTTGCACTGAAGGCATTCCTTCCCGGTGTCCAGGGAAGTGTAGTGCAGGTGTTCACAGACAACACCACCACCATTTGGTACTGCAACAAACAGAGCGGGGTGGGGTCGTGGACCCTTTGTCAGGAGGCTCTGTGCCTCTGGACATGGCTGGAACATCAGGGCATCACCCTGGTGTTCAACACCTGGCAGGTTATCTGCACGCCAGGGCGACAAACTCAGCCACCGGTGCATGATGGATCACGAATGGCGTCTGAACTCGGATGTGGCACAAGGTCTCTTTCAGCGATGGGGAGAGCCTTGGTTAGATCTATTCGCCACCAAAGAGAACGCGCAATGTCCTCACTTCTGCGCGCTGGAATTTCGTCGCGAGTGGAACTGCGGTCTGTTGTACACCTTTCCGCCTATACCGCCTATACCACTTCTGCCCAGAGTGCCAAAGGAAATCCGATGAGACCGGGCCCAAGTCATCCTTGTGGCAACAGACTGGGCACGAAGAAACTGGTATAGCGAGCTTCTCAGCATATCAGTCGATCCCATGTTTCATCTGCCTCTTCAGGAGGACCTTCTGTCGCAGTAGCAGGGGATGGTCCTCCACCCGAACCTGTCCAGTCTCCACCTACATGCGTGGAGATTGAGCGGCGGCAGTTGAGGCCATTTGACTTGCCTCCTGAAGTCTGTGATGTGATTCTGGCAGCCAGGCGTTGTAGGAGAGTGGGTCTGCAATCCTATGGTCACCCCAGATTATTGCTTTTTGCTTCACTGGTTTACGACTTTCCCTGGCTGTGGGCCTGCTAATCAGACCCACAGCCTAGCTGTTCTCTCTCTAAATTGACATCCATGTACCTTAGGTGCATTTACCAATTGGTACTGGGCCACCTTATCAGTCCCTGTACAGAGTACCTTAGGTATCCAGGGCATAGGTGTACCCAGGGCCTACCAGGGGCTGCAGCATGTATTATGCCACCCCTGGCTGGCCAATCAAAACTGACACAACTGGCTGCAAGACAGCTGGGGCAAGGTGGTGTAATCATCCTTTGCTATAGATATAGTATACCTATATCTAACCCTAAAATGGACACATATATTCCTATCAGTCACTCCTATGGCAGGCCTTATCAATCCTGAAGGCAGAGTGCTTGGAATTATGTGAGATGGTGCTCTGGCATGAGCTGAGCCCGTCTGCAGCTTGCAGAACCAAGTCCTAATAGCTGTTTGATGATAACGCTATACCATATACTCTTAAGTGCATTATAATCCTCGCGGTTGAATGCTAACTTTGGTATAGCATTATCAAAATATGTCGAGTAAGGTGTCATACGAATTGGAATACTACCCCCTCGCCAATTCTGGCAACGGGGGTAGCATTCCACCCTTCTAGAGGGACACGACATGTATGTAACTGTGAACCCCGGTTAAAGTTAACTCGAGCCTTGGCATCACAAAATGGATGCTGCCACCACAGACACAAGTCTGACCTCCTGCTGCTGGGAGTCCTTCCAGCGAGGGAGGCTTGGACAAAGGGTTTCCTGCCTTGGGAGGTGCTAGCACCACCCCAGACAGGATTTTGTGTATTGGGTAGGACAGGCCTGAAAGGAATGAGACATGCCTGGGGCACACAAGGTGTCCTGTGCATACACCGGTTCAAACCAGTTGCTGGGGCATCCCTGCCAAAGCTCTGGCGGGAAACCGGACAAAGGATAGGAGGTGTAACCACCCCTCTTCCTGGTCCCACCCATGGGAGGGACCTAGTCAGTAGTGCAGCCCCCTTTAGGAGAATTAAGGTAGGAGCTGGTCCCATTCCAAATTAGATTATCCTGAACAACTTACAAGAAGAAACTCTGGACTTCGACGTTCTGCACCCCAGAAGACTGAAGAATCTCCCTTGTGGGCAAGGAGTGTCCACCCTGCAACTGCAGGCACCATCAAGCGTCCAGCGGCTTCACCTTGTCGTCTTCCCTTGAGGATCCTGACTTCAGAGCCCGACGAGACCCGGATTCCCAGACCTCTCCGACCTCAACTCACATCTGCAGCACAGCTGAGATCCGTGGGTGCGACGAGACACGTGGGATCGGCCATCTTGAAAGAAACTGCACTTCGCTTTCAGCACGACTCCCGAGGTAAACTCGACCAAGTGCTTTGGGGATTGAGAAGCCCCAGCCCCTGCACCGAAGATCAGCCCTCCAGCTTCCACGAGATCTGCGTGGGGCCCTTCTGCTTGTTTGCTGCTCGATGCGTTGTCTGGTCACTTGCCGGCTGGCTAGTGACCTCCTAGACGATGAACTCTGAAAACTACACTGCTGGTCTGGTTGCTCCAGACTGGCCCTTGCTCCCTTCCAAAAGAGGTGCACCCCGGACTCTCCTAGTCCGCACCAGACGCTTTTCCACTCACCGCGTGGGTTGCCTTTGCCAAGGCCTGTTGACGCCGAATCCGGAACAGACACCGCCGACAGCGAGAGCCTGTGTGGGACAGCTCGTGCCTCCATCCTGGTCATCGAAGACACCTCCTGGTCCACGTGGCTGCAGAGTCAAGCATCCACTCTTCACCTGATCGCGACAACGACATCTGGTTCCTTACTGGTTCCACTCCAGTCACTGGCTAGTGACTTTGAATATTGTCCCCTCTGCTTTCAGGCCTTCAGCTTTCCTGATCCACCCTTGGATCACACCGGACATCTTCCTCCTGGTCACCTGCAGCATCTTTTCTTTCAGGCTCCATAGACTTCAACGCAGAAACCCGACACAACTTCGCACCTACGCACCCGCAGCCCGTGGGTGAGGTAACGAGAGCATTTCTGTGCTCAAGGGTAGATTGACTATCCTAGTGTCCAGATTCACAGTCGTTGTAGTCCTAACTAGTCAGGATTGTCCGTACTCACCTTTTTCTTGAACTGTACTGTCCATAGACGTTGTTACGCATCCCGCGTGTGAGTTCACACTCTGCACGCGTGTCCCGTGGGCCTCCTATTACTTACCTCAGGTTAGGATAGCGTAGTCCCAGCGGTCCTGCAGCCTCTGGACAGCTCCATTTCTTCTATTGATTTCCTTATACCATTTACTTAGTATATGGTTTGTCGTGCCCCTAGGGCACCATTGTAATTTTGTGCAACTTATCGTATTTTTCCTAAGAGATTGTCATGTGCTTAGCCCTCTGATCTCATAAAGAGCTCAGAGGTGTTTGTTATTAATAAATATATTGTTTATTTTCGTAACAACCTGTGTGGTGTCCTTTCATCTGGTATTCAAGGGGTTATATTGTGGTAAAACAGCTGGCTTCACATGCCAAAAGAGTTTAGCCTAAGACTGCTTTGTCCATGCTACCATTAGGATAGCTGTTCTATAAGGGTGACTTACAACCAATCACCATAAGGGTTGTTTGGACTGATACAAGGTGATCACTAGAACTAGTGAGCATCATATATCAGGTCAACTTCTCACATTGGTGTGCAGCGGTTGGGATTTGAGCTTGCTGTTGTTTTTACCACATATAATCTTGAAATATCATTTGAAGGATCACATAAGGTACTATAGGTACATATAACAAGCTTAGAAATACTCTGAGTTCTACTGAACCAGCTGTTGTAGTAGAAAGGGCCTAGCACACCCTGACTACAACTCTTAGCAAGGGATCAGTAGGAAAATCCATAGTGTAGGTAGGTGCATCACTTACACCTCACTAGAAAGCATGTCTACCCATGGAGAGACTTCAGAGACTCCCCTAGTGGTTAGTGACCCTCCACAGGTCCTTTCCAGATATGCAGCTCTCAGTTTCCAGGAGATGAGACAATTGTGTACCTC
Source organism: Lissotriton helveticus (assembly GCF_964261635.1). NCBI lineage: Eukaryota > Metazoa > Chordata > Amphibia > Caudata > Salamandridae > Lissotriton > Lissotriton helveticus. The sequence goes on from NC_136068.1 coordinate 512,834,606, forward strand.
CATGAAATTGAAACAGGGTTCCAACCCTACCACTCCTTTTCTGTTAGGTCTTTTAGAGACATATTATGCTAGAAAGGCCTCTAACCCAGGCCCCTTTATTCCAGATGGGAGCATGCCCCCCTTAGAAGGTACTCCTGGTGATCCAGACTCTAACCTCCCTGAAACAGAGAATGTAGCTGAGGAGGAAAAGGAAGACTTATCTGAGAATGAGGCAGAAAATGGGCAAACTTTAGTCAGCAGGCTTACAAGGGCCAACTTAGACCTACATAGGGAAGGAACTGGGGGACCCCCAGTGCTGACCCTAAGCAGGCCTAACTTTGGAGTTAGAAGAGATAGATGTCATTCTAGAGACTCCAATAGATCTGTGCACTCTCGTGCCTCTCATGCATCTGCTCAAAGGAGGATGACATCCCCTCAGAGGAGAGAGCATGAGGCAAAGATGAGGGAAGCTAATCTGAGGATTCAAAGGGAAGAACTTGCCCTTGCCAAAGAGAAGCTTGCCTTTGCTAGAGAACAACAGTTGAGTGGGGTAGTCCCCACTGGTGGCAGCAATATCCCTAGGGATAGAGAAAGGGGTTTTGATACTAGAAACCTGAGTAAAATAGTGCCCTCCTATAAGAAAGGAGATGATATCCACAAATGGATAACTGCTCTGGAGAGGGCCTCCAAAGTACAGCAGGTACCCCAGAGTCAGTGGGCAGCTATATTGTGGCTCTCCTTTGAAGGCAAAGGTAGAGATAAGCTCCTCACTGTTAGAGATGAGGATGCTAATGATTACCAAGTCCTGAAAACTGCACTGATTGATGGGTTTGGCTTAACAACTGAACAGTACAGGTTAATGTTCAGAGACACCCAGAAAACTCAGGCTCAGGATTGGACTGACTTTGTTGATTGTGCCACTAAGGCTTTGGAAGGCTGGTTACTGGGAAGTAAAGTTACTGATTACACAGGATTGTATAATCTAATTATGAGAGAGCAAATCTTAAATAATTGTCAGAACCAGTTGTTGCATCAGCACCTGATTGACTCAGATCTGACCTCTCCCCAAGAATTGGGAAAGTAGGCAGACAGATGGGTCAGAACCAGGGTTAAGCAGCAGAACCAGAACCAGGGTGGTGGCCAGAAGAAAGCAGACCAGAAGGGTAATAATGGGAATAAGCAAAATGACCAGAAGTCTTCAACAGGGCCCCAACAACCTAAGGAGGGTGGGTCCCAAAATTCCCAGAAGAAGAAGAATGATGGTCCTAAGAAACCATGGTGCCAATACTGTAAAAGTAAGACTCACTGGTTTAGTGAGTGCACCAAGAAAGGCCAAACTCCTACCACTACTGTCCCTAAGACACCTGCACCCCCTAGTACAGTTAGTAGTGGTAGTGTACCTCCCAAGTCTATAGTTGGGTTAACCCTGGGAACTGAAGCGGGTTCTGACTTAGTCAGAATACCTACTCAGGCAGTTCTTGTTTGTACTGGGACATGGATATGACCCCTACTGTAAGTCCTAGTACTCTGGGCAAATACAGGCAAACACCTTTAATCAATGGAAAAATGGCTCAGGCCTACAGGGACACATGTGCCAGTGTCACCATGGTGACACCAACATTTGTGGACCCTGACCAAATCATGCTAGGTTCAGACTACCTAGTGACCAATGCTAGCAATGTCACTACCAATCACAGTATGGCAGTTGTTAATTTCTCCTGGGGAGGGGTAACTGGCCTCAAAAGGGTTGTAGTTAGTTCAGACCTCCCAGTAGATTGTCTTTTGGGCAATGATTTGGAATCCTCACTGTGGTCAGATGTGGAGTAAGGACTCATGTAGAAATGCTAGGTCTCTCTTCACATGTCCTTGATGTGACTAGGTCACAGGCCAAGAAATGCCCAGCTGAACAAGTGCTGGATCCTGGAAGAATGGACCAGACACTATCCAAGAGAAAGAACAGTATTGATTGATTGATTTGTCAACTTATATAGCGAGCGAATGCCCGAAGGCGTCTTGCCGCTTATGACAGACAGCAGTCCTCTCTGAAATGGGCCACCTAACAGACCGCAGTAAAAAGCCAAGATTTCACTGCTTTTCTAAATGAGCCTAGAGATGGGCAGTTTTTTATCGTGAGTGGCAGCAGGTTCCAAGCCCGTGCTGTTTGTACAAAAAAGCTCCTTCCACCCCAATTGGCCCGTCTGATTTTCGGGACTCTAATTAGTTTCAATTGGCTCGATCTGAGCAATCTGGTAGGTTCATACAATTTCAGATTGGTTCTCAAGAACTTTGAGCCTGATCCCTGAACAGCCTTGTATGCCAGACACAATTATTTAAATTGCACTCTTTTTGCTATTGGAATCCAGTGTAAGGTTTTTAATTTATGTGCAATTGGCTCATATTTGGGAATGCCAAGTACCAACCTTGCAGCTGCATTTTTTAGGAGTTGTAGCTTGGATAGAGTCTGTACTCTCGCCCCGGCTTATAAAGCATTCCCATAATCTAATCTAGATAAAGCTAATGCCGTCACTACCGTCTTTTGAGTGTCATCTGGCATATAAGGTAGTCATTTTTTAACCATCTTCAAAATAAACCAGACTGAGGATGCCAATTTGCTAGCTTGGGCGTCTAATGAAAGTTTGATATCAAGGATCATACCTACATTTTTCACTTTTTCTGCTGGATCTGGACAACTGCTCAAGCTGTTGGGCCACCAGGCTGGGGACCAGATGTTAGAATTGTCTCCCAGTAGCAGCACTTCGCTCTTATCCCCATTCAGCTTCAAGCAATTATCCAGCATCCACTGGCTGACCTGTGACATACAGTATTTAAATTTTTTTGCCGTCTCGTTCACCTCCTTACTGATGGACACCACTATCTGGGTGTCGTCGGCATACGACACTGGAGTGAACAGTAGGGGTAAGGCTGAGCCTTCCCCCCTGTCTCAGGTTGAGGATCAGCACTCTCAGGAGGCTGACTCAGAGACCCCAGAAGGAACTGTCCTAGAAGAGCTTGAACCTGAACAGGTTGAGTTTCTTGGGACAGGGGGACCTTCCAGGGCAGACTTGAGGCAGGCACAGTTAGACTGTTCCTCCCTTGAACCCCTCAGACAGCAGGCTGCTGCTGAGGCTGCAGGGAATGCTACAGGTGCCCATAAGGTATATTGGGATAAAGGACTCCTATACTCTGAGGCAAGAGACCCCAAACCTGGTGCTACCAGGAGGCTGGTCATCCCCTTGTCTCTTAGAGGTGTCCTTCTCACCTTAGCCCATGAGATTCCCCTTGCAGGTCACTTAGGCCAGAACAAGACTTGGGACAGGCTTGCCCCACACTTTCGCTGGCCTCATATGTCTGAGGACACTAAAGAGTTTTGTCGATCATGTGTCACCTGTCAAGCCAGTGGCAAATCAGGTGGCACAACAAAGGGCCCCCTCATACCACTACCTGTGGTGGGGGTGCCCTTTGAGAGAGTGGGGATAGACATTGTTGTACCAATGGACCCCCCAACAGCATCTGGGCACAGATTTATACTGGTGGTAGTGGATCATGCCAACAGGTATCCAGAAGCTATTCCCCTTAGGACCACTACAGCTCCTGTTGTGGCCAGGGCCCTACTTCAACAAGACCCTCAAAGGGATGATAAAAGGGTTACCTTAAAAGCTTAGGCGAAGATGGGGGTGTTGGAGCCAGTGGCCCCAGCAGCTCTCCAAGACAAATGGTCTGGACCCCATACCATCATTGAGCAAAAGGGAGAGGTCACCTACTTGGTGGACATGGGCACTCCCAGGAGCCCCACAGGGTGCTTCATGTAAACAGGCTCAAGGCATTTGTCAACAGGGAGGACATGGGCTTTCCCATGGCCACAGATGAGGGACAGGAGGAAGAGAGTGACCCTTTCCCAGACCTGCTCACTCAGAACCCTGATGATGGGTCAGTTGACAGTGTAGTATTTTCTGACAGCCTCTCTGAGCATCAACAAGAGGATTGCAAACAAGTTCTTCAATCCTTTAGACAAATGTTCTCACTGGCACCCAGTCAGACAAACTGGTGCACCCATGAGGTGGACACTGGTGACAGTCTGCCTGTCAAGAGTAAAATCTACAGGCAACCTGACCACGTCAGGGACTGCATTAAGAAAGAAGTTCAAAAGATGTTGGAGTTGGGAGTCATTGAACCCTCAGAGAGCCCTTGGGCTAGTCCTGTAGTTCTAGTGCCAAAACCTCACACCCAGGATGGTAAGAGAGAGATGAGGTTTTGTGTAGACTACAGGGGTCTCAATGCTGTCACTAAGACAGATGCCCATCCAATACCCAGGGCAGATGAACTTATAGACAAGTTGGTTTCTGCAACTTTCTTGAGTACATTTGACCTAACAGATGGTTATTGGCAGATCAGGTTAGCTGAGGATGCCAAGGGCAAAACAGCATTTTCTACCCCAGGAGGCCATTACCAATTTGTGGTGATGCCCTTTGGTTTGAAAAATGCACCTGCCACTTTTCAAAGGTTGGTGAACCAAGTTCTCACTGGGTTGGATGACTTCTGTGCAGCATATCTAGATGATATTGATGTCTTTAGCTCCACCTGGGAGGATCACCTGATCCACCTGAGGAAAGTTTTGGAGGCCCTGCAAAAGGCAGGCCTCACTATCAAGGCCACCAAGTGCCAGATAGGGCAGAGTCAGGTTGTGTACCTGGGCCACCTTGTAGGGGGAGGCCAGGTTCAACCCTTGGAGAGCAAGATACAGGCCATAAAGGACTGGGCTCCTCCAACCATCCAGACACAGGTCAGAGCTTTCTTGGGCCTGTCTGGTTACTATAGGAAGTTTGTCAAGAATTATGGGTCCATTGTGACACCACTTAATGACCTGACAAGCAAGAAAATGCCAAAGAAAGTTCAGTGGACAGTTAGCTGTCAGAAAGCATTCGATGACCTAAAGCAGGCCATGTGTACTGCACCTATTCTCAAGAGTCCTGACTACTCCAAAACCTTCATTGTCCAAACAGATGCATCTGAGTTGTGTGTGGGAGCTGTTCTATCTCAACTGAATATTGATGGTCATGACCAGCCCATTGCTTTTATAAGTAGAAGGCTGACCCCTAGAGAGAAACGTTGGTCAGCTATTGAGAGGGAGGCCTTTGCTGTGGTTTGGGCCCTGAAGAAGTTGAGGCCATACTTGTTTGGAACTCACTTCAAGATTCAGACCGACTATAAGCCCCTCTTATGGCTAAATCAGATGAAGGGTGAAAACCCCAAACTTCTTAGGTGGTCCATTTCCCTACAGGGGATGGACTTTACAGTGGAGCACAGACCAGGGACTGACCATGGCAATGGAGATGGTCTCTCCAGGTATTTCCACTTAGAACAGTAAGACTCACCTGGTCAAGGTTAGTTTAATGTCCCTAAGTTTGGGGGGGGTTATGTAGGAGAATGGGGTCTGCAATCCTATGGTCACCCCAGATGTTTGCTTTTTGCTTCACTGGTTTACGACTTTCCCTGGCTGTGGGCCTGCTAATCAGACCCACAGCCTAGCTGTTCTCTCTCTAAATTGACATCCATGTACCTTAGGTGCATTTACCAATTGGTACTGGGCCACCTTATCAGTCCCTGTACAGAGTACCTTAGGTATCCAGGGCATAGGTGTACCCAGGGCCTACCAGGGGCTGCAGCATGTATTATACCACCCCTGGCTGGCCATCCAAAACTGACACAACTGGCTGCAAGACAGCTGGGGCAAGGTGGTGTAATCACCCTTTGCTATAGATATAGTATACCTATATCTAACCCTAAAATGGACACATATATTCCTATCAGTCACTCCTATGGCAGGCCTTATCAATCCTGAAGGCAGAGTGCTTGGAATTATGTGAGATGGTGCTCAGGCATGAGCTGAGCCCATCTGCAGCTTGGGGAACCAAGTCCTAATAGCTGCTCCATGATAACGCTATACCATATACTCTTAAGTGCATTATAATCCTCGCGGTTGAATGCTAACTTTGGTATTGCATTATCAAAACATGTCGAGTAAGGAGTCATACGAATTGGAATACTACCCCCTCGCCAATTCTGGCAACGGGGGTAGCATTCCACCCTTCTAGAGGGACACGACATGTATGTAACTGTGAACCCCGGTTAAAGTTAACTCGAGCCTCGGCATCACAAAATGGATGCTGCCACCACAGACACAAATCTGACCTCCTGCTGCTGGGAGTCCTTCCAGCGAGGGAGGCTTGGACTTAGGGTTTCCTGCCTTGGGAGGTGCTAGCACCACCCCAGACAGGATTTTGTGTATCGGGTAGGACAAGCCTGAAAGGAATGAGTCATGCCTGGGGCACACAAGGTGTCCTGTGCATACACCGGTTCAAACCAGTTGCTGGGGCATCCCTGCCCCAGCTCTGGCGCGAAACCGGACAAAGGATAGGGGGTGTAACCACCCCCTTCCTGGTCCCACCCATGGGAGGGACTTAGTCAGTAGTGCAGCCCCCTTTAGGAGAATAAAGGTAGGAGCTGGTCCCATTCCAAATTAGATTATCCTGAACAACTTACAAGAAGAAACTCTGGACTTCGACGTTCTGCACCCCAGAAGATTGAAGAATCTCCCTTGTGGGCAAGGAGTGTCCACCCTGCAACTGCAGGCAACATCAAGCGTCCAGCGGCTTCACCTTGTCGTCTTCCCTCGAGGATCCAGACTTCAGAGCCCGATGAGACCCAGACCTCTCCGACCTCAACTCACATCTGCAGCACAGCTGAGATCCGTGGGTGCGACGAGACACGTGGGACCGGCCATCTGGAAAGAAACTGCACTTCGCTTTCAGCACGACTCCCGAGGTAAACTCGACCAAGTGCTTTGGGGATTGAGAAGCCCCAGCCTCGAGCAGCCCCTGCACCGAAGATCAGCCCTCCATCTCCCACGAGATATGCGTGGGGCCCTTCTGCTTGTTTGCTGCTCGACGCGTTGTCTGGTCACTTGCCGGCTGGCTAGTGACCTCCTAGACGACGAACTCTGAAAACTACACTGCTGGTCTGGTTGCTCCAGACTGGCCCTTTCTCCCTTCCAAAAGAGGAGCACCCCGGACTCTCCTAGTCCGCACCAGACGCTTTTTCCACTCACCGCGCCGGTTGCCTTTGCCAAGGCCTGTTGACGCCGAATCCGAACAGACACCGCCGACAGCGAGAGCCTGCGTGGGACAGCTCGTGCCTCCATCCTGGTCATCAAGGACACCTCCTGGTCCACGTGGCTGCAGAGTCAAGCGTCCACTCTTCACCTGATCGCGATGACGACATCTGGTTCCTTCCTGGTTCCACTCCAGTCACTGGCTGGTGACTTTGAACATTGTCCCCTCTGCTTTCAGGTCTTCAGCTTTCCTGATCCACCCTTGGATCACACTGGACATCTTCCTCCTGGTCGCCTGCAGCATCTTTTCTTTCAGGCTCCATAGACTTCAACGCAGAAACCCGACACGACTTCGCACCTACGCACCCGCAGCCCGTGGGTGAGGTAACAAGAGCATTTCGGTGCTCAAGGGTAGATTGTCTCTCCTAGTGTCCAGATTCACAGTCCTTTTAGTCCTAACTAGTCAGGATTGTCCGTACTCACCTTTTTCTTGAACTGTACTGTCCATAGACGTTGTTACGCATCCCGCGTGTGAGTTCACACTCTGCACCCGCGTCCCGTGGGCCTCCTATTACTTACCTCAGGTTAGGATAGCGTAGTCCCAGCGGTCCTGCAGCCTCTGGACAGCTCCATTTCTTCTATTGATTTCCTTATACCATTTACTTAGTATATGGTTTGTCGTGCCCCTAGGGCACCATTGTAATTTTGTTCAACTTATCGTATTTTTCCTAAGAGATTGTCATGTGCTTAGCCCTCTGATCTCATAAAGAGCTCAGAGGTGTTTGTTATTAATAAATATATTGTTTATTTTTGTAACACCCTGTGTGGTGTCCTTTCATCTGGTATTCAAGGGGTTATATTGTGGTAAAACAGCTGGCTTCACATGCCAAAAGAGTTTAGCCTAAGACTGCTTTGTCCATGCTACCATTAGGATAGCTGGTCTATAAGGTTGACTTACAACCAATCACCATAAGGGTTGTTTGGACTGATACAAGGGGATCACTAGAACTAGTGAGCATCATATATCAGGCCAACTTTTCACAGGCGTCCCTCCACAAAGACGGTATACGCCTGCAGGTGGGATAAATTTGTGGCATGGTGCACAGCAAAGGCTGTGGATCCACTCTCTGCACCCCTTTCAGAGGTTCTCCTCTTCATTCTGTCTCTCGCTCAGCAGGGCTCGGCTCTGGCCACTCTTGAGGGCTACCTCTCGGCCATTTAAGCCTTCTTAAGGCTTCCTGATCAGTGTTCTCTTTTCAAGTCTCCTGTCGTAAATAGATTCCTGAAAGGCATCACTCACAAGTTTCCTCCTGTTCCCTTCGTGATGCCTCAGTGGGACTTGAATCTTGTTCTGACATATCTGATGTGCGCTCCCTTTGAGCCACTTCATAACTGTCCTCTTCCTCTTCTTACTCTTAAAACTGCATTCCTGGTTGCCTTCACCTCTGCCAGGAGAGTGAGTGAGCTTGCAGGACATCTGTCAGGCAGCTACGTGGGCCTCGCTGCACACGTTTGCTAGACACTACTGCCTGGACAGCCAAGTCCGGAGAGATGGTTTTTTCGGGCGTTCCTTTCTCCAGGACTCTCTGGTGTGATCTTGGTTTGCAGACTCACAACCGGGGTTGGTATTGCTGGGGTATCTATTCTAAGGTAAGGAATCTAACACTAACCTGTTTCTTTCAGATGCACAAGCTACTTACCTTCGGTAACAATATATCTGTAAGAAACAGTAGTTAGTGTTAGATTCCTTACTGCCCCACCCATCCTCCCCATTCTGCGAACCGATATCTAGGGTTAAGGTATTTCCCTTTGAGGGCCCTAGTTTCATGGCACCAGTGTCGGTCTCTGTCATGGCTCTGCGTTCCTGGCGTGTAAAGCTATGTACAAGAACTGACTTCAGCACATGAGGGCGGCGTCTAAGTACTCCGACGTCATCCCGGCGATCACGATGCTGACGACAGACGCGGAGCCGCAGACGACGCCTACCGACGTGCAGGGGTACTGCTACGCAAAACTTTCCGGATCCAGTCTGATGCCTGGGGATATTCTAAGGTAAGGAATCTAACACTAACTACTGTTTCTTACAGATATATCGTTACCGAAGGTAAGTAACTTGTGCATTAGGAGCCACGTCGAACCTTGCTTCCTCAGACATGCAAGAAGAAAAAAAGGACCAAAGAGCCATACTGACGGAAGAAGAGGAGGACACCAACTGTCTTGGCCCCAGCCCTACCGGCCTATCCTGACCTTGACCTGCTCCAGCGGAATCCCAGCTTGTCCTGCAGCCAGCAGCCCCCCAGAACCCAGAGGACCTGCCCAGCCTTCCTTACAAGGACTTTGTCTCCCGTAAGCACCGAATTTGCTCAAGAACGAGACTGACTTTGGCCGAATCCATGAGTCTGCATCTGACGCCCACTGCACGAGTTTAAGTGGCCCAACACCACAAGGAGGTCTCGGCAATCCTGATCTGGGATCTGGGGATTGCTGACCTATGTCAAGCCTCCCAATTACGCCTGCAGCCTTTATCTGGAGGGTCGCCCCGATCGTAACCAGAGCTCGTAAGGAAAACCCCTTGCCTAAAGACAACCCTGCACCAGCCGCCTCACGGCCTTGGGTGGTCCAACCGATGGCGTCCAGACATCTCCCTGCATTACAACTTACCTCTCCAAATGGTGGTCACCTCCAGAAAGTCTTTGTGCCCGAGCTTGCAGTGTTTTTTCTGACTGGATCTTCCCCAATTGAAACCAAGAGGGCACCCAACGTCAGTCCAGCACCCTGCACCAGGCCGCCCCTGTGCCCTTGTGGGTGTAGCTTGTGTGCTAACTTGGATCCCCCTTTGCCCTGAGCTTAACCCTAGTAGTTTTGCTCCCTCAACCATGTGGCCAGACCGAGAGCAGCCACCAAGCGACGGACCCCTAGCACCATAGGCTAACATTGGGCCTCAGCATTCTGCAGCTGGCCGCCCTAGTGCCACTGAGGGGCTTTTGTAGTGTATCCTTGACCCTGGGGTAACCCTTGCTTTAACCCTAGAAACTCAACTCTCACGACTGTTTACTTACCTGCAAACTGATAACCTCAATTTTCTTTATAGGGTGGCATTGACTGTTTTCCTCTGAAAAACTGCTGTGTTGAGCGTGTTTGTATGGAAACATAAGAAACTGTGTTTTGATAAAAATGTTTTACTTACCTTTTATCTAGGATATGTCCCAGTGTGATATCTAGGCATATCACACTGAGTAGAGAAAGTCATCTGAAATGTATTCTAAAAAGCAATCAAAAGTAATTCAAAAGTAATCTCAACTGTATTTGAATATTTTACAAACCTGTGACCAAAGTCATTATCCATTCAGATTGATTATTGGTCAATCTGTCTTAAAAACTACAATTACCTGTACCAAGGTTTGCTTGGTTCTAAAAATAAAATACAACAAAGAAACATTTTTGATACAAACAATTGGTCTGAGTTCAGTTTTTGAGTGTGTGACATAATTTCTTGCCTGAGTGTGTACATTAAATGCTTAACACCACTCTCTGATAAAGCCTAGCGGCTCACCCACACAATCACAAATAGAGAGTAAGGTATTATCTACTTTTATCTCTGTAGGCCTTTTGAGATCCACTGGACTCCGTGCACACTATACTTTACTTTGGTATAGTATATACAGAGCCAGCTTCCTACATGTGTTACGCGGCGGTGGGATTTAATACTTTGCATTTGTTGGACAGATTTGGTCAACAACACCTGATAACACAACAGAACCCCTAAATTGTCTTTAGAATTCAGAATTTTTTGAATTGACAATTTTTTCAAATTCCATTGGTAAAGTCCCTTTGGAATGCTTTATAAAAATAAAAACTCAATCATAGTTAGGGGTAAGAGTGTTTCGAATTTTTGTAAATGTCTCCTAACAAGAACCCTACTATTAGTGACAAAATGTCAATTGACTTAGAGAATATTGTTGAGGAGCTCAACCTCACCCCTAACCTCCACCTAGAATTTAGGGAGTTAAGGTATCTATGCAAACTCCAAAACATTGTTGTGGGGTCCCATCCCACCAAGCAAAGGCTCCAGGAGCTGTTGGCAGGGTATGCTAAGGACCACCCATTTGAACAATGGTAAGACCACTCAAATGGGGAAGGAAGTAGAGGGGATGAGAATAACTTCCAACCCCTCTCACTTCCTGGGGAAGACAGGGTCCCTGTGCCCCTAACTCCAAGAATATTACTCACAGCACCTAGTTTCCGCACAGGTGGGTCAGGCACTTCTAAGACCATCGAGGACAGCCTCAGTGATGAGGCCAACCTTTTTAATAAGGTTGGCCAAACGATAAGACCTAGAAACCAGACTCCTGGCTCTAGAAAAAGAAAGAACAGAAATGGGCCTAGCTCCCATCAATGGCAGCAGCAACTTAGTAAATAGTTACAGAGAGCAATCCTATGATCCCAAAATCCCTTAAGGGATGGTCCACAAATTTGAGGATAGTGATGACATCACCAAATGGATCACAGCTTTTGAGAGGGTTTGGGGAAAGAAGAAAAGTTAAGAAGTCACACTGGGGGTGCTCTCCTTTGGGAACTGTTCACTGGTATCTGCAGGGACAGACTGCTGACCCTTACTGGGGCAGATGCTGGGTCTTATGACCTCATGGAGAACACTCTGATTGAGGTATTTGGGCTCAGAACCGAGTAATATGGGATTGGATTCAGGGGGCCTCACAAAACCCAGAGCCGGTCCTGGGTTAGCTTTGTAGGCTACTCAGTTAGGACACTAGAAGAATGGTTAGCTGTATATAATATGCATTTCAATCTTTTAATTAAACAACATATTTTAAGTAATTGCACTAATGATAAGTCACATCAATATATCTGGTAGACCTAGGTCTAATTTCCTCCCAAGAATTGGAGAAAAAGGCAGACCACTGGGTCAAGACTAATGTAGCACAAACAGCCACAGGAGGTGACCAGAAGAAAGGGGTTACCAAACCTCCCCTTGGTAAAGGAGGTGAGAACCCCAGAGACTGAAGCCATGAGCCTTCTAAAGGACCCAAAAACCTGCTCAGGGTGGGTGGGTCCCAGAACTCTTCCAAGACCACTGGTAGGTACAAAGGGAAAAACTTTGATCCCCAAAAGGCCTGATGTTTCAACTGTAAAAAGTTGGGACACCTGCCTGGAGATGCTACTTGCCCTAACAAGAACCAACCTAGTCCTCCTCCAGTTAGTACTGGTGTAGTCAATCCCCAGATGGGATCAACAGTGTGCCCAGAGCAAACCAGGGTTTACACTGAAGCTGTTTCAATCACAGAAGGGGAAGTTGAGTTTGCCACTTTAGCTGTATGGCCACCCAACTTGAAAAAGTATTTGCAGTACTCCTGGATCAATGGGACTAGAATAGAAGATGCGAGGGATACAGGTGCCAGTGTCATTGAAAGAGTGGTGAGAGACACACTGCTTTCCTAGAGCAATACCTGATTGGAAAGACATATCTAGTCACCAACACTGGCAGTGTTCTACAGATCACACCATGGCTATGGTAACATTAGACTCGGGTGGGGGGTGGTTACTGGCCTGAAACAGGTAGGGGTCTCTCCAAGACTTCCAGCTGCCTGTCTGCTTGGAAACGACCTTGAAACCTTAGCATGGGCTGAGGTAGAATTGAAAATCCATGCAATAATGCTGGACGTCCATGAGATTGTGTGTGTAAAGACTAGAGCACAGAGCCAAGCACAGGGTGAAAAAGAAGTGTTGGAGCCTGGCAGAATGGCCCAACCTTCCAAGAGAAAAGGCAAGAAGACCGGAGAACCAGCTTCTGACCAGCTAAAGATTCAGGACCCCTCTCCTCAGGAAGTGGACTTGTCAGACCCTTAACAGGTTGAGCTCTTAGGCCCAGGGGGACCCCATAGGGAACAGCTGTGCCTTAGACAACAGACCTGTCTAAGTTGTGAAGGCCTGAGACAGCAAGCTGCTGCACAAAAGTGGTAGGGCCTCAGATGTACAGAGAGTTTTTACTCACATTAGTCTATAAAATTGCCATGTCTGAGCATCTTGGCCAGACCAGAACTTGGGCCCAGCTTGACAGCCATTTCTACTGGTCCCTGATGTTCCAGAAATTAAAGGAGTTTATCATCTCCTGTATCACCTGCCAAGCCAGTGGCAAGACAGGTGGACACCCAAAGGCCCCATTTGATAGAGACATCTAGCCGCAGATTCATTAAATAGAATATCCCCAGGCATCAGACTGGATCCGGATTTTTTTTTTCCTTCAGCACCTCCCGTGCCAGGGAATGACGCCACATGACCCCGCCCTGGCATTGTCCATGTACGTGACATCAGTGAGGTCATATAAGTCCCTCCCAGTGTGCTGAAGTCAGTTTCCTTCTTTTCCGCATCCTCTGATTCGGAGTAAACGGTTCCTCTGGCCTGTTTTCAGGCCAGTCAGTCAGTCAATCAGTCAAAAAGACTTTATTCGGTTAATTAAAACCATAAAAGCAGTACATGTTACATAAAATCAAGATAAAAAATACATTTTAAACAGATATAGAGAATTGATTGCTACTCCTTAATAAAACATAAACAAAACACATAGATGTGGGGGACACCTGAATTTTTTTTCCTCTTTTTCAGGAAATCCTCTCCAAGGTTTATACAAGAGTCAAAATTATTGGTTAGTTAATGCGGCAGCTCTTAATTTCTTTTGTCTGACGGCTGCTACCAAGAAACAGGCCACCCCGTATGTAACCTGCACCGAGTTCAACATCTGAAGGTATAGTAGAGCTGGCCGTACCTGGACAAAATTCAAGTTTTTCAAGATGGGTACAAGAAACTTTTTCCGGGGTGCCAAGTAGTGCTCACAGAACATAACTAGGTGCAGAGTGTCCTGCGTGGAAAAACAATCGCAGGAACAGGGGGGGAAGTTTTCTGGGGTACCCCATTCTGAATACGAGCCAAGGACAAAGTGGATCAAGTTGAACCTGAACCTTATAAGCAGGAAGCGGTGATAAGGCTTCGTGACATATTTTAAATAAGGTTCCATAACTATAGATGTAGAAAGTTGGCAAAATGATCTTACCATAGGCTTACCAAGTTCCACCGTTTCCCTTTCAGATTCCAACAAATTACGAAAGTGCTGTTTCACCCATTTTACATCCTCTTTTTTAAGATTTTGTGGAAGAGAATACATGTCTGGACGCCCAAGCCTCGCGCATGCCGCTCTAACATACGCCAGCCATGGTATGTTGTGAGCATTGTCCAGAGACATACAATCTTTAAGGATGCAGTGATTCAAACTGATTTCCTCGTTTGTCCAGGTTTTAATCCAGCATAAGACTGGGGACATTTTCAAGAGGTCAGAGATATATCCCATACCTATTTCGTTGTGAATTGAATATGTGGGAGAAGATTTCGGTAATGACATCAAGGCCCGTATAAAGTTATTTTCAGCAATTTGTATGCCTGGGGATGAAACATAGCCCCATATATCTGCCCCATAAGATGCAATTGCCACGCATTTCGCTCTATAGATCCTAGTCATGGCTTCCATCGGTCTCGAGCCCAATCTTTTAGAAAAGCTCAGGAGTGCTGTAGTGGATCTAACGACTCCATTCTCCTTCAATTTCATTTGTGCCTTCCAAGATCCTCTCTCGTCAAAGGTGACGCCCAGGTAACAAAAGCTAGGGACCCTCGAAATTGGCAAATTATTACAATTAAATGATTTGATCTTCAAGTGTTTCTTCCGTGAGCCTACGACCATCACGTGGGATTTAGTGGTGTTAATCTTTAGGTCGAGGGCTTCCATGAAGAGGCCAAAATGGTCCAAAAGTCTTTGCAAGCCTGTGCCAGTCCGAGCAATAAGGACAGCATCATCCGCGTATAGGAGGACCGGGATGGGTGGCCCCCCCATACGCGGTATGTCCAAGGTCGCTGAGTTCAAGGATTTCCCCAAGGAATTGATGTACAGGGTAAAAAGGAGGGGGGCCAGGATACAGCCTTGTCTGACCCCTCTCCCTGATCTGAACTTGGCTGTACATCTTCCATCCCTCGTAACCCTAACAGACGCAAATAAATTTAGGTGGAGGTCATGCAAAAAATTAACCAAGGTGGTGTCCAAGCCCAAATTATGCAAAATAATCCACAGTTTAGAACGATTGACCAAATCAAAGGCGGAAGACAAATCCATAAATCCCAAATAAAGAAGTCCCCCCTTCACCACAGTGTATTTACTAATAATGAGGTGAAGGTTTAGACATTGGTCCATCGTCCCCCTATGTGCTCTAAAGCCATACTGTAAGTCTGAGAGGATCCCGTTCTCCTCCAGCCAATCCCCCATTCGTTGGAGAATGACTCTGCCTAAGATCTTAACGGCAGAGTCCAGCAGGGAGATTGGTCTGTAGCAGGCTGGGTCCCCCCTATTCCCTTTCTTGAATATAGGCACAATTATGGAGGTGGACCAGGAAGATGGGAAGCCGGCTAACGGTATGGCATTGAAAACATTGGTCAAGATCTTTGACCAAAATTGTGGATACTGGATGTAGAGATCTGCAGGGACCCCATCAGGGCCCGGGGCCTTGTGTTTGCTTGTATCTCTTATAGCCCTTTCCACCTCCATGGTGTTGAATTCCATAACCATATTACGGACATCATGGACAGTGGCAGGTGAAACGGGAGCTACGGATTCATAGATTTTTGCAAAATGGGTTAACCAACTGTTATCCTCTATGACACAGTCTAGATCCGATTTCCCGTTTTCAGAGAAGAAAGGCTGATTTACAATTGCCCAAAACTTTTTACTGTCTCTCAACACATCCGTAGATAAAAGACTGTCCCAAGCTTCCTCCTTGATTTGGGTTTTACGGTTAAGAACTGCAGTTTTATAATCCCGCCTTAAATTGGTCCTCTAAAAGCCTATCTCTGGGTTTTTGTTTTATGGCTTTCATCAGGGCCCTGTGTTTTTGGGAACAATCATTATTGAACCATTTATGGTTCTTCGTATTCCTTAGGCCGACTGAACTTCCCTCCAAATTTTTGGAGATCCTTGCACAAATATCCTCATATGCAACCAGGACAGCAGAGCCCCGGGCGGTTGGATCTAAGCACACTGCCATGTTAGCCTCAGACTCTTGGGCAAGTGACTGATCTTTAGCCTTCAGGTCCCTTGGAGCTACCACACCAATTGATCTACCAATCAGGAAACAGTCTAAGTCCAAGGTCAGGAGGACAGGGTAATGATCACTAGAAATAACAGTGACCACCCTGTACTCACGTGCCCTTACCAGTGCCCCATTTGAGACAAAGATGTAGCCTATAACGGTGTTAGCATCTCTCCCGATGAAAGTTGGGGCTCTTGGTTCATTAATGGTTTGGTCAAATTCGTACAGGTTTAGGTTAGCTAAAAAGGACTCAAGATGCTCGCCCTCGATTGTGTGCTCAAAGTGAGGGATGGCTTCCATCGGTGTGCCCCCATATCTATCAGTATAACAACCCCCCTCGCAGGGATGAATGTTAAAATCTCCCAGGATTATCAGCTCTGGTACGGTGGTGCAATCAAGCCTATAGACTGACAGAAAATTTAGTAAAGAAATCAAGTGTTCATTCACGATAGAGGACTCCTTAGAATTATAAAAGTTAATCAACAAAAAAGTCTTTGAATCAGAAAGGGTCCACTCGACCGCTAGCGTATTAATTGGTGCGGAATCTAATTTTTTTAAAACCCCAGCCAATTCCAGGGAGCACAGTGTAAGAAGACCACCCTTTGCTCTCTCTCTTGTGCCTGGTACTGCCGGCGTCGAAAAACTGCGGAAACCATCTAGAGAAAAACTAGATGTGGTATCCCATGTTTCTTGGATTCCTACGATGTGGTGTTGTTTAATGAATCCTTGCCATATTGGGTCTAAGGCCCTCGCGTTCAATCCCGCCACATTCCAAGTAAGGAATTGACAGAATACTGGGTCTATGTTAGGGACAATGGGCGAGGCTACACCCCTGCTTTCGCTCTCCCCCGGACTGTTAACAGTTATAGAAGGTGTATTATCTATGTTCAAGTCCCCCGTTGCCGCAACCTTGCAAGAAGAGGTTGGACTAATCCTTGTGCTACGTCCCCCTAGGGGGCCCTGTGCGTGTCAATCCACCCAATCAGTGGACGACAGGCATTCAAACCGGTTTACTAAAGGGAAGTGCAAGGGATTAGGTGGCCCATTTGCCAGGTGATGGTATGGATAGGGTTGGATGAAATGGGGACTGTAAAAAGGGGCACCTTGCCGTGGTCTACTTTCTCTACTCCTCGTGGGGTTCCGTCCTCCCTCCCAGCCCTCCTTCATAAGGGGAGGTTGTGTGACCCAGGGGGGATTCGATCTATATCTGGGTATACAGTCGTGGGAACCCTTGAGCCAACTCCAGCGATTGTCCACTTGATTTTGAGGGAGATAAAAGTATGAGAGAGGTCTAGCAGTCACTGTGCTCGCCTGAAATCTGGGGGCCCCGCTACTAAAGATAAGGTCAACAACTTCCGGATTCTCGAAGGTGACCACCACACAGTCCCCTGACAGATTTTTCCTATTTCCTCCTACCCATGGAGCCCTCTCGATCATTAGGATGTTACATGGTATGTTTGGCGGGAGTGGGTAATTTTTAGCTAGCCAGTGACATACTTTATTTTTAAGAGCCAGATATGATTCTTCTTCTAATGAGGAGATTTCAGTGACTCCGGTGAGGATAACCACATAAGGTGCGGCATCCGGAGGGAGGTGAATATTTCTACGAGCCAAACCCTTTGATTTATCATGTGTGTTAAGTTTTGGTGCCTCAGATGAACCATCATTGGATGTGGCCTGGAGTGTTAAATTGTTATTGGGTGGGATTTGCGTTAAGTCTGTTTTCTTAGATTGGTTTGATACAGTGGCTTTAGATTTTATGCCGACGTGGTTCAGAGTATTTTTGGGTTGCATAACCATCAATTTGTTAGACTCCAACACTTTGTTAACAACCGCCGAGGTCTTAACGGATTTGGTTGTATTAGACGCCTGAATTGGTTTGTTATTTAAGGTGAAAGTGGGTGCACTTATGTCCTTATGGATATTTTTTAAGATCGTTTCCAAGCAGCGCAATCTTACCTCTATGGGTTCTAGCAGTGTTTTTAACATATTAAAGATAGCAGTGTTGTTGATGCTTGAACCGGACTCCTCCTGTGTTGGTATTATTAATGAGTTGCCTATGGTTCCACTGAGTTCCAGAAATTCTTGCATGTTTTCATCAATGATAGTGTCATCTGGGAGGCTCAATAATAAGACAGGCTTATTGGGAAGTGAGCCCTCTGTGGGAGTTGGTGGAGCAACTAGTGTTCTTCCAGTATTGGGGAGATTAGGGAGAGTAGTAGCTTTCTTGCCTTTCGAAGTAGATGGTTTGTTGCCTTTACGTTTTTGCTTTGGGATTGCTCCTTCAATCCGGCCCCTTTCTTTTGTGATAACTGTAGAGTTACTAGTAATAGACTCGCTATGTTGCGTTCCACCCTCCGTCTGGCTGTTAAGGTTGGGTGACGCCTCCAGATCCTGGACAATAATAGGAGTCTCCAGGTCCCCGTTACCTCCGTGGTTATGTACAATTACCTGAATGTCTGACCGGTGATCAATTTTTGGAGTCTGAGCTTGAGCGATGAGGCCAAGAGAGGAACGTCTGGCCATGGCCAGGTCCTGGGAAACCCTCCTGTCCATAAGAACAATTCCTTCGTCAATTAATGCATTTGTGCGGATGATAAAATTGTCCAGGGTCCCTGTGAGCTTTTTTACTCCTGCCGCGGCCATGCTCCTAGTTTCACGGCAGGACATACCCCGTAAGGCCTAGATTGAAAAACGAGTTAGGACTGTCTGTGCTTGACCAAAATATGTGGCCCAGCCCAGCCTCCGCAGGCCTACGAGGGCCTCAGAGGGCCCGCCCTTTGCCCGGGCTTAGCCCCGGGCGCTCCCGCGCAGCGTAGTCCTCCGCTACTTATGGTCGTTGGGCTCGTATAGCTGGGCGGGGCGGTCAGGGCGTGGTCCTCCTCTATAAACAACAGCTGGGAAAAGATAAATTCGGCGTCCCCTGTGGCAACGGGAAGCAGAGTCTTTTAAGGTGGTTGAGCTGGGCGGGGCGGTCAGGGAGAGCGGGCCAGGTGACTCGGCCTGAGGATTGCCGGGACTCCTGGGAGAGCGAGTCCCGGTTCCTCCGCTCGCAGCCCTGTCTCACGCTCACTCGCCCAGCAAGTACCTGCACCTCCTAGTTCGTCAATGGCGCTGCGGGACCCGGGAAGCGGAATCCGCGAGTCGTGTCGTGGTCCTCCTCTGTAAACAACAGCTGGGAAAAGATAAATTCGGCGTCCCCTGTGGCAACGGGAAGCAGAGTCTTTTAAGGTGGTTGAGCTGGGCGGGGCGGTCAGGGAGAGCGGGCCAGGTGACTCGGCCTGAGGATTGCCGGGACTCCTGGGAGAGCGAGTCCCGGTTCCTCCGCTCGCAGCCCTGTCTCACGCTCACTCGCCCAGCAAGTACCTGCACCTCCTAGTTCGTCAATGGCGCTGCGGGACCCGCGAAGCGGGTTCCGCGAGTCGTGGCGTGGTCCTCCTCTGTAAACAACAGCTGGGAAAAGATAAATTCGGCGTCCCCTGTGGCAACGGGAAGCAGAGACTTTTAAGGTGGTTGAGCTGGGCGGGGCGGTCAGGGAGAGCGGGCCAGGTGACTCGGCCTGAGGATTGCCGGGACTCCTGGGAGAGCGAGTCCCGGTTCCTCCGCTCGCAGCCCTGTCTCACGCTCACTCGCCCAGCAAGTACCTGCACCTCCTAGTTCGTCAATGGCGCTGCGGGACCCGCGAAGCGGGTTCCGCGAGTCGTGGCGTGGTCCTCCTCTGTAAACAACAACTGGGAAAAGATAAATTCGGCGTCCCCTGTGGCAACGGGAAGCAGAGTCTTTTAAGGTGGTTGAGCTGGGCGGGGCGGTCAGGGAGAGCGGGCCAGGTGACTCGGCCTGAGGATTGCCGGGACTCCTGGGAGAGCGAGTCCCGGTTCCTCCGCTCGCAGCCCTGTCTCACGCTCACTCGCCCAGCAAGTACCTGCACCTCCTAGTTCGTCAATGGCGCTGCGGGACCCGCGAAGCGGGTTCCGCGAGTCGTGGCGTGGTCCTCCTCTGTAAACAACAGCTGGGAAAAGATAAATTCGGCGTCTTCAGGCCACTTTTTGATGCTTTGCGTCTAGAACAGTGTACAATGCCTTCGGGCTTTAAAACTTGTACCTTCAGTTCATTGCAGATGTCCGCAACAGACCCACACCTTATCTGTATGATGTGTCTGGGCAAACACCACGACTCGACGGACTGCGGCGCCTGCCAACACCTTAAGCCGAAGTCCCAGCTGGAGCGTCAGATGAAGCTCCTTTCGGCTCACCTGTCCTGGTCGGATTTGTCTCAACCTCCGGCCTCCTCATTGGCGGCATGTCCCTTGGGCAGTGGTTTGGTCACCCTCTGGGGCCCAGGGGCGTCATTCACCCCTTCTGGGTAAATCACGGCGCATGTCGCCGAGGTCCTAAACCTCACTCCCCTATGTTGTCGGGGGCACTAGTTCACGGAACCCTCCGGACATGCGCCCCCAGGAGTCGCTCCTCCCCTATCCGCCTTTTCCAGGCACGGGGCAACTCAGACCCATATGGAGGCTTATGCCACGGCCTGTAGGCCTTCCTTGGGTCCTCTCCTGTCCCTGTGGCGTCCTCGGGGCCTTCGCTACTTACGGGGTCTCCATCGGACTCGCCGGTGGGTTCGCCCCCGGCTCCAAATGTGCCCTTGCCCTCCAGGGACGAAGGACATATGGTGTTGTCAGGGTGGGGACCGGCTGGGTCCCCCTCAAAGACCCATAGAACCCCTGCAGCGCCGCATAGTCCCTTGGGGCTCCCTGTCGCGTTGCGGGTGGTTGCTGGTGCTCAAAGCCTTGCTTCGAGCACACCTCGGCCTTCTGGGCAGGCGGACACCTGTCCAGAGCCGGGGTCGACTCCGTTCGGCACCGTAAACTCGCCTCCCCAGCTCCAACCCCGCTTCTTACTTCGGAGTCGGAGCCTGTTGTGGTTGAGGCTGAGTTGGTGGCAGTGCGGCGCCGTAAGCTTGCCTCCCCGGCTCCGGCGCCGTCCCCTTCTTCGGAAGCGGAGCTTGTCGTGGTTGACGTGGAATCAGCGCCAGACGAGGCTGAGTCGGCGCCAGATTGAGCCGAGTCAGCGCCAGACGAGGCAGGGTTGGCACCGACTGAAGTCGCTTTGGCGCCGACCCAATGCTGGATTGTTGACTCTAGGGGGGGGCAGAATTTGCGAAATTCACTTTCGCAAACTATCGCGAAAATGTCAAAAATCTCCGCAAACACGCAGAAATATCGCGAAGATGCGGATGTTTTTTTCCCACCTGTTGGCGGTATTTTCTGCCTGATCGCGGCTCGCCAGCTTACCCATGCGGTTGCTCATGGGCGTGGCCATCTTGTTTTCACTTATCCCGCCCGCCTGCGATGCTTACTTCCTGTTCTGGGTCACGCAATGCTCGCGCCCGTCGCGGTACGTATTTCCTGTTCGGGAACGGTTTTACTTGTTCGCGGCGCTTTTTGCGTGCTCGGGGAGAAAATATCGCGCGAACTTCCGCACGTGGTCGCAATGGGCGCGGCCATCTTGTTTTTCACTCTATTGCATGGTTCTAGGGCCTGATTTTCAATCTTCCCTGTATCTTTACAATCCTTTGTTTCAAGCCACTTTTTTTGATCTTTTTTTATTTATTATCTCTCTAACTATTTTCCTGCTTCTATATTTTTGGTTTTTGTCTACTTTTTTGTGTTTTTTAGCTACTTTTTCACTCTTTTTCTATTGCCTGCTATTTCCTTTACTCACTTTTTAAATTTTATTACCTTTTCTTTCCCGCCTCGTCTCTCTCTCCCCAAAACCATGCCGAAGGGAAGGGCTCGCCTCAGCCAGAGCCCTGACCACCTTCCTTGCGGAAGGCGACGCCCACAAGGGGTGCAGGCATGGGCCTTATTTGGGGAGGTGGAGTTGGCTGCACTCATCTTCTTTGTGCAGTGCCACCTCCCCTTAACCCTGCCAGCAGGTGGCAGGCCTGGGTCCGGGTACGGGCTCCGGGAGCGTCGACAGCGCTGGGGGAAGGTGCGCTGGGCAGTGTTCCGCTGCTCTGGGGTCCGGCGCACCCAGGCCAGTTGACGCACCGGTGGTCTGACATCCTGGACCGTGAGCAGGACCTGCTGGACCTGCTAGGAGTGGAGGTCCCGGGTCTTGGTGAGTAACTATTTAATTATTACTACTTTGTGTCTGTTCTTCTGCCCTGTGTTATATATTGCAAATATATATATTTTTTCCAACCAGCTAGAATGTTGCTGCTTCCATTCAGGTTAATTACGTTTGAAAGTCTTCTGTGATTGTTATGACACAGGTGTTCCTCTGCGCTACTACTAATCTTACTTGTTTGCAATTTGCGTTTGCGCTCGCTTAGCGTGATTATGTAAGAGTTTATTTTAGAGAAATTAAGTAACGTAATGCTATAGTGACTCTAGTCCTTACTTTGTCCTGTCACTAAGAGATAGGGGCGGATTGATACTTAGGTTTAGTTACTTTGTATGAGTTTGTAATTTTTTGTGGTAAGCGTGATGCTCCCTCAGTTACGTCATGTGCTGCTAGTACCCCAGTCTTTAGTAGAACCTTTTCTAGTTTGTTCAATGAGTGGTGGTAATAGGCTTAGCACTAGCAGAACATCAGCATCAATCAATCAACCCAAAATTTGGTGTATACAAAAAATGTAGTCATGTGTCCTCCATTTGACCATATGCATTGTTGAGGACTAAAAGAAGTGGAAATGCATACTTAATGTACAATTGGCATGCCTGGAATAGGTGGGCTAGGTCGGGTGGTACGTTGTACTTATGCTTAGTTAGTATTCTGGAATCAGAATGGAAGACTGGATTAGTGTTGATAAATAGTAAATAGTCGATCTGCGAATCCCCCGATACTACTTGTTGACCAGAGGAGATCGGTCAATTTAGTTATTGCAATGGTTGTTTACATAAGTGTTTTTTGACTGTTCTTTAAAAATATTTTATTTGTTTGACACCATCCATCAATGTTTGTCTCTTTCTTTTATCTTTCCTGTTCAGCACCCAGGGACAGGCAGACAGGGAGTGGGACACAGTCGGCGGGAGAACAACACCAAGAGGACACCAACGAGGTCTCCTCTGCTGGCCCTAGTAAGTCTTCTTGTTTTTAATAAAAATCCTTATTCTAAAACTTTTACTGCACCATATTTTTCCCGAACTATTGTTTCAGTTTCCTAATGCTATTTTTTACCAACAACTATCGTTCGACCTGTACTGTTTGGAAACTCTTGTTATCCCTGCCTCTGCTCTGATGACTCTCTGTACTGCTGCTACTATTAGTCTGTCTGTACTATAGTAGCTAAGCTTGCCCAGTTGGCCACTCTTTATTTAAAAGGTTGTAAATAAAACTGAGATTCACCAGTAGCTCTAGCCATTGATTCCAGTCCTTTGAGCCGTCCTCTTGTACTACTTCTAGTCTTATTGATCTTGAGTCTTTGTTAATCTTGAGGCTTTGACAATTCACACCAACAAATGCTCAAACAGATTTATTACTATTTTAATATGATAGGACATACAACTACTGTTGAAGGGATTTTGCACATACAGACCTTTGCACAAGAAAATAGAATGTTGGTGATGGTAGGTTGGACCTTCCTCAAACACCTCAATCAAAAGTTCAGAACCCAGCACAATCCCCTAGTTATAGTAGTGTCTTGTCATAACTATTAGCTCTCTGAACCCTCCCCCCCAAGATACCCAACAAGTAAACAACCCAGAACATAACATAACACACCCAACCTCTCAGTCGTGGAAGCAATGCACATGCATTGCACACCCTTCCTTTAATTTGCTCACTCGTGTAAGTCCACACCAAATACCACCAAGTCTATGTAAGTTCAAAATGTTTATTGACAAGCTCTGTACTTTGTTCTATTAAAATGCAGCACCAAAAGGTAAATCAATAACATTAAAACAATAAACATTGTTACACTTACTTACAGTTGGGAATTAAATCATGATAACTGAACAGTGGTGGAAGCACCACCATCCCCTAGGTAGGAATTTAGTTTATATAAATTTATAAATGAAGATCTCTGAGTGAAGGGACCCCTCACCTTAGAAGAACCTAGTACTGGCAGTTGTTGCATCATAAGCTCTGCAAAGCTCTGGTTCGTAGAAGGGAATCTTCCATCTGTAATGCGAAAAATGAAATGGTGCGTGTTAGTATATTGCAAGCATTTCTCAGCCGTGCCAAAATGTGTAGCATTTATGGATAAGCAATATGTACTAACAGTACACCAAAACTTCATTAAAAAGTGGTTTGTTAATGTTTTGGTTGACCGCTTGTATGCAGCGCTTAGGCAGTAGCAGTGTAAGGTCATGTGGGCTCAAAGGTGTCTTATACAACAAGCTGCAAGGTAACGTCACATGTGCAAAAATAAAAGACACAAAGGTAAAATGATTGCATGGCTCGGGTTAACTAAACAAAGGCTAGAATGACCCTAGGGACCATATATAACTACTAGTGTTTACTCTAATACTACCTGATTTGTACTAGTGATGTATGTTATATACTATTAACTCATTTTTCAATCTTGCTACTGACCAATAGGGGGAGGTGTGTATGACGCCTAAAAAATGTGTAATTTTTTTTGGCGCACTACCGACCACGACCACCATTGCCGGGGTCAGCCAAGGAGACACGGAGGGAGAGGATGCGGCAGTTGCTGATGATACCGATGGAGCGGTAGGGGGAGTGCCAGCACCAGTGGTGGGCGGTGGTAAGTTAGATTCATAATCCTTAACTATTGTTGACATCACACTCACTGCAAGGGTGTACTGTATGTATACTGTACTGTTGAGACTTAGGGCCCCATTAGGATGGCGGGTGGATTGCCCCCGCCGGGGCAAACCTCCCACCATCCCTGTAGAAAAGACCCCCGCCATATTACAATGGCTGGGGGTCCGCTGTGGATAGAAACCGTCCGCCCATTTTCTGCACAGTCGACATGTCGACCGGGCGGAAAGGATTTCAATATGGTGGCGGTGTCTGAACACACCGTGAGCCATATAATCTGCATTTTGGAATACATGCGGAGTATGCTTGGGGTACCCGTTGCGGGCCCCCATGGAGGGTACCTATGCTATGTTACCCCCCTGCCTTTCAAAGCACAACGTGGCAGGTGACGTGCAGGGCCTGTCACGTTGTGCTTAGAAAAGCACAACATGTATTTTTAGCAATTCCGCGGGCGGTGCTTTCAGCACCGCCCACCACAATGTTAAAAATACGGGATGCGCCCGCCACTGTGATGGGCGCATCCTAATTGTCCCCGCGGGACCCCCGCCCTTATGGCGGGCGGTCCCTTTTTAGCGTGAGGATTGCAGGCGGACTTTGTCCGCCCGCCATCCGATGTCCTAAATAAGTAAGAGTTATTGTGAACGTTTGAAAGGTGAAGACACGGTTTAATTGGCATAGGGGCAGGAGTATTGAGTAACCAATGGCCTCATCTATCTGTGATTTAAACTCCGCTTTGAAAATTTTATGGAGAAGACTAAAAGTCAGATCAGATCACCTGGTGTTCAACTAAAAAGTGAAAGACGGGTGGAAGGAAGAAAGATGGGCGAGCTTGCATAAATAATATGTACTGTGCTTTATAGTGCTACCATGCCACTATGTGTATAATTAACTTGTCTTACTGTTTTTCTAAGAGTATATTTTACAATTGTCTTGTTTTTTTTTTATATACAGCTACCCCTTCCAAAGTTGATAGGAAGGAGTTGGCCGCCAAGGCACGGCTCCGGAAGCTGGAGGCAATCCAGCGCGAATATCGGTGGCTGGCAGTCTTGGCAGAGGAAGAGGAGGGGACTGCTGTAGCACTTGGAGCCTCCTCCAGTGCCCCGGGCCCCAGCCACCACCCTCCAGCGGTATGGGGCCACCGTCTGGTGGCCGCCTGCTGCCGCAATACCATCTCTGGTGCCGCCTCCCACTGTTGCTCCAGATGCCGCGCTCTCAAGCAAATGCGTGTCGTCCTCCAATCCCGCCACTCACCTTAGAATCCCTGTCTTCTGCCCCTTTTTTAATTCTTGTTTGGGTGGGTGGGAATTGCGCGTTGGGGATTAGGATATTTGGAATTAAGTTTCTTACGGACATTGGTTGGGGTTAGGGAGGGGGGTGGGTCAGCTTTTGTGGGTTTTACATAGTTACTTTTTGTTAGGGTACATTAAATCTATATGTATACTATACATGCAATGTTGTTAATGTTTTGTAGGTGGGGTTACTGTTTTACATCATACTGTTTCCTTGCTGGTGCAGGTCCGCCCATAGCTAGTGTTTGATTTAAATAATTGGCTGACTGTGTAAGACACAAACAGATAGATGCGACACCCCTCACTGATTGAGTTGTCCTACCAGTACTTTCAGTCTCTCTCTTCTAGTCTATGCATTCTTTATCTGGACTCAAAGGGGTGTGTGAATTCATTGAAAACATGTCCATTATTAATTATGCCTCTCCTAAACTTCTCTTACATTTGCTGATGTTTAACTTAGGCACAGCGATGGCTGCATGGTGAAGATGGTTTCCTTTATGTAACATGCCATGATTGAGGTGGTGGTGGTAGTATAGTAGTAGTAGTAGACACTGGCCGGGCAGCAGCATTTGCAAAAAAAGAAAATGAGACAGTCAGTCGCCTTTGAGAGACTGTTCGAGGAGTGGTAGAATGAAGCACAGTACAGAACTTACCGAGCAACAATAATATGCTTAAATATTTTACAAAAACATAATGGTGGTGGGGATAACCTACTAGACAGAGTTACAAACTATAGTTGTGTCGAGTCACTTGACTAGGCCTACAGCGTAACAGTTAGTGCTGTGTATGAGGATGATCATGACAACAAATCGAATCATTGCCGGCAATTAATACTGAGGTATATGTTAATTGTTAAAAAATCACCCCTAAAATATACTGCTCATGGGTGGGCAAGCAGAAGAAGATCATCGCTCTGCCTTGAAATTGAAGTACTGTTGCTTTCGCCACATCCGCCCCAGCAAGCGTGTGATTAATTATTGGTGTACATTTAATTTAGTCACACCTCAATAAGTGACACAGCCCGGGTAAGAGGGTTAGGGTTTGTTGAATGGATGGGAAGGGGGTTTGGGGAAAGGTTTGAGAGTGAAAAACTGTACGCATGGACAAACAAACGACAATCTTTGAAGACTACCATATCCATATCAATATGTTAAGGGAGAAAAAGGAAATGCATGCATGATGATGATTGATAAGGAGACCCGGATTACATACACTTCTTGTTCTGTTGTTCCGGGCTTAATACTTTTACAGATAGCAAATAAAAAATTTAAATATTGGTAGGGATGAACCATAAAAAGAGAGCAAACCTAATGATAATAACAACAAGAACACACTGTTGTAAAGATTGTAGACAAAAAATGAATCAAATTATTTAAAAGAAGAAGAAAGTTGCTACTGTTACTGTGTTATCCTGGTAAAAAATGTGGACTGGATTTGCATCTCGGCATTCCTCTTGGTCCTCTCGTCCATCAATCTTGGGTGTCGCCACTCGCCAGTCTCCACTGCCCGCCTGAAAAAAAATGTAGATTTATTGGTAAGGTAAGTGTGTATTGTAATGTTTTCCCAAGTATAGGGCAAGGCCCGGCCTGTAATTGTAGATGGAAACACAAAGGGGATATTGAGAAACAAATTTGAAACAAATGCACAAGTTATGGTGTAGTACAACAAGAACACTTTCCGAGGCGGCATGTATGCATCATCTCTACTCTAGTCTGTTTCCAGCATTCAATCAATCAATCAAGACATTTATAGAGCGCACTACTCACCCGTAGGGTCTCAAGGCGCTAGCTAGCATTGACCTTCAACAACAACAGGACAGAGCAGGACCACAGCGACAGGTCTGACGGCACGTTGCTTAGCACATCCTCCGTTTAGAGTATTTTTTTTTAAAGAGTTGGACAAAGGCAAAGCACATATCCATTCCAAACATAGCATTTTACAATTAGTTAGTAAATTTAAAGCACCGCAGTCATCCCACCGCTACACTCGACTCCACTTCTACACAGACATTTGGGTCTGCTGTGGTTGTTGTTGACGTGTTTACCTTTAGGCTTTTATGCCATTCATGAAACGTCCTCCTGACTTGTTATTATTCCATCAATCATCTCCGATACTTGTACTGACTGACTGTGAAGGTCGGCCTGCAGTAGAAGTAAAATTTTGTTATTACACAACAAGAGTAGAACTATTATTGACTTAAGTCACTCCTTCGTGTGTACAGTAAGACTACTAGTACACTTTGACTTCACTTTGTGCGCAACAAACAAACAAAAAAAACACAAACACCAATCGCTCAGAGTCAGGTGTCCAATGCATGCCATTCATTCTCATTACCTGTTCCTTCTCATCGTAAGTTAATGGGCCGTCTTTGTCACCATCATTATCATGGACGGTGCTGTTGTCATACTCAGTGCGCAGATTGAGTCCCCTTCCTGTATTCAATCAAAAGCAATGTATCAAGCTGCAGTAGAAGTACAAATTTCTTATTTGCAAGAAGGGAAAAATTCACCTTGAGTTACGTTTAGTGTGTACTATAGAAAGATGATTAGCGCACAATGATATAACTTCATGAACAACAAAAAACAACAAAATCACTCAGTCTGCGACTCTGCGCCCAATGCATGGCATCAATCATTACCTGTTCCATCTCATTTTCAGTTAATGGGCAGTCTCTCTCGGATCTGAAAGGAGGATAGCTATAGTAATCATGCTCCACTTCTTTTGGCAGGACTAGGAAAGTTT
Organism: Lissotriton helveticus; assembly: GCF_964261635.1. Classification (NCBI taxonomy): domain Eukaryota; kingdom Metazoa; phylum Chordata; class Amphibia; order Caudata; family Salamandridae; genus Lissotriton; species Lissotriton helveticus. The sequence goes on from NC_136068.1 coordinate 512,863,599, forward strand.
TAATTTTTCTTCTATTTTCCATTATCCAATCATCATGAGGGCAATGGATTTTGGCGGGAGATTCAGTATGATGGAGCGGAGGAGCTGGATTCGGAGGACTATACTGTCAAATACAGACACGGGAAACTTGTATATTGAAATAAGAAGAGTAGAAGACGGTGGTAATGGATTTGTTGTGATTCAAAGTTTGTAACTGGAACGACAGACACACAAATAAAGGAAAAAAAGGGAGGAAGACAGTAAGTGCAAGCCTAATTGTCAGGGAAGTATAACTCGTCCTCAAACTCTGGGGGTTCAGCCAGTAGTAGGTAATCATAATGTGACACACTATTCCGTCACCTGACCCGCAGTCCTCATCTTCCTCGCTTGCTTCATGTACTGTGTGATTCGGTGGTATGAGGTGCTGATTCATTTTGATCATTGTTAACCTCTCCACGTTTTTGGGCAAGAGGCTGGTCCTTCTCACTGTTACAATGGAACCAGCAGCACTGAAAACACGTTCGGAAGAGACACTTGCGACAGGGCAAGCCAGATAGCTTATCGCCAGCCTGCTGAGCAGTGGCCTTTCAGCCCTTTTCCTATACCAATACTGCAATGGGTTTTGATCAATGTACACCTCTGTCGGATAGGCCTGGACCATCCGCTCAATGTTCAGGGGTGCTGCTGCTAACCTTTAGGGCTCTTTTCTCTGTGCATCAGCACTGCGCTTATTAATACCTAACTGTAAATACCAATCGTCTAACGATTCTACTGATTCAGTTATTGTTGCTGTTGTCGATAGTAATGGTGAGTGTTGTGATCCAAATGCACTGCCCTCAGCCTCCGAAGTTGCACTTGATGCTGCATGCCCTTCTGCAGTACTTCTTGTGGGTTGATCTTGCGGGCTTTTAATTAACAGTCGTTCATTTTCCAACTTACTCGCTGCCTCAGCTATCCAAGTTTTGTAGCGGGCAACATCAATCTCTGAAAATGGAAAGAATGTCTTCAGTCTCAATTTGCCAGTGGATCCAGAATTGTGGCAGAAATGTAATGTTCTTGTGACAAAATTTTATTTTCAATTTTTGTATTTTCACCTAAGCGACGGGCTAAGCTCTCCACCAAGTCATAGGTTTCCTTTTTGTCCTCTACACCTTTGTATGATTGGGACACCTTCTTCAGCTGATACTCTAGCATTTGCAATAATGGGATAGCTTGGCCCATTGTACAGTCCTCCTTGCTGACTTCACGTGTAAAGACCTCAAAAGGACGAAGCATCTCAGTCAGGCATTTAACTAGGCCCCATTGCTCCATCTGAAGGGTCATGCCTTTCACAGTGGCATCCCTTCTTTGCATGACATATTCATTGAGTGGCCTGTACTGCTCAAACAGAAGATCAAGCATGTAATACGTTGAGTTCCAACGTGTTGCCACCTCCTGGATGAGTGCTTCGACTGGCATCCTATATTCACATTGAATGATCCTCAGCTGCTTGCGAGCTTTCAAAGAATGGCTGAAATGAGTGCATATTCTTCGGCAGATGGTCAGTAAGTTGTTGACTATGGGTTCTTTTTTTCAGAAAGTCTTGAACTATAATGTTTATGCAGTGCGCCAAACACGGAACCCTGAAATAGGAACCAAGATTCATGGCCTTAAGTACATTACCGCGATTACCTGTGGCAACAAAACTAAGCCCTCTTGGCACAGCCTTTCAAAAACCTTGCTGCAAAACTCTTGCAAAATGTTTACTGCAGTATGAGATTTCTCCATGGTGAACATGGCTACAGTTGCATGTTTCCGATTAGCTTTAAAAATCTCAGCTGTGTCAACAGCACCTCGTTCAGATAGCTTATCTCTAACCCCCACAAAAGAGGACCAGTGTGCAGGGATGCACATGTAATCTGTGGCTTGGCAACTGGTCCACATGTCTGTTGTCAGGTGGATATTGTGAACAGCACTCTGCTGCAAAGCTTGTCCAACCAATTCCAGCACATCATGATGTAGTGCCGGAACAGCAATTCTTGCGAAATAGGAACGGCAGGGAACCTTCCATTTAGGCTATGGCTGACACAAATTCAAGGAAACCCACCCCTTCCACAAATGAAAAAGGGAGAAGGTCCAGTGCTAACATTTTAGCAAGCTTTGCATTGTACAACCGTGCCATTGGGTGGTTGCGTTGGAACTACCCCTCCAACCAAAGCATGGTCTCAATGGTAGACTGGATTAATTTCCTTTGTGGTGCTGTTGTTTTCATTAACCCACTTAGGGTCAACGACGCAGTTTGTCTCATTGCGGTACTCGGTCGCCTTGGTGTCTCAGCCTGACTCTGAGTATGGCACTTACTGCGGTGCCACTCAGATGTTACTGAGGAGGATGTGGGCGGTACCACTACACTACTGGGGACAGGGCTAGAAATGCCTCCCTCTCCTTCACCTTCCACCGCAATAATATCGTCCCCTGATTCTTCCTGACCAACTTCAATGGGTTGAGTTTTTCTACTTTGTTTTAACTGAAGTAGGTGATACTCCCACACAATAGTGTGGTGTATTCTGAGATTACCTGCTTGGACTCCGGTACCATAGTTTATACCAAGCTTACTGCGCCGAACACCTGTGTGACAAATTGAGCATATTGCAACGTTCTTCTCCTTGGTGCTAACAGAAAATAAGTCCCAAACTGGGGAGGAGAACTTTCTGGCACTGCTGGATGTGCCACTTTCAATACCAGATGAACTGGAGGGTGTGCTTGGAATGTGACTCTGTGCAGCGACACTGTGACTTTTACTACTACTACCTACTGAGATGGTTGAGCTGGATGTAGGTCCCTGCCGGGCCTTGGAAAATATGGCAGCTGGAGGTCGTGGTGGTGTAACCTGTGTTGGTGGTATCCGTGCTACATCCCGGTCAGTAGCAGCCTTTCTGGATAGGGTGAGAATTTTGGTCTCCATCCCCTTTGGGGCCGGAGTGATGTGCGTGATGACTGGCTCGTCTTCATAAACATCATCCCCCTCTTCTACATCTACCTCCATAACTGTAAGTTTTTCGGGAACCTTCCTTTTCAGAAGCATTGTCTTGTGGCGTGCATCACTCTCAGACTGAGCTGTTGGCTGCCAAGTGGCATCACGGTCATCAGAAGCGGGGCTTGAAGAAGAAGATGATGGACTAAGCCTCCTTTTCCTTGCTGGTGGTCTAGAAGACAATAGATCTTCCGAAACGATGGTTTGCTCCACTTTGTCTGCAGGAAGCTCGATTTCCTGAAATGCCCCTACGTCAGGAGCAACAACTACTATTGTGGGCTGTTCTTGCGGCTGCTGCTGATGTTCTTGCGGCTGCTGCTGATGTTCTTGCGGCTGCTGCTGTTGCTCTTGCGGCTGCTGCTGTTGTTCTTGCGGCTGCTGCTGTTGTTGTTGCTGCTGCACACTTATCTGCTGAGTTGCCTGCGTTGATTGTGTACTACTTTGCGATGATGACATTTCAAAATCGCTGCTCGTTAGTAGACTGGCTACCTCTGGAACACTCAAGGACTTGGGCGTAGGTTGGTGGGGTTGGACCGCTGGTGCAGAGGTGCTGCTCCCAAAAAAAACATTGGCTGGCACACCAATCGTGGTTAATGGCACTTCCTTTTTCTGTTCCTTCTTCTCCACACCAACTTTCTTGGTACTGGACCTGGTACCTTTCTTTGGGGCCATCTTCTTCAGATGTCAGGCAGGATGCAGATGCACAACAAGTTGTGTTCACATGTGGACGTGATGCGCAGCAGGACTTCTGGCTGGCTGGCAGTACAATGGGTGATGATGATGACACCTCCTCCTCTGGCTTTTTGTGCACCTAAAAGCAAATAAGCCAGGAGAAGAACATCAGTGAAATGTTGCATTTATTGTTGTGGTTCAGTTACTTACTAATGTACAAAAGATATTTCTGAGACTTTGTCAACAAGGGCTATGTTATACTACTGTGTCTACACACACTACACTCTCAGGAAGGATAGGAAAGAGAATAAGAACCACCAAATTAAAAATGTAATGGAAGTGGGGTGGACCCTATTCGTCATTAAATTATTAGAGCATCACATCATTCATGGAGCTGCTGCTGGCAAAGCGGGTGGATGGATGGAATCAGTAAGCTAATGAAAACCATGCAGGCCTATATGACAAAAGCAGGACACTAATAACTCCCAACACAAAGAAAGGCCACAAGCCACACGGACACTCAAAAAATCACAAGCAACAAGCAGGGGGCCTGGAAAACACCAGGAGCTGACAAAAGGCCTATAAAAGCCCGGCAAAGGATGCATGCTAAAACACACTGCTCTGCCTTTTTAATGCAACAAAATGCAAATATGAAACTTCACAGGCCCCAAAAAGGTCTGCAGGGTGCATTGCATACCAACACACACCAGACACACACAACAAAGGCATGTCTTTAAGACGCCCAACATCAGAAAGCCCACCCCAAAAAAACACGCTTGCCAACTCAATCCAATGCCATCCATGCCCTATATGATGTCAAAATTCTACAGACCACACATAAAAACTTGATTTATAAAGCTGTGGCTACCTGCTCTGAGCCTACTGGATGAAAGCAGGCCTGTTGGCAGACAAGGCCAGACAAGCTTGCAGGCATAGACTTCAAAATGGCCACCAGCCACATTGCCAGGCCCAACAACATCAGAAAGCCCACCACCAAAAAACAACACACTTCCCAACTCAATCCAATGCCATCCATGCCCTAAATGATGTCTAAATTCAACAGACCACACAGAAACACTTGATTAATAAAGCTGTGGCTACCTGCTCTGAGCCTACTGGATTAAAGCAGGCCTCTTGGCAGACAAGGCCAGACACGCTTGCAGGCCTAGGCTTCACAATGGCCACCAGCCACAAGGCCAGGCCCAACAACAGAAAGCCGACCCCAAAAAAACACATTCCCCAACTCAATCCAATGCCATCCAGGCCCTAATTGATGCTTGAAAATGAAATACATTAAAAAAACACCAAAGGAACAGTTGCTTCATCATGCACACACTCATGAGGCCATGACTAGCTTGGGCCTACTACTGAATACTACTATCCACAACATTTTTTAAAAAAGGAATGATAGTTACCAAAAATAAATTGTAGTTGCAACAACTGCAATGCCCCAATCAAACAGACACTACAACCACTTACTTGTAAAATATCCAATAAAAAAATCCTCAAATCCAATTGCAATGATGCAGCAGACAAAAAAAAGTGATCTTTCCAGCTCAAAATCCAAAGGCAGAATGAGCAGGAGATGGATAAACCACTGGGAGGAGCCTGCTGGACAGGAAGTTGGAGATTCTCTGGCACTTCCTCCCTCTACCCACCTTTTTAAACAAGCATTTGCAATGCAATAGGTCTCGCATTAGGACAGTTTGAGCTATTGATATTGTAAATGACAAATTTTGTATTTATGTGTTGGTTTTGAAAATAGCTAAAGTAATAGCTTTGTCATTTACAATGCCAATAGTTTTAACTTTCGCAAATATGACACCTATAGCATTTGTAATGCAATATGTGTTGTATTTACGTGACTTAGATGTATTGATATTACAAATAACAATGGCTTTTATTTTTTGTTAATAATTAATACTTAAATAAAAGTTATTGTAATTTATAATGGCAATAGCTTAAACTTTTGTAAATAACTTTTGTGAAGATTATGTTCAGTGTATTTTATTGTGACGAAAATCCAGGAACAGAAGTGAAATATTAACATCTTTTTGTGACATTTGTAATAAAGCTTGAAACATTGAGAGAACATATTTGAACCAGTTGTTGTTGAATGGTTGGAAAGATTGATGCTGTGGTGGCGCTGAGTGATGTTGTGGTGGCGAACGAGTGATGCTGTGGCGTTCAGTGATGATGTGGTAGCGCATATTGATGTTGTGGTGCCCCTGAGTGATGCTGTGGTGGTGCTGAGTGATGCTGTATGCTATGCTATGTTTTGTTTTGCTATCCTATGTTTTGTTTTGTTATGCTATGCTATATTTTGCTATCCTATGCTTTGATTTGTAATGCTATGCTGTGCTGTGTTTTGTTTTGCTATGCTATGTTTTGCAATGCTATGCTTTGTTTTGCTATGCTATGTTTTGTTATGCTATTCTATGTTTTGTTGTGTTTGGTATGCTATGCTTTGTTTTGCTATGCTATGTTGTGTTATGCTATGCTATGCTTTGTTATGCTATGCTATGTTTTGTTATGCTATGCTATGTTTTGTTGTGTTTTATTATGCTATGATTTGTTTTGCTATGCTATGTTTTGTTATGCTATGCTATGCTTTCTTATGCTATGTTTTATTATGCTTTGCTTTGTTTTGTTATGCTATGCTATGTTTTGTGACGTTATGCTATGTTTTGTTGTGTTCTGTTATGCTATGCTATGTTTTGTTATGCTATGCTATGTTATGTTTTGTCATCCTGTGCTTTGTTGTGCTATGCTATGTTTTGTTGTGTTTTGTTATGCTATGTTTTTTGTGTTTTGTTATGCTATACTATGTTTTGTTATGCTATGCTATGTTTTGATATGCTATGCTATGTTTTGTTATGATATGCTATGTTTTGTTTTGCTATGCTATGTTTTGCTATCCTGGTGTGTGTGTGGTTGTGTGTGTGTGTGGTTGTGTGTAAGGATGGTGTGGTTGTGTTTTTGGGGTTGTGTGTGTGGGTTTGTTTGTTTGTGTGGGGGGGGTTGTGTGTGTGGGGGGGAGGTGTGAGGGGGCAATGTGTGAGGGGGTGGTGTGTGAGGGGGCAGTGTGTAAGTGGTCTGTGTGAGTGGGCAGTGTGTGAGTGGGCAGTGTGTGAGTGGGTTGTGTGTGGGGGTGTGTGTGTGGTTGTGTGTGTGTGGGTATGTGTGTGTGTAGGGTTGTGTGTGTGCTGCTCCAGACGGAAAGCGCTTCCCCATAGAGGTGCCCCCCGGAACAGGAGACTGTGCTCCAAATAAGGACCTCAAGAAGTGATGCAAAGCTCCAGGCTCGGTTTCCAGCCCTCAAGCAATGCTGGCGTGAAGCCATTAATAATGGACGCAAGGCGTGTTACGAGGGTGCCGCTTGCGCGCACATGTACCGACCGCTAGGTGCAGTTTTCTAATGTATAGCTTTGGCAATCATTGGACCTTAGGTAATGCCAATAAAGCATTATTGCATAGCATTGCATTGTATCGTTGACTGTTTACATTCCTGGCCTACATACATTATGCAACGTTTCATTGAAGTTACTAGTCCAGACAGTTGTTGTTTGTAATGGCGGCTTATCACCTTAATAACTCTCCCTGTCTCCACCAGCCCCCTCCCGCCCGGCCCCCACATGTCCCCCTCCCCTTGGTGACAGGGCCCACCGAGCTGCCACATGGCCACTGATAAGAGTGATGGATGGGCTGTGACTGGCTCCACTGGATCCAGTGCTCGACTGGGAGCATCTTAGTGCACCGGTGGCCAGGAGTCTGGCAGTGTGGGAAGAGGAGAGAGAGGGAGGGCAGGGGGGATGGAGGGATGCGATGGAGAGAAGCAGGGCAGGGAGGGTGGTGTAGATCAGGGCAGTCTTAGAGGGAGATGAGAAGTGTGAGGGAGGGAGTGAGGAATCTCGAACAGAAAGGATTTAAAGGAAGAATAACGGGTGGAAAAGAGGAGAGACCAGTGGAGGGAATGAAGAGAGGAAGGGGAAAAGAGAACACAGCCACGGATGAAATAAATTGGTATATAGAGGAAAGAGATGTTGGAGGGAAGAGTAGAATGGAAGAGAGAATGGGGGAAGGGAAAGAGAGGGTTTAGATTAGGGAGGGAGGGAAAGAAGGAGAGGGCGGAGGAAGGGAGCACGACAGAGGGTGGACACAGGGAAAGAAACAGGGAGGACAGGAAAGGAGAAAGTGACTTTGTCTTACTGGAGAGGTAACAGCGGCAGGAATGTCTCAGAGGACAAACAAAACAAAAACAAGAGCTGGGTGAAGCCTTTGGGAGACCAGAGGGTTTAAACAGAAAGGGCATGGTTAGCCGAGGGTCACAAGGGCACGTGGCTAGTGCCAAGAATTGTTGAGCTGGGGAGGAAATATGGCAAACCTGGTGTTTGTGAGCCTGTGCAAGAATAGAAAACAGTGACCTTTCAAGTAGGAAACTGGTGGAGTACAGAAGGGTAAGAATAGTGTGGTGTTAACCATCCAGGAAGGCATGAAGGGGAACCAGAGCGCCCCGACTGATTTGGCTGATAGGGAGTTTAAAGAGACATTGTTGAGGTGTAAGTTGAATCAGGGTTCACTGTGGAAAAGGAGTTTCCCAGTCGAGTGCTGTGCGCCTGTGAGGGTCTAGTTGAAAGATGCATAGTCCTGGTTTAATTGGAATTTGAGGCCCTCGTCTGAGTAACTGTTCTCAGAATGTCTGCAAAATAGACAGTTTTTTAGGAAAAAATAAGTAGGAAAAAAACCTTAAAACAGTGGTTCCATCAGAAGTGGGATAATCTTTCCTTTGCAATACGTCCATGTACTTGCTTTTATTTTTGGTATTCCCTTCTGCCAGACTTCCATAGTTTTTATGTAATTTATTTTCCCATATTGCACCTTTTTTCTATCCTTCGCATATCATTTCATTAAGATGTGTTGCATTCCCTCAGACAATATTCAGAATTGGATGCATTCTAGGGGCTCACTATACGTTTAATATTGAATTGCAAAATTACCCTTCAGTTAATCACTTGAAAGATATCTTTTAGTTTGCTAATGCAACTACATGTGCACGACAATTGTAAGAACAGGATGTGATGCGAGCAAGTAAGATGCCAAATGTAAGTATATCAGGGAAGAGGGAGTTGGGAAGCAGGAGGGGGGTTATTCAACCAAATTTGGGGTATTTTCTACTGGCAGATTACTTGCTGCCATGTTCATCTAAGCTGTCCTGCTTCCTCGACTACCTCATGTGACTGACCAATGGAGGGGGCCGGGTTTCTGGTCGCTTGTGGAAATCCCCAGTTACCCATTATCAGAGTAAATCTTGGCTGCAGGTATCAGAGTTATGAACATAGTATCCAGTGTCTTAGATTATAGCTTAAAAAAGTACACATACATAAAAGCAACGTTAAGGTCCTGCAGCGGAAAAAAAGCATTTTTAAGAAATATATTTAATACACGTTGGAGCGTGTCTGATAAAAGTAGGCTAAACGGAAACCTTCAGAAAAAAAACACTGGATTACTCTAAAACTGATGAGAGCTGGCAGGTCCACTAATCCACGCGGACCTCCCGGGCTCAGCCTTTAAACTCCCAGAGCCCAGAAGGCATGCTCCCTCTGAATGCCTGTCCTGTGCAGACCGTGACTGAGAGGTTAAGTACACACCGGGGAATAGCTTGGCTCTATTTGTGTCTGTGCATAGCGTGACTACTGACTCTGAGGTTTTGTACTCGCCAAGCAATAGGTGGTGTGTGTGTCTGTTGTTTTGAGGTGGTGTTACCCTGAAATTATGTTAAAATCGAGGGGTAAAAAACTGTCGGGTAATAAGTGCCCACTACTCATGCATGAAAACAAGTGAAAGAATGTAAGCAAAGCGGAAACAAGAAAATGGAAGTGTGTGAGAGAGAGACAGAAGAGACTGTGTGAGAGAGCGAGAGACAGAAGAAAGTGTGTGAGACAGAGCAAGAGACAGAAGAGAGTGTGTGAGAGAGAGCGAGAGACAGACAAGATACAAAAGAGAGTGTGTGAGACAGAGCAAGAGACAGAAGAGAGTGTGTGAGAGAGAGTGAGAGAGAGAGAAGACATGGTGTGAGAGAGCACGCAAAGCCAGAAGATATGACATGAAGAGGGGGCGTGTTTGAGAGAGAAGGGGCGCAAAAAGTGAAAGAAAGGGAGGGAGCGAATGCCAGGATGGGGGCGCAGAGAGGCGAGGACTAAGAGAGACAGGGTGAGGCTGAACAGACAGAAGCGTGGTTAGAGAAAATGAAGCATAGCAGCAAGTTAGCAGAGCTGGATAGAAAGGAGAATTCTGCAGGAGGGACATAAGTGAGTAGGGTATGGAAGGCAGGAGTTGGGGCGAGGCAGGGGGGAAGAGGGACAGCAAGTGAGAGCAACCATTCCAGCATTGCTATTCACGAGTAGATGGTCCTGTTTATGACCTGCGAAGCGCATGAAGTGGCTGGTGGCAAATGTGGCCGCGGTCGCTTTGATGTTCTTGTCTTGTCTTGCTTTGTGGGAGGGGTAGGCGGAGCGAATTCCTGTGCACGCGCCTGTCTCACATGTACAACTGTACGCGATCCGCAGTGGGTAGTCTTTTTGAAACGCTTACTATAAATCTCGCCTACCATCCCTACGGGATGGAATAGACGAGACCTAAAAAGAACTCCTTGCACAAAAAAGGATAGCCAAATGTCAATCAGAGGAGTTTTTGTTCATCCAAATTATCATTTGCTGAAGGTTTAATGCTGCTAGAGCTGATTATTCTTCTCCAAATTGAAAATGTTACATGTTCGAGTTCTCGAGCTTCACATTACTTCCGCAGGATGTTGATGGCGCGTCCAAAATGACGTGATCGCCTTCTCTCGCTCCCTGTCGCGTTGGATATGACGTGTTCAGGGTCTCTCGCTCCTTGTTGTGTTCGAAATGACGTGCCCGCATCTTCACGCTCTCGCTCATGGTTGAGAATGACGTGTTCGAGATCTCAATCATCTCATACTCTCGCGGTGCATGATTGCGAGAAGAAAGACGTGATTGCGCGACAAATGACATGATCGCGTGACGGATGACGTTAATGCGGGCGCGAACTCTCGCGAGATAACGCATATGGCTTCCACAATCCAACACCTCGTGGAGAACGCGACCGGATCGGGAAAACTTGTCAGCGAACGCGGGGATTCAGGTAAGGCGATCGCGAGCGCGAGAGAATGTATTTTTCTACAGTGCAAGCAAGACAAACATTTCTGGTAAAATGCGGATTGCGAACATTTTTACATTTTCTCGCTCTCCGCGGAACGCGAAAATGTAAAATTATCACAATTTCCGCGAGCGGAACGGAATTTGACGCCCACCCCTAGTTGACTCTTCTCTGGAGGCTTCTGGAGAGAGTCTGGCATCGCCTTCACGTCCGGCGACGCCAGATCTGTCTTTGCCTGTTCCCCCTTATAATTCGTGGACCCGGCAGGATCCCCGTCTCCTCAGTAGCCCCTTCAGGACCCTCATTTGTCAATGGGGCTTCCTTCATTTGGGCCTTGGTCACACCCTCAGTTTCCTGGTCAACCTCCTTGGGGTGGAAGACTTAGTTTATAGCCCTGATACCAAACTTTGAAATGCACTGCCAACAAATTTAGATCTCCACCATGTGTGGTTGATAAAGTCTATAGGCAAGGATTTTTCAAAATGAAGGACGCTGTATTCGTGGATATCAAAAAGTTCAAAGTTCCTTTAATAAACCATTATGGTACCATAATGGTTTATTAAAGGAACTTTGAACTTTTTGATATCCACGAATCTAAATTTGTTGGCAGTGCATTTCAAAGTTTGGTATCAAATTGATTTTTCCCAAGGATTTGGGATATACTCTCAGGGCAGGGAGTATTTGAAACTTGCACGCCATTTGAAAAATTAAGTTTATACAAATATTGGTGATATTTGAGTTGGTGCTTTGAAGGTGTTAAAGTGGTCCACTGCCCATATTGTGTTGTATATAGTTTATATAGTTTATAGCCCTCACCAACGGATGAGTTGCTGTCTCCTCCCCGGAGGGCTACCGAGGCCGGTGCTGTGTTCCTTAGGGTGGTCTCCTTAACCACTCGTGTTCTAAGCATGCAAACCCTTTCGGTTCCCTTGCCTGTAGACCCTCTGCTAGATGTCCTCCACCATGGGTCTTGCAATGTGGAGCCGCTTCTGCCCTTTGAAGCTTCTCTTTATGATGCCCTTTTGCGCACGAGGGCTCGGCCAGCTTCCGGTGATCCAGTGGCTCGTTCTGTCTTGCACCGCCAACGTCCTGCTCCACATGATCCAGTTTGCTTATTTGTTCACCCAGACATGCAGGTGTTTGTTATGCAAACTACCTACCCTTCCTTGCCTCAGCTAATGCTTCCTCCCTCCGGGCGTCCAGATGGCTAGAGTCGTGGGTTCGTAACACCTTCGCCTCCACTAGCACCGCCTTTTGTTTACTGACTACAGTGTGTGTCTTGGCACGGGCTACCTCTGCCCTGTGGGACTCTGCAGAGTCTCTTCTTTCGGCCACCTCTGAAGGCGCTCATGTTGACCTCCTTCATCTTCTCTGGGATGGCCGTGACCTTGCTGAATTTATGATCCGCTCGGCTTTGGATACTACCAATTCCTTAGGCTGAGCTATGGCTGGTTCGGTTGCCTCACGGCGCCATGGTTGGTTGCTGGATAGCGACTTCCCGGAGAATATCGGGGAGCGCCTTGTTGAACTACCCTTTGATGGGGTCCTATTGTTTGATGGCCACGCCGAATCAGCTGTTCAGTGCCTACTTACGGGCATTTACCCTCACCCTTAAGCCTATAATTCCCAGGTCTTCTTTTCACATGTTCTGGGGTGGTTACCCTTTTATTTAGCATCCTTTAGATGCATTATGTGTTTTGAGCTGGCAGTAAGCGTACTGTGGCAGTGTTCCACAGGTTGTTGTGTCTGGTCCTATGACTGTGGTTTGCCCTAAAAGGTGTTCCCTGTTGTTTGGGGTGTGCCATACTCCAAGCGCGGTACTTGTATGCTATTGTATAGTTCTGCTTTAAGCCCAGTGGGCCTGGAGATCCTTTTGGGCTCTATACGTCCCCTGGTGCTCTTATCTTGCCTTTGTACAGTGTTCAATGTTGTGACTTTGGTGCTATCTTCTATACATCATGGGTTGTCTTGCATATGTGCCTCATTCTCCTCATGGTGTTTATCACGCCTAAAATGTGGCTACCACCTGCCATCAATGTGCTAGGTGTGCTCATATAACACCCATGTTGCATGGTCATGGCTTGTTTACCCTTTTTTGATATAAATATATATATATATATATATATATATATATATATATATATATATATATATATATATATATATATATATATATATATATATATATTTTGTCGGTTTTGTTGTTGAGTGGAAAATAAAGTGAATTATAATTTAATCACCAGTGTGCGCCTCGTAATGTGGCCTGGAAGGAGGTCATTATATATATATACAGAGTGCCATGAGTACTCTTCTTCCTACATCTCCAACTCTCTTCGCTGCTGCGAGGTCTGGTCCTATGTCTCCGTGTGTCAGGGAGCTTTTCAATGCTGCATATGGGATTGCCCTTGTTCTACGCGGCAGGGTGTCTTTCAGTACACTTAAGTGCACTTTGTTGCTTTTCCTGGATCTTCAGCACTAGGGTCCCTTTTGCGTCCCACTCCCTGGGGTGGTTCCCCAGCTTTCCACTGCTCCCTTCTTGGTGTTCAGATACTGAACGATATCTCTCTTTCTGGAAGAGGGTTAATTTACACTCATAGTAGGAGGATGTGGTCTGAAATTCAGAGATTCTTTTCTACATTTATACGCGTTCCTCTTAACAGCTCCTATTGGTACTCTTGTGCCTCTGCCGCCACTTCCTTCTGATGTGCCCCTTTCTTTAGGTATCACCCTACACTATATCGGCTGTGCCCACGGGATGGCTCTTCTGATGCCGGTCGTCCCAGGTTCTGAACCCTGTATCTCTGTATTTCGTGAGTTAGTTCTCACCTTAGTCTTCAAGCTGCCTGGTTGGGCAGTCCTATGCTAATTCTAGCTACCTTTTTGTCTCTGTGGCTGTCTGCTCTGTGCATGTTTCAGTGGTGGCCCGCATCAGCGTGTTTCAGGTTGTTACTGTTCGTCCTTGTTCCCCCTTTGGTGGCTGGGTGTGCACTTGGAGTGTTTCTTATTCCCGCCTGTACTTCTGAGACATTGCTCGGTTCTAACCTCTGCCCTTTGGTTCCTGGCTCTAGCCTCTCCGGCCTTCCTTCCATGGGCTAGCCTGGGAGGCTCTGGTCGCATCTCTTCATGTTTTCCTCAACCTTTGGCTGGTGTCCACATAGTGCACCATTAAGCTGACAGTGGTCCTTCTTCCTCCTTCGTTTCTATATCTCATACTTATACGGGTATGATGTAGCACCATTCTGGCATTTTTGGGACGCCTTGTCTCCCATTATCTTTTGCTCTTCCGAGCTAATTTAGTTGCTGTCTGGCTGTTCCCCCGCAGCTCTTCCCCGTTGTCTGTCACTCTGTTGCCAGTTCAGTGCTTTTGCCACTTTCTGTTGTTCTGTCGCAGACTCACCTCCCCCTTGGGGTATGGCTATGGTATCTATTCTACGTTAAGGAATCTGCGGCTAGATGTCTCTATCAGATGTACGAGTCACTTACCTTCAATAACGATGTATCTGGTAGAGACGTTGTCTAGCCGCAAATTCCGTAATGCCCACCCATCCTCCCCGTTCTGAGAGGACCTTGCCAGGTGAGCTTCTCCATTTACCTCATTTCAGTTGCCATTGGTTTTCTTTCAAGGGGATTCACATTGTTGAGCCGCTTTGAGAATTGCCGCATGCGGCTGACTCCCTCCAGGTGGCTTCTTTCCTGTACGATGATGCCTTTTGAATTCATCTTCATCTGGAGACCTTCTTCTTCTTCTTCTTCTGCTGCCTTCCCTACCACCCGCCTTTTCTATTGACTCAGGGCTCTTGTCTGCTTGATAGTCATCTTCTTTGCGGAGCTGCTGGGCTGTGTTTCACACTTCCATTACAATGGGAGAAGTCCCAGTCTTTTCATACCTTCTTGTAGTGGATTGTTGTTCTTGTGTGCCCCGTCCTTGTGGGACGGCACGGTTCTACATGGTAATAACAATCTATCTTTATCTGTTGAGATGTTCTTCCGTTGTTGTTTGCACTCTGGGAAGGGTCTACGCTTCGCCTTGCGAGGTTGTTTCTCACAGTTTTGTTCCACTTTTGCTTTTTCACTTATATGAGGCAGTGTCTGATATTGTTCTTTATGATGGTGTTTTACACCATACGTTTTCTTTGTTTTACGGATTTTTCATCCTTTGCACACTGTTCCCGCTCTTTCACAGTTTTTGTTGGTGGCTCCGCGTTGTGCCACAGAAAAGTTTCTCCGAAGAAAACTGACTTCAAGGCGCCGGTAGGGACTTATCTGACCACGCTGATGTCACATACGTGGACAACGCCATGGTGGGGTCATGTGGCGCCATCGCCCAGCACGCGGAGGTGCTGCAAAAAAAAATCCGAATCCAGTCTGATGCCTGTGGATATTCTAAGTTAAGGAATCTACGGCTAGACAACGTGTCTACCAGATACATCATTACTGAGGGTAAGTAACTTGTACAATAATTCCACTACCAGTGGTTGGTGTTCCCTTTGAAAGGGTAGCTGTGGACATAGTGGCTCCAAAGCCTCAGGAAACACATTTATACCGGTGGTAGTGGGTCATGCCACCAGGTATTCTGAACCAATTCCCCTTAGGACTACTACAGCTCCTGCAGTAGCCAAGTCCCTTATTGGTGTTTCAGTAGAGTAGGGTTTCCTAAGGAGGTGGTGTAAGACAGAAGGTCAAACTTCATGTCTGCATACCTCAAACACATATGGAATGAGTGTGGAGTGCAGTAAAAGTTTACTACACCCTATCATCCACAACCCAATGGTCCTGTTGAAAGGCATGATTATGGGACTCGAAAGAAGATGGGATTTCCTTTTGCCATGTTTGCTTTTCACCTACAGGGAGGTGCCCCAGAAGGGAGTAGGTTTTTCCTCCTTTGAACTCCTGTTAGGCTTTTTCCCCTTTGAACTTCTGTTTGGTCATCCTGTTAGGGGAGCACTCTGTCTGGTTAAAGAGGGTTGTGAGAAGCCTCTCCAACAATCCAAGCCAGATATTGTGGGCTATGTACTAGGCTTAAGGTCCAGAATGCCAGGCAGAGTACATGGAAAAAGCTTCCAAGAATCTTGAAGCCAGCCAGAAGCTCCAGAAGCACTGGAATGACCAAAAAACTGGACTGCTGGAACTCCAACCAGAGAAAAAGGTGTGGGTTTTGGAGCCTGTGGCACAAAGGGCATTCCAGGACAAATAAAGTGTCCCTTACCTCATCTTAGAAAAGAAAAGTGAGGGCACCTACCTGGTGAACCTGGGCACAAGCAGGACACTCAAAAGGGTGATCCATGTGAAACGCCTAAAGCTATTCCAAGACAGGATTGACATAACCATGCTGATGGTTTCACGTGAGAATCAGGAGACAGAGAGTGAACCTCTCCTGGACCTACATTCTTGCAGCCCTAAAGATGGGTCAGTGGATGGAGCTGTCTATTCAAACACCCTCACTGCCCAACAGCAGGCTGACTGTAGGCAAATCTTACAGCAGTATGCTGGGCTCTTCTCCTTAACCCCTGGTCAGACACACTGGTGTACCCACGATGTGGGCACTGGGGACAGTGTACCTCTCAAAAACAAAATCTATCGGCAATCTGACAAAATTAAGGAGAGCATCAAAGCGGATGTCAGCAAGATTGTATAGATAGAGGTTATTGAACCCTCTGAGGGTCCCTGGGCTAGCCAAGTGGTCTTAGTCCCCAAACCTCATCCACAGGGTGGAAGGAAAGGGATAGGGTTTTGTGTGGACTACAGAGGTCTCAACTCCGTCACCAAGACAGATGTTATCCCCATACCCCGGGCTGATGAGCTGATAGATAAATTGGATGCAACCAAATTACTTAGTAACTTTGACTTAACTGCAGGGTACTGGCAAATTGGTGTGGCCACAGGAACTAAAGAAAAAACTGCATTCTCCACACCTGATGGACATTATCAGTTTACTGTTATGCCCTTTGGTTGAAAGAATGCCCCTGCCACCTTCCAAAGGTTGGTGAATCAAGTCTTTGCTGTCAAAATCACCTGGTCCATCTGGGGAAGGTTTTATAGGCCCTGCAAACTGCAGCCCTAACTCTCAAGGCATCCAAATGCCAGATAGGGTAGGGCACAGTAGCTTACTTGTGTCACCTTGCTGGTGGAGGGCAAGAACAACCCTTACAACCCAAGATCCAGGCTATTCTAGACTAGGAGTCTCCAGCAACCTAGACCGAACTCAGGGCATTCCTTGGCTTGACTGGCTATTACAGGAGGTTTGTGAAGGGATGTGGATACATTGTAACACCCTTCACAGAACTCATCTCCAAGGAAATGCCCAAGAAGAAACTGGGCAGTTAGCTGTCAAAAGGCTTTTTGGCACCCCGAAAGAGGCAATGTGCTCAGCACCCATTCTCAAAGCTCCAGACTACACCAAGCAGTTCATTGTGCAGACCGATGCCTCTGAACTTGGAATAGCACCCATGCAGTCATCATCATCAAAGCTTTATTTCTATATAAATATATCATAAAAGCATTTAACATTTTATGCAGTAGGTCATTGGTATTGAATGTGCTGGTAGGATGTGCAGTTGAATTGATCCACTTCCGGATCAGCAAGAAGCAGCGAGAAGCAAGAGGTAAGAGGCAGGAGCAGCAGCCGGCCACAGGATCTCCAGGAGATTTCCCTCGCTTGTACGGGGGGAGGGGTCTGCTGCACCTAGCGATAACCTGTAACAGCCTTTACCCCCATTAACGCCTCTACCGCTCACCACTTTAGTGGCTTCAGTGGCTGCACTCTAACGGTTCAAACAGCATCTTGGAACCTAAAGGAACTTTGTCAGCAAGAGCGGCCGCCATTTAGCTGTCAGCCGCAGTGAGTGTGAGCCCCTGTGGCATCGCAGAGGCGGCCTGATTAGATCAGGTGCAGCCCGCGATCCCGCCTCGAGTGCCCCGCTTGCCTTTCCCCGCACTTGCTTCTCATTATCCATTGCAACTTACTTCACCGCTGCCTCACTATTGCCATTTGCCTCGTCAGCAGTTCGAGGCTGGACTAGGAGCCGGAGCTAGGCCTCCTTCTCAGTTCACCCGGAGCCACAGAACTCTGAAGTCCGGTTAAACATTTTAGGGCTGCCTAGTAGGGGAGGAGGGTTCTCTGGAGGGTTCTGAGATTCCCGTATTCCCTCTCAGTCCCTCCTTTTCCCTCTCTTTCCCTCTCGCCCAGCCTCATTGTCTGGTACTTACCACAGATTAGGGTCAGGGTGCCGTGGCCTTGTTAGTGTGGGACAACCTGGTCAGCCCGGATCAATCTGGTAGAGTTTTGCAGCCCTTTGGTCCCCGCTAGCTATTAAACCACCCGGTTTTAAATTTTTCAAGTTCATCAGGCCTTTAGGCGGTCTCTCTAATTATTTTAAAACCTGCACACCGTCATCCTTTGTATTTTTTGCATCTAAGTGTACGTGCATCAGAAGACGGTGGTCCAGCATCTGTAATCGGTAGGAACCCCCAATGATGAGATCTGGGAGAGTCAGAAAAGTCTCAGTTAAACATCCCAAAAAAACTCTAAGGAAGAGGGCCACCCTCACATCCTCGGACACTGCAGCAATGGCCCTAATCCTACCAGTAAAACAAGCAAATTCACAATCACAATCCGGCTCAGACTCAGACTCTGACTTGGAGCATGAGCCACAACCTCTGCAATTTTCAACCCAAGCTCTGTCCCCCCCAAGGCTCCTCTACCCAACAAGCTACAGGGGCGCATCTACGTACCAGGAAAACTTTACTCATGAAGAGTGAATATCGGAAACTCCAGAAATTGCAGCTTTCTCGTTAAAAAAGGTGTCACTGAGGGACAATTTTCAGGAACTCAGTCTCCGCTCCAAAGCCAAGACCAAGTACTCTCGACATACCCCCGGTCCCTTCTTCAAACACCTTAGTCTCAGTTTTAGCTCTACAGCCTATAATCCATGCCGCCGATGGTGGTTCAAGTTTCTTATCATCACCAGGCCCTTCTAAAAAGGCTGATCTTCACTCAAAAGAAGCCCCTGGCACCCTCTGCTTGCTTCAGGCCCCCGAACAGTTATTCTCTGATTCGCATTCCGTTTTCCATCCGGTTGCAATGGCCTCACCCCCAACTTGCATCGTAAGTGAGGACCGCTTGCCAACTTTTCAACCTGTTCAGAACCCAAGCCAGTTTCCTCCTATAGTAATCAAGTCCCCAATTCCAACGGACCATCCAGCAGGAAGTTCCAAAATCCTTACTCCACAAGTTGTTCCTCTGGCAAGCACTCATTCAAGCAATTTCAAAATGCCGTCTCTAACTAGTTCAACAAATACTGTCAATCAATGCCGCCAAAGGGTTTATTCAGGCGGGGATCATAATAGTAAAATCAATGCCTCTCTAGATCTGTTTTTTCTAACTAATGAACCGAAAAGGCCTACAGTTTAGGAACTCCCCCACCGCCCGACTTTAATGAGCTTTGGTCGCAACTACTCCTAACCCTACAATCCACGGTGTCAGCACTTAGTTATAATAAAATGGACCAGTAGGGGGACCTTTTAAATGCCCTTGTGGTGTACACCTCCGAGATTGACCAAAAACTGGAGGTGCTCAATTTATTCATAACAAAAGCCCAATCACAAGTTCAATTAGGTCAGTATGTTGCTGTTCTCCCATCATTGACTCTCTATCCTCACTACCTCAATTTCTTTCATCAGTTTTAACAGAAATTAAGAAGTTACCAACACCCGAGCATTCTGACCCTCTGCCCCAGGCACCAAGTTTGGGCGTGGCCGTGGGGCCAGCCCCCACGACTGATCAATATCGAGCCCTTTCTCCGTTAATCAAGGCGACAGCAGATTCCAAAGCACTCATTGACGTAATATCTCACCATCAGCATACTCATCGGCTGTCTAAACAGGGAAAAAAAGACTGCGGAAAAGTCAGAACAGGCACATAGCGGAAACTAAAAATACTATTAGTAGTTATTCCTCAAAAAACAAACTTGAGACTCCACGAGGCTCGTCCTCAGCGCCCGGTGCGAACACAAGCTTGCAAACCAGCAGCTCAATCTTCAACTCCTCAAAAAGCATCTTTAGGTTTAACTTTGTTTTATTGGCATTTGCTTCAATAGGAGTACAAACATTTCCAATGAGGACACACATACTATTCATGCATATCAAATCGAAGATAACCCCCCTCCTGTGGGTCAGAATCTATGAACCACATAAGCAACTCTAAGTCCCCCTGTGCTGTCGTACTAACTGTTGTGCAAGGAGCCAAACAGTGAGGAATGTTGCTATATTGCCTTTTTAGAAGAGTGGAAGAAACCCCCCTTCTTGTCCCCCCATCCCCAACACCCTCTCCCACCCCGAACTGGTGTGCCGCCCTTATGTACCAAGATGTGGCATGGTGACAGGGAATGTCCTGTGTGAATCTCCGCATGTTATGGTGTAGGGGCCAAGCTTGTGAGCTGGAGGAGGGGAAGATATTTAGGACATGTGATCTCATTCATTTCCATCGATAGCAAAGCAAGCAGTGGCTGCCAGGCATCGGTAAAGCTGGCCATAGTGTTGGAAAGAGAGGCCTGTATGCGTTCAATTCCTAGGACATAACAGATTTTATGTAGCCACCGCAGACGTGTCGGTCTCCTAGATGAACCCCAGTGTGATAGGATGTTCTGCCTGGTCGCTCTTAAAGCTATCCCCATCAACCTGCCCGCCTGGACTTGAGTGGGTATGTTATGGGGTTGGGCAGTCCCAAAATCACGTAAGCCAGGAAACGCGGAATCTCAGTATCAAATTGGCGATGAATATCATCTAGAACCTCTTTCCAGTAGTTCCGAAGCTCTCCGCATTCCCATAAAATAGGTACCAGAGTACCATCCTCCCCGCAGCCACGCCAGCACAGCGGACTACGTGCTGGATTCCCCCTATGCAGGCGGGCCGGGGTCAGATGCAATACATGTCCACCTTAACTGCTGCTTCCTTGCTAGCTGTGTTACGCGATGTGTGATCTGCGCGATAATAGATGTCCACCCACTCTTTGCTTGTCAGTTGTCTCCCTAGTTCCCTCTCCCACCTTCTCTGGCCTGTAGTTGGCTCTGCAGGGGCCCCCTCTCTAAACATGTTGTAGATGTCAGATATCATTTCTTTATCCGAGTTTTTAAGGTATAACCACATCTCAAACTTAGTGAGCTGTCTAGCTACTTTAGGGCGAACATCAGCGTGGAGGAGCCAATGCCTGAGCTGGAAATAATGAAAACGCTCTGTGTCCGGAAGTCTATAATCGCTCTTGAGTTCCTCAAAGGGGATGATGCCCTCAAGGTCAAAGAAATGTCCTGCCGATCAGCAATCAGATGCCCTCCAGACAGAAAAAGCCCTAGTGTGCACCCCTGGGGAAAACTCTTTATTATCAAAAAGTGGGGTCATAGGAGAAGGGAATGTCGTCAAGCCCCGTCTTACCTCCACCCCGTCCCACGCTTGCAGCAAAGTCTTCATAACAGGGGATGCCCAAAGGCCGGGGGATCTGTGAGTACGATTAAGAAAGGGGACCTTCCAAAGATCCATTTGAGCTATTCACATATCTTGGTATCCACTAGGTATCTCAGTTGCACCGCGCGTAAATATTCTAAAAAATTAGAGATGGCCAAGCCCCCCTCATCTGGCTTCAGGTATCCCAAATTCTTGCGTAGCCGGGGTCTCTTTCCCCCCATATAAATTGCTTGATAGCTCTTTGCAGAGCTGGCAGTGTGCCCGGAGATGGCCAGACCGGAATGGTTTGAAAGAGGTATAATGTTCAGGGCAGGAGCGACATCGTGACCGCTGCTACTCTGCCCAGCAGAGAAAGCGAGTGTCGCTTCCAATCATTTAGGTCTTTGGCGGAACGCTGTAAAAATTCAGAGTAGTGAAGATGAACTGTGTGGGACACTGACACGGCGAGCTCTTATCCCTAAGTAGGGGATAGAAGAGTAAATGGGTATGCCCGCATATCGTCCATTAATCGCTGGGGGAACCCAGCTCCTCCCGAAACCATAGGACCGCGGACTTCTCAATATTAACCCGTAGGCCCGAGACCTGACCAAATTACTCCAGTTGCTGCAAGAAGGCAGGGACCAAACATGCCGGTGACTCTGGGGAGGCGATGATATCTTCGGCGTATAGACTAACGGCGTGCCGTTCTCCCCCAAATGGGATGCCCTTTATCTCTGGATTGTCCCGAATCCTCTGCGCCAGCGGCTCTACATATAAGGCAAAAAGAAGGGGGGACAGCGGGCACCCCTGTCTGGTTCCCTGCTGTATCTCAAAAAGTGTAGAAGTTACCCCATTCAGCCTAAGCACCGCCTTGGGATTGGTGTTGCAGCTCGAAATCCAGGCCCGAAACCTGTCTCTGAAGCCAAAGTGTACTAGGGTTCTGTCCAAGAAGCGCCAATCCACCCGTTCGAACGCCTTCTCCGTGTCCACCAATAAGAGAAGAGCGTCCATCTTGGTGCAGTGGGCCTTATCTATAGGATGAAATATGCGTGTTGTGTTGTTGCTATATTGCCTGGCCTGGATAAAACCAGACTGATCTGGATCAATTATGCCTGGCATAAGGGGACCCTGGCGCGCTGCAGGTATCCCTGTGAACAGCTTGAGATCGACATTAAGCAATGAGATGGGCCGGTAGGAGCTACACTTGGAGGTGTCTTTACCCGGTTATGGTTGTACCACTATGGAGGCCAATAGCCTCTCCGGGGGCATTGTACCGAGGCCCTGAAGGAGTTGAAAAGTCTGGTAAGTACTGGGGCTAAGACGGTGCAGAACCTCTTATAAAACCTAGCCGAAAATCCATCCGGGCCTTGGGCCTTCAGGAGTTTAAGGTGGGAAATGGCTCCTACCACTTCCTCAACGTGTATGGGATCATCAAGCGCTTTACCATTGAACTGGTTTAGTGCTGTTGTGCATGCCTGTCGAACGTAGGCATCCATCTGAGGGGTGGAAGATGACTCCACCTCGTAAAGGGCTGCGTAGAAGTCCCAAAAAGCATGCACTATTCACATATCGTCAGTGACCTGGCCTCCCTCCGAGTCGGTGATCTCCTTAACCTTGCCCTGATGTGTCTTCGCCCTCAACTCCTCAAAACGCATCTTTAAAACCGAATTGTTCATTAATAGAAGAACCGCTTCTAACCTCAAGGCATCTCCTGCATACAGCTACTCAAGTTACACACGGAACAAGTCAATCACAATCCACTGAGCAGTCAGCAATTGTCAATGTGTCAGTCACAACTACATCTTTCGAAAACCCATTCCCAGAGTCCCTCTCTTACTTCAAGCGGGGAGCAACAGACCAGGCTCGCACCACGCAGCCAAAGGCTCAACACGGTTTGAATTCACTAACTTCACCTACCCAACGCCCTTTGGAGCTTACACGCAAATCAGTCCCCATTTCATAAACAATTATCCTCCCTTGTGCGCCGACATCCCTCTCGCTCCCCATATCCATTCCTCAACAGGTACCGAAGTAAATTTTAAGTCAACTGAGTCCCTAATAACAACACCAGAAGCACACAATTTAGTAACTAACAGCATCCAGACCAAATTGCTGTTAACCCCAGAATACGTCTTCCGAGGCCCGCATGAAATCTTAATCCAAGGGAATATCCCCTGATCTATGCACCCTGGAATCCAAAGATGTATTTGCCATTGAATTTATACCCAGTAAAGGCTCTCATACAGGGGAATCAACTCAAATCACACTAGCATCCTATGTCATCCGGGAGCTGGTTAAATCAAATGCTGACCAATTTAAAAACTGGGGCATAATTATAACAAAGCCCAGTGCACCGTGTTACCCATCAGTACTAGCTAATACCTCGGCTCATGCTTCCAGCATAAGTTCTGCTTCTTTCTCTGTACTAAAGTTAGCCAGAAGCCGTTTGCCAGTTGCTACCTTCGAGCAAGGAATCAACCAGCAAGCTACACAAAGAGCAGACTGTTCATGGCTGCCAGCAGCCCTTCCCGGAGTCAGCACGATTGAAACAACAACGATCACAGAGTTATAATATGCTCCTGGAACATCAATGGGTTTGTGACAAAATCTCAATCTCCAGACACTCTGGGTTTTACAACAATATATGATATAATACTTCTTGAAGAAACGTGGGCAGCATCCAGCATCCCTATCGAAGGCTACCTGGAATTTATGTCTTCCGCCTCAAGACAGTGCACGTATGGTAGGCCACGCGGTGGGGTTTCGATTTACGTCTTCACTAAATTGTCCAAACGCATCAAGCAGCCAAGACTTGACGTAGACTGGGTTGCCGGTATTGTGGTTGAAAGTCCCACTTCAGACAGCCAGTTACTCCTGCTCAATGTTTACATCTCCGTGTACCACTGAGAAAAAATCTAAAATGGATTGTCTGATTGATATAGTTTGTAACACATTAATGGGTATATGCATCAAAATTCGGTAAAACAAGTCCTTATTAGCGAAAAATAAGGAATCGCTAATAAGGAGTCGCATACCGCCATGCATCAACAGATTCGGTATTAAATACCGAATCGCAAAAAATCGTTAAATAATTCAGAAAACATGTTAGCGAGACTCCAAATCAAAGATTAGCAAATACCGAAGTAGCAAATACCGAATCGGTATTTGCTATTTCGGTATTAGCGAATTCGCTAAAAAAAAACGTTGTATCGGAAGCAGGTTGATGACATCACAATCAGGAAGTAATACAGACCATGCGTCATTCAGTGCCCCGAGGAGCTCAGAGGAGGAAGCAGAGCACAGGAGCTGAGGAGTGAGACAGTGATAGCACAAACCAGCTATTGCACAGACATCCAGCATGGAAAAGGATGCACCCCAGGACAAGGACACGTCCAGGAAGAGAAAGCGAAAGTTTTCTGACAAAGAACTTGAACTACTCATCGAGCGGGTGAGCAGCAAACACGACAGGCTTTTTGGCAAGCTGTCCCTAAAGGTGCCTGAGGCAGAGAAGCGCAAAATCTGGCTGTGCATCAAGGAAAGAGTAAATGCTGTAGGAGTCACCCACCGCAGCATTGACGATCTGAAGAAGAGATGGTATGACCTCAGGAAGAGGGCAAAGGAGAAGATTGCAGAAAGGGTGAAGGATGCAGCTGGCACAGGAGGCGGATCATCCAGCGTCACACCAAACACAGCCCTCGAGGACCTCGTTGAGGCTACCATTGAGCAAGAAGCTGTTGTGATGGTCACCCAAATGGACACTTCCGGCGCTGCAGCAGGAGGAGAAGGTAAGATGCATGCCAGTGCAGATATGCAGCGTGTTGTCAACCCCTGCCCATTCCCCCAGGCCAAACACAGTGCATATGTAGCCGTGGCTAACGCATATCCCCTCACCAGATTGTTGCATCATTGGAGTTATAGTCATATCATGAAAGAGTGCATGTCTGACCCCTGATGTTAATGAAATGAAACTAGCAGCACAGGGCCAAATGTCAGTCCAAATATGTCCTTTATGTAGATAAAAGTATGCAACACAGATACATCATGACAAAATAATAACAATGCACTGTTTCACACACAGATGCATCACCCCTTGATTCAGATGACAGCGGACGCCTCGTCATCTCTGAAACCCCAGTGGTGACCGATGCTGAGACCCCGCAGGGACGTGAATCCACAACACCACCATCACCACAGCCACAACCATCAACACCAACGCCACCACCACCACCGCGGACAACCCCACCACCACCGCGGACATCTACACAAAGCCGCAGGGCAAATGTCCCCTCCCTGCAGGTGATGGAGACAGAGCAGAGGCCAGCAGCCACAAATGTTCCACGGCAGACAGTCGTTAATCCAACCGCCCAAACACCAGCACGTGTCCGAGTCCGACAGCGGGCCAAGCCCCTGGGTAGAGCTGCAGAGAGATCTGATGATCCAACACACGGGTACGGAGTGGTTGAGACACGGATGCTGATTGTCCAGCGCCTGCAGTGGAGAGACATGGGTGCTATTAACATTAACATTTCTAAATAGACAAACAAAATTGGCACCATGACTGACGCTGTGCATGAGATGACCACAGCCGTTGCTGAGGGCAACAGAGACATTAAACTGTGCCTGTAGGAACTCACACCTGCTGTCATTGCAGGCCAACAGAGCGAGCGCTGGAGGCATCGCCAGAACATGCTACGTTCCAATGCCTCCATTAGGGCCATCACTAAGCTGTGCAACAGCACAGCTGTGCTTTCACGCAGATCTGTGTCCCTGCAGATCGACTTGGGCCATTATTGCGGAGATGTGGCAAAGTCCTTAGAAAGAGTGACCACTGCAGTGGAGCATCTGCAGTCTGGGACTTTCAGTGCCAGCAGTTTGGGAGGAGAGGAGGGGAGTGAGGCTGCTTCAAGCGTGAGCAGCATCTCTGTGCCAGAGACCAGCGAGAGGAGGCGCAGTGCGCGCAGCTCCACAGCCACTGAAACACATCGCGGCGATGTGGAGGAATCACGAGACAGGAGGCTGGGGGTACGTGGCAAGCGCAAATAGCCATGTTCCATTGGCTCCCTGGCCATGGTGACGTAACCATGGGCCAACTATACTGCCACATGATACACCTGTGATGACAACGGACATGTATCCCATTATTTTTTTGATTCTGCATCATGTTGGCGTCTCACTTATATGCACCTGACAGGTGCTCATGTGCATTAAACATTTGCAAAAAAGATCATGTTGTGATGGCTCATTCATACCTGTCTCAGAAGTGATGTCGTGTGATGTATGTCTGCCTCCTTTGGCCTTCAGCTGTGTTAGGCACGTGTGCCTGTTGGTGTTGGGGGGTTGCTGTGCACGTAAGTCATCCTCTCCGTCCACCTCTAATGGTATCCCCCTTCTTGTGGCAATGTTGTGCAGCATGGCGCAGACTGCTATTTTCCGGCAGCAGGTCACTGGGTCATACTGCAAGGCACCTCCTGTCTTGTGTAGTATCCGGAAGCGACTCTTGAGGATGCCAAAGGTTCGCTCTACCACATTCCTGGTGCTGATGTGTGCTGTCTTGTAGCGCTGCTCCTGAGGTGTTGCAGGGTTGAGGTAGGGAGTGAGGAGATATTCACGCAAGGCGTAGGCGCTGTCACCTGCAGGGTGGGGAGAAAAGGGTTAGCTGCATGAGTACATTTACATATGTGAGGATGGAGTTAATTTTGAGGCATTTATATGTACCTTTTAAGTGTCCTTCTCCAAATTCACCGTTGATCAGACGCCTGTGGATGCCACTGTGTCTGAATATGTATGCGTCATGTGTGTTTCCTGGAAATTGGGCTACGATGTCCGTTATGATGTTCTTGGCATTGCACACGACCTGCACGTTGATGGAATAATATGACTTCCAGTTGCGGAAGATGTATTCATTGGCTGAGGGGGGCCAGATGGGGACATGGGTGCAGTCAACGCATCCTATCACATGGGGAAATTATGCCACCTGGTAGAACTCTTGTTTGGTGTGGTTAAACTGCTGTGGGGTTGTGGGGAAGGTGATGTGTTGATGTATCAATGTCAGCATGGCATCTAGGAATTTGTGGAAGAAGCGTGAAAGTGCGCTTTGCGACACACCTCCGGCTTCTGCTATGACCCCCTGGAAGCTTCCTGATGCCAGCATGTGCAGGCTGCATAGGACCTGGACATGGGCTGGGATGGCATTGGTCCTACGGGTCTGGTGTTGCAGTAGTGGTTCCAGGTCGGCAATGAGGCGCATGATCATAGCCCGGTTCAGCCTGTACTTGTCGTAGATCAGTTCCTCTGTCTGGCCCAGCAATGTGATGCGCACCCGGAAGACACTGTCCTGGATCACCCTCCTGCGCTATGCAAGAGCGTTGATTCTCCTCCTCCTAGCAAGCACCTAGGGGGCAGCCATTTTGGTAGACATACAGGGTCTCCAGAGGCCCATGCAGCACCACTTCAGCATCAGCGCAGCACCAGCTCAGCATCACTCGGCACCTCCTCAGCACCAGCACAGCACCACCAACTCAGCAAAACTCAACACCACTCATCAACACTCAGCACCACCTCATCACTCAGCACCACCTCAATTTCACTCAGCACCACCTCAATATCACTCAGCATCACCTCCTCATCAGTGCACCACCAACTCAGCATTAGCACAGCACCAACTCTGCATTTGCATATCACCATATCCACATCAGTGCACCACCACTTCAGCACAATACCACATCAACATCACTTAGCACCAACTGAGCACAAGCTCAGCACCACCCAAAACTAGTTTAGCAGCACCACCTCAGCATGACTCAGCGCCAGCGCAGCACCCCCTCAGCATTAGCACAGCACTATCTCCACATCAGTGCATCACCACCGGCTCAGCACCAAAACTTCCCCACCTTAGCAGCAATTCAGCACAACTTCAACATCAGTGCAGCATTACCTCAGCATAGCACCAACTCTTCACCCAACACCACCAAAGAACCAACTCAGCACCACCTCAGACCCAGCGCAGGACCACCATCTCAGCCTCACTCAGCACCACCTCAGCACCACCCAGCATCCTTCAGCACCACCTCATCATCACCTCAGCATCACCTCCTCATCAGTTCACCACCATCTCAGCATCAGCGCAGCACAACCTCAGCACAGCACAACACAACATCAACATAGCACAGCACCATTTTTGCATCAGTGCACCACTGCCACCTCAACAGGAACTCAGCATCCATGCAGCACCACCTCAGCATCAGCAGAGCATCACCTCAACACAGCACCACCTCAGCACCAGTGCTGCACCACCACCCCAGCATGACTCAATGCCACAGCGTCACTCATCACCACCTCAGCATTACTCAGCACCACCTCAGTAACATTCAGTATCACCTCCACTCCCCACCAGCACACATCTACCTCAGCATCACTTAGCAATACCTGAGTTTCATTCAGCATCACCTGAGCATCACATCTGTACCAGCACACCACCACCTCAGCACCACTTCAGCATTACTCAGCACCACCTCAGTGGGCGCTCAGAATCTGGCATCTGTTGATTCTCTCCTAGTGCCCACCCGCTGCTCATGTTGTAATTCAAGTAGTATTCTTCAATCTCCACACAATCCTATTGTTTATGTCCCTGCATAACAAAAGAAAGCTATAACAAACAAGCATTACAACAGGCATGAGGAGATTACTAGCATTGCAAGGACAAAAAAACTAGAAGACCTGTGTTGATGATTCTTTTTTTTAAAGAGTCATTCAATTGTACACAATATCTTCTTTAAACTCCACTACATAACACTCCACAATACAAAATACCACTCCACACACTTAAACTCCATTACACACAGTCTCACACCACATAATTCCAAAACACTCAAAAATACATAATTATGATCCACATAATGCAACTGCACACACTACTACATAATTCTACTACACAAATCCACACCAAACAGTTTCACACCACACAATCCCACAACTAACACGTTCAATCCATTCAATCCAACCCACATAACTGATAAACACCACATATAGCCACTCCGATCCATAACACATAGGTAAGAGACATTTACATTTACAATGCCAAAAGCTCCAACTCTTTCCTTTTTCTTAAACTCATGGATCTCATGCTTAGCTCCTACCTATTTGTTCTTTTCCGTCACCAAAAATGCAAAGCTATACACAAAGTTCGAAGCCACACAATTCAGCTCCACACACTTCAACCCACACCACATAATTTAACACCAAACCACATAATACAACTCAACAACACAATAACACAACACCAAATACATCCAACCCACACCACACAATTACACATCGTGCCACAAAATTCAACTGCACACCACATAATTAAACGGTGCAAATTACCGCTCTACACGATCCCACTGCACATAATGCCACAAAATTGCTAACCACATATTTCCACAGCACATCATGCCGCATAATGCCACTACACAAATCCACCCCACACCACACAACTACACTCCACACAATTACACAACTAACTAATCTAATCCAACCCACATATTTCCACTACACACCACATACATACACTCAATAACACATAAGTAAAATATATTGCCATTTACCATGCCAATAGCTTCATCACAAACAAATGCGAAACCAATTGCATTTACAATGCTTGTTTTTCCTCTGTAAGTCTTTGGGGATCCACTTGACTTTGTGCACGCTATAACTTACTTTGGTGTAGTATATACAGAGCCAGCTTCCTACATTGGTGGCTCAGCGGTGGGATCTAATACTTTGCATTTGTTAGACAGACTTTGTCAACACCTGATCACACAACAAAATGCCTAAATTATCTTTAGAGTTCTGAATTTTTTTAATTGACATTTTTTTCAAATTCCTAAAACTATTGTTAGCGCCTTGGTTAAGTCCCTTTAGAATCTTTTTAGAAAAATACAAACTCATCATAGTTAGGGGTCAGAGGGTTTAAAATTTTTGTAAATGTCCCTTAACAAGAATCCAACTATTAGTGACAAAATGCCAAATGATATATAAAATATGGTTGAGGAGCTCAACCTGCCCCCTTACCTCCATCTAGAATTTAGGGAGTTAAGGTCTCTTTGCAAACTCAAAAACATTGTTGTGGAATTCCATCCTTCCAAGCAAAGGTTCCAGGAGCTCTTGGCAGGGTATGCTAAGGACCACCCATCTGAACAAGGGTAAGACCACTCAGATGGGGAAGGAAGTGGAGGGGGTGAGGATATTTTCCAAACCCCTCTCTCTTGCTAGGGTGGCCAGGGACACTGTGCCCCTAACTCCAAGAATAATACTTACACCACCTAGATTCCACACAGGTTGGTCAGGTACATCTAAGACAATTAAGATTAGACCCAGAGACCAGACTCCTGGCTCTAGAAAAAGAAAGAGCAGAGATGGGCCTAGCTCCCATCAATGGTGGCAGCAACTTAGTAAATCGGGACAGAGAGCAAACTTATGATCCCAAAATTCCCAAAGGGATTGTCCGCAAATTTGATGGCATCAACAAATGATTAACAGCTTTTGAAAAGGCTTGTGAAATGAAAAAAGTGATGAAATTACACTGAGGGGCCCTCCTTTGGGAACTGTTCACTGGTAACTGCAGGGACAGACTCCTAACCCTTAGGGCCTCATTATGATGGCAGAGGGTCCGCCTCCACCGGGTCGGCGGTGGCGATCGTTCTGCCACCGTCATGAGATTTACCCCGCCACATTATGATGGCGGTGGGTACCGCAGCTGAGGGAATGGCCAGCCGCCGCTTTTCCGCCGGTAGCAATCATGCCGATTGCCCGGCGGAGCAGTCTGGATGCTCACAATGGCGCCCGCCTTTCCGTGGCGGTTGAACCGCCATTGAAAGGCTGGCGGAGAATGTTTTCCTGAGCCTGTTGCGGGCCCCCCTTGTGTTGGGGGGAGGTGTGGGTCCACTGGGGAGGGGTACCATGACCCCCCTACATTTCATTGCACCAAGTGGCAAGCACAGTGTAGTGCCTGCCACGTACTGCAGTGAAATGCACAACATGCTACTTTCAACATTGCAGCGGTGCTGCTGTAAGCGGTCACCAGCGCTCACCACCGCAAGGTCAAAGGTGCGGAAGTCAACCGCAGTGGTGGCGGTCCCATCATAATTGAATAGGCGGGACCGCTACATGCATGGCGGTCGGACCGAATCACCGCTATGGTGGCGGGCGGATCAAATCTGCCCGCCATCCTAATAGGCCCCTTACTTGGAAAGATGCTGGATCTTATGACCTCATGAAGAACACTCTGCTTGATGGCTTTGGGCTCACAACTGAGTAATATTGTATTAGATTTGGCGGGGGGGTCACCTGTGTAATCCTTTGGGGATCAGCTGGACTTACCTTACTTTGGTATAGTAGATACAGAATCAGCTTCCTACAAGCCCTCATCAAATTAATCCCCTGCACCTGTTCCTTGCTATAAGTAATTACGTTTATTTGTATTAGTTAATAAAAACCTTTACAATATTCACTTTAAACGACATGACGCATCAAATATCCTTATTTCCAAGTTCCAAAGCATAACTCAAAAGCAGCTGATTCTTGGTCAGTGTCAAACAATAAAAAGCTGGAATTTCGCTTCAAGCATAGGATATTCCGTTCTAGCTAATTAAGTGTGCAAAACTTCAGCGGCGTGACAGTTCCTTCAGTGTGCAATACGAAAAACTTGGGTTCTGGACTATTAGACTGAAGTCCAGGGTATGTTATTAGTTTAAGATTACAAACGAAGTTCAGTTTGCATTTTGTGCACTCATAAAAAGCCTAGTGCATTATGGATGCAAGTAAATTCCTTTAAATATCTGGATTTTTACACACAAAAGACAATAATACAGCAAGTTCCATAGTTACAGGATTGAAGAGCATAACTTGAAACAACTGATTCCTGGTTGATGTCAGACCGTAAAAAAGCGAAGCCTCGAGTTCGAATTTACGATCAATCATAAAATGTTCCTCTCAAACTAAATAAGTCTGCAAAATGTCATTGGCATGGCAGTTGCAAACGTGTTACTTGGTTCCAAAGACTTAAATCTTGAATGCATTCTTGGTTAAAGTTAACAAGCAGAGTTGTTGCCCTTGGACGGGTTTTAACAAGTGAGCATATTGTGATCTCATAAAGTGCCTGGTGCATTGTGCATGGAAGTAAATAACGTTAGGTCTCTTGAATTGTAAAACAGTCATACTAATGAGTTTTAAAAGTTGCTGTGTCATTTATTGAACTTTCACAGGTTTTTTTTCAAATTTACATTTTGCAGTCTCATAAAGTGCCTTGTGCTATGTGCTTGGAGATAAATGACATTGGGTCTCTAGATTTGGAAAACAGCAGTGCAGATGAGATCTAGATTTTAAAATTGTGTGATTACTGTAAAAGGAGAGAAAAAAGCAATGATATGGGTGGGGACCAGTTCCGGAAAGTGTCAAAACCAGGTTTAAACCTCTGGTTGTTGTGTACCAGATCTCTGTTTTTTTCCCCCACCCACCTCCATGAATCCTACGAAGTGACACACCATCAGTACATCTCCACCTCTAAGGCATTTCTTCACTGCTTGTCTGCTTATCCTCTTGGTATTAAAGATGGGTTTCAGAAGCAGTCGTCGTTCAAGGTTCGATTCTCCGCAAAAACATAGTAGATGTAGTACACTCTCTTTTGCTTTCCCACATAGGCAGCACTTGGTTGCTGTTGCTGTCGATGGACGCTTCCAAGGAGGAAGGTGCAGCAGGATTGGTAAGATGCCCATTTGAGATCGTAAGTATTTTTCCTTCATTATCCCGTTGAAGCCGGCGCCCAAATAGGATTGTGGAAGAGGCCTGTTGTAGCTCTGCAGCACAAACCATCCCTTGCTATAAGCAATTAGAACGCAACCTTTGTGAACATTCTAAAGCACCTTCGAGAAGGCAGCGTCATCAAGTTAATTATCAGCACATGTTCCTTGATATAATCAGTTAGAATGCAACCTTTGTGAACATTCTAAAGCACCTTGTAGAAGGCAGGCTCATCAAGTTAATTATCTGCACCTGTTCCTTGCTACAAACAATTAGAATATGATCTTTTTGAACTTTCTAAAGCAGTCTTGTTTAAAGACCGTCCATACTCCTCCCCTTTGCTTGGCCTCTTAGCCTGTCACTTACAAGTTTCCTGGCTTCCAGGACTCTGTCTTGCCAGGACGCTGTCTTGCCAGTAAAGGAAGTTATCCGATTAGAGCCACCCGGGTCACCACTGACCAACTCTCAGCCTTCCATGCTTTATGAAGAGTAAGAGAAACAGGGGGAGAATATACAATAATTATCATCTATTGTATACACTCAGAGCGGGGCCCCGTCTGCACAGTCTCGAGAGAGAGAGAGTGCTACAGAGGGAACTGTAAGCCTAAAGGTACATTATATGCATTGCATCGTCAACTAATAACACGCCCACATATGTGGGCGAATATCTTAAAGACATAAAAAAGGCTTATCTTGTATCTAGCACCCTTCAGAACACCTTCAAGGTCGTTCCACCCTAGGCTGCGATCAAACTGCCGGACAGGTGGGAGAGGGCCTTTACCAAAGGAAAGCTATGCACTAGCACATACAATTCTTCATTGCAGAAACAAAACTTGGCAAGGTGCATTTCTCGGAATCAAACAGAATTAGTTTCGAACAGCAAAGAAAATGGCGCATGATAAAAAGAATATGGCGTAGCGAATGCTAACTTATACATGACATTAAAGAGCATCAGCGAGAATAATCTAACAAACCCACCTTTTAGCATGAGCTAAAGATATTTTCTATTTAGAAAGTAAGTAAGACTGGCACATATTCAGGGGGTAACTATGATATCATCATTAGTTTATACAGCATCATCAGTAGACATGTGATCAAGGTGGAGCTGTGGCCACTATTTACAGGTGATGTCCAATAGTGGGACAGCAGGGAGGGATGTGTCTTCAAATATCCCCTCATCTATATTCATAAGATCATTGATATCATTGTGTAACATCATAGAGTGCATTTGTAACAGAGGCAGATATTTTGTGTTTGGGTGTTAAAGCAGTGGCATAATAGGAACACCAAAGCGGGAGACATTGAATGAGAATACAACAGAATATAATACTGCTTTGAAATAAACTATTTTCTTTAGGTTCCAACACCAATTACCTAGGAAAGACCAACTCCAATTTCCACTTTCCATGTTCCATTCTGTTGTTATCAGTGATATCCCTAATGTGCTGTGTTATGTTCTTTTCCAAATTCTCGATACCAATAACACACTGGTCACCAATTATTGTGCAAACACCACCGCTCTTGGCCAACATAAAATCCACTGCTTTTCTAGTCTGTTCCGAATACACCTGCATGCTTTCTAACTGAGTAGTAATATCTATCAAGGCTGCCACTGTAGAGTTGGATAGACTCTGCAATTTAGATCTGAAATACTATCTAGCTTTCTCACCCCTGGCCATAGCTGTGCCACCCAAAGTAAATATGCAGGTCAGGATGTATCCAAATGTTATACCGTTGCTATAGCTAATTAGAAACAGACTATTAGTTATGGATTCATCACCTTAGAATTACCCCCAGGCGTCAGACTGGATCCGGAGAATTATTTTTCCAGTAGTACCCCTGGTTGTCGGTAGGTGGCGTTGGTCGAATTCCTCGTTCGTCGTTGGTGTCGTGATCGCTGAAATGATGTCGCAGAATCTAGTTAGATGCCGCCTCAGTGTGCTGATGTCAGTCCTTTATTTTTCCATGTCAGCCAGCGCAGATCAGGAGAGAGCGGTACCTCGAGTCTCTTTTTGCAACTTTTTGTCAACTTCTTTTCGAGTCATCACGACTCCTGGTGCACAAGGGTTTTGCCATCTCATCAGACCAGGTTCAAGCCTTGTGGCTCCTGCCACAAGCTGATATCGGTAGCTGACCCCCCATCTTGTGTGGCTGTGGTGTCTAGAGTGCAACCAAAACCCAAAGTCGCGCCCTGACTGCCGGGCCATGGCCCTGACGTCTTTTATGGAACAGTCCTGAAAGCTTCTGGAGGCCCGGCAGTTGGCTCCGCGCTGCTCAAGGTCCCAGTCGAGAGTGAAGTCATGGGACCAGTCATGGAGCCATTATCACCCTTCCTCGTCGAAGTCTTTGTCTTGTGGTCTTCCTGAAGAAGATGATGGCCATACACTAGGGCCCACCAAAACTCGTCAAGATGCAATGAGAAGAAAAGTCTATCTTACATCTTTATGAACAACTGTACTAGATATGACCTATGAAATAATTTTTACAATTGATTTATTTCTAACTAAGTAGCACTTTTCTGTGATTTGGAATCATTTTTCCTACTTGATTTCCCAATTCTTTTTAGTAGTATATGATTTTTAATAGTGTATTAGGTTACAGTCATTTTTAATTTTTTTTTATTTTATTGATCTACCTAACTCAGATAAGAACTATATATTTTTAATGCAATGTGTATCTTGTGATGTATCCTGATACTTAGATACTTGAATATTTACTGTGGATTAAACTTGTATCTTTTACACTAGATTTGTTTTGCGAGTATATTGTCTCTCTGTCCACTGTTGTCACATTGGTGATAAGAGGTTCCATGCGTAAGTGTGATGTGGTAAGTATGCTATCTCCCCATACCTTGGCTACGGAGGAGAGTGCATCATATGCAGTGGTATTGCGTAGGAGGCTGAGGCCTTAAACCCTGAGCTTCCTACAGTGGCGGTCAGGACTACCTTCTTGACCGAGGTGCTTCAACTGGCAGTGGCCTCTTCGGAGCCCCTGCTGCTGTTTAATGAGGCCCTCATGGACATTATTTTGGGCACTTGGTCCAAGCCCAACACAGGGGCTCCTGTAGATAGGATGTTTGCTTGACGCCACCGCTCGGCCCCAGAGCATCCCATTTTGCTCTCTCAACACCCCCCCCCGAAAGCTTGGTAGTCCAAGCCTCGACTTCTAAGGGTGCATTCCCTGCCGCACCACCTGATAGGGAATCCAAGAAGCTGGAACATCTTGGGATGATTATGTTTTCTTCCTCCACTGCAGGATTGCGGTCAGTAAACACTGCATGTCTCTTGGGCCATTACTCCCACTCTGTGTGGGACACGGTCGTGCATGTGCTGCCACAGTGCCCAGAGGAGGCCCAGGCCATGCTTTCCCATGCAGTTGCCGAAGGGAGAGATGCAGCAAAGTTTGCCTTACGATGTGGGCTAGACATCGCCGACTCATTGGGCAGGACAATTTCAATATCAGTAACCCTACGATGCTACGCCTGGCTGAGGTCCACTTGCTTTTCGTGTGTTGTCCAAGCTACACTTTTGTACATGCCTTTTGATGGCTGTCTCTTGTTTGATGACAAAGCAGACAACGCGCTTGAGCACTTTAAGGACTCCAGGGCTACGGCCAGGGCCTTGGGCCTCGCTTCTACCTCTCGCCCATGCAGTCAGCTTTTCACCCCTTTCGTGGCTATGGAAGGGGTGCCCCCATGTTCTTTCAAGGACCACAGACCTGCACAAGCTGTCCAGCCTCTGCATGGCCGGGGACGTGGGAACCAGCGTCTTGGGTCTGGGGGCTAGCGTGCAGGCCACTCCCTCTCTGCAGCAGCCTCCAAGCCCCCCTAGTCCGCAGGCGGCAGGATTCGCCATCACCTCCCCAACTTCCTCAACATCACGTCGGACAGGTAGGTTTTGCAGAGAGTCCGAAGGGGCTACTCCCTCCCCTTCCAGACTACCCCTCCATCCATGCCAGCTAAATTCCATCGCATGTCAGAGGATCCCTTGGCCCTTCTCCAATAGGAAGTTACAGCTCTATTGGCCAAGGGAGCCATCAAACGAGTTCCTGCCCCATAAGTAGGTAGTGGTTGTTATTCCCACTACTCTCTGGTGCACAAGAAGGACAAGGCCCTGCGTCCTATCTTGGATCTCAGGAACTTCAACCTTTTCCTCCGGAAGGAGAAGTTTAAAATGTTGACATTGGCTCAGGTCCTATCTGCCCTCGACCCTGGATGCTGGATGGTAGCGTTGGACATGCAGGGCGCTTATTTTTACATCCCTGTCCTACCGGCCCACCGGCGTTACCTACGAGTCATGGTAGTCCACAAGCACTTTCAGGTTACCATGGTCCCCTTTGGTCTTACCAGCGCCCCTCGGGTGTTCACGAAGGTTATGGCTGTGGTCTCAGCTCATCTGCGCTTATCAGGGTTTCAGGTCTTTCCCTATCTCGACGACGGACTGTTGTAGGCGGGCTCATGTTGTCTCCCAGCTCCAGACTACGGCCGATCTCCTGCATTCGCTGGGGTACACCATCAATTTGCCAAAGTCACACCTGATTCCCTCTCAGAAGCTCCTTTTCATCTGAAGCCGTTCTGGACACAGCACAGTTTCGGGCCTATCCTACTGAGCAGGGAGTCAGGGATATTCGGGTTATGATTCCGATCTTTCAGCCTCTATTCCGTGTTTCAGTCCGACTGACCCTGAGGCTGCTGGGCCTCATGGCCTCTTTCATCCCGCTGGTGGACTATGCCACGTGGCATATGCGGGCTCTGCAGTTGGACCTGCAGTTCCAGTGGACACAGCATCAGGGGAATTTTTCTTACTGCGTCCAGATCTGGGAGGGCACTGCACACCAATTGCAGTGGTGGCTAACAAACCAGGATTTTGTCAACGGCAGATCCCTCTCCCTTCCCCAACCAGAGTTCAAAGTGGTGACAGACGCATCACATCTGGGGTGGGGTAGCCACATGGGAGGGATGGAGATCAGAGGCCTCTGGTCTCCGGTGGAGACTGGGCTCCACCTCAAACTTCTGGAGCTTCTGAAGGCATTCCTTTCTTCTGTCAAAGGGAGAGTAGTGAAGGTGTTCACGGACAACACCACCGCCATGTGGTACTGCAACAAACAGGGCACAAGTGGGTGGTGGACCCTATGTCAGGAGGTACTTCATCTCTGGAAGTGGCTGGAACATCAAGGCATGTCCCTAGTGGTTCACCACCTGGCAGGTTTTCTGAACGCCAGGGCGGATGAACTCAGCCGCCGGTGCATGATGTATCACAAATGGTGTCTTCACTCTGAGGGGGTGCAAGGTCTCTTTCAGCAGTGGGGAGAGCTTTGGTTAAATCTATTCGCCACCAAAGAGAACGCACAATGTCAGCAGTTCTGCGTGTTGGAAATTCCAAGGCAACACTCGCCAGGCAACGCTTTTCCTCGTGAGTGTAGTTGCGGTCTTCTATACACCTTTCCACCTATACCACTTCTGCCCAGAGTGCTAAAGAAGGTCAAGCATGACTGGGCCAAAGTCATTCTTGTGGCCTCCCGACTGGGCACGAATAGTCTGATATCCCGAGCTTCTGCACAAGTCCATTGATCCTCTGATCAGACTGCCCCTTCTGGAGGATCTTCTATTGCAGCTGCAGGGGACCGTCCGCCACCCTAACCTGTCCAGCCTCCATGTCCTTGCGTGGAGATTGAGTGGCGAGAGTTGACTGCTTTTGACCTACCTCCCAAAGTCTGTAACGTTATCTCGGCAGCCAGGCGTCCCTCCACCAAAGCAGTATACGCTTGTAGATGGAACACATTTGTGGCATGGTACATAGCAAAGGCTGTGGATCCCCTTTCTGCCCCCCTTTCAGAATTTCTCCTCTTCATTCTGTCTTTGGCCCAGCAGGGCTCTGCTTTTGGCACTTTAAAAGGCTATCTTTCGGCCATTTTGGCCTTTATTTGGCTTTCTGGTCAGCCTTTTTTTTTCAAGTCCCCTATTGTAAATCGCTTCCTTAAAGGCATTACTCACTTGTTTCTTCAAATGCCTTTCGTAATGCCCCAGTGGGACTCGAACCTGGTTCTGACCTACCTTAAGTGCACCCCTTTCGAGCCGCTGCATAACTGTCCTTTCAGACATTTGACTCTTAAAACTGCCATTTTGGTTGCCATCACCTCTACTCGCACAGTGAGTGAGCTTGAGGCTCTTTCTTCCAGACCTCCTTTTCTGGCTGTTCATCCAGACAAAGTTGTCCTTTGCACTAGGCATTCTTTAGTTCCCAAAGTGGTTACCTCTTTGCCCACCTTCTTCCCGCCCTGCATCCTTCTAAAGTGGAAGAGAGGCTCCACCGTCTGGATCCAAAACATTTGCTTTCCTTCTATCTGGATCGCACAAAGCAATTCCAGGTGGATGACCAGCTCTTTGTTGGCTATGTGGGCGCCAAGAAAGGTCGGGCCGTGCAAAAGTGGACCTTCTCTTGAGGAGTTGTTCTTTGCATCAAAATTTGTTATTCCTTTGTAAAGAAGGAACCTCCAGTGGGACTGCTCACCCATTCTACCAGGGCGACGGCAGCCACTACTGCTTTGGGACGTGGAGTTCCTCTTCATGACATCTGCCAGCGAGCAATGTGGGCTGCATTACCCACGTTCATCAAACATTACTGTCTGGACAGCCAAGTCCGGAGAGATGGCCTCTTTGGCCGTTCGGTTCTCCAAGACTTTTTGGTGCGAACTTAGTTCGCATACCCAACTCTGGGGTTGGTTTTGCTCGGGTATCTATTCTAAGGTGAGGAATCCATAACAAATAGTCTCTTTCAGATGAACAAGTTACTTACCTTCGGTAATGATATATCTGTAAGAGACAAATATTAGTTATGGATTCCTCACCGCACTACCCATCCTCCCTGTTCTGCGATCTGACTTCTAGGAGAAGGGACTTCCTTTAAAGGCCCTAGTGATTTTGCACCATTGGTCAGTGTCTTGCATGGCTCTGCGCTTCTGGCGTGGAATATCGTGTAAAGAACTGACGTCAGCGAGCATGGGTGCCATCTAAGTAGATACTGCAACGTCATTCCGGCAATCACAATGCCAACGACGAACGCGGTTCGACCAACGCCACCTACCGACACGCAGGGGTACTGCTGAAAAAAAATTCTCCGGATCCAGTCTGACACCTGGGGGTAATTCTAAGGTGAAGAATCCATAACTAATATTTGTCTCTCACAAACATATCGTTACTGAAGGTAAGTAACTTGTTCTTCACTTGCAACTCTGTTACCCCATCAAAAAATTATTTTGTTAGTGTCTTTTTTACCTATCTTGTTTTTGGTCAGCCGTTTTTACATGGTACACCTAAAGGCAGTACCCTTCCAAGAGTCACATCATCAGTAGCATTCTAGACATTTGAATAAGTCCCATTTGGCAGAAAGAAAAACCCAGGGTGGGCATATATCAGCCGCTTATAATTCACAGAAGCATATTCTTTATTGACTAGGGAAAAGGTGTTTTGAAATAGTAGTGTCCCTTTACAATGAATGTACAAAGAAGTATCTGTAAAGTTCACTATGGGGCAACAGGCAGCATAATAACCAGCCTCTCGAGGTACTGATAATT
Source organism: Lissotriton helveticus (assembly GCF_964261635.1). Classification (NCBI taxonomy): domain Eukaryota; kingdom Metazoa; phylum Chordata; class Amphibia; order Caudata; family Salamandridae; genus Lissotriton; species Lissotriton helveticus. Next base: position 512,904,223 of record NC_136068.1, read on the forward strand.
CTTTATAATGCCAACCCACAAGAGTTATATTCTGTTCTTCCATATAACAAATTATCACAAAATGTGTTGTTATCACAGCCAGGGTAACCCTCACCCTGTGGATTTTGGTGGTACACACATGGGCCGTGGTAACCAAATCCGAACATTCCTTTTAGCTCCACAAACTGTAGTGGCTGAGTGTATGTGTAGTTAGCAATTGACAATAGGTATGCAGTCCAAAGGCTAGTGACAGATCAGATGGTATAGCAGGTGGTCCCCTTCCCAAAGTATCTCCTATGAGTATTCAAAAACACATTATTCTTGGCAGCCCTCCTGTTGCGTCCCATGGGAAGGTATTCATTTATGTTTAGTGTGGATATACAATGTGTATCTTCCAGGAACCATGATACCCATGATACTTTGCATCACTGAAAGGCCCGAATCTTGGCACCTGCTCATATTCAACATCTACTATTCCTGCCTTGACCCACTGGTTGTAAGGCAAAGGCAAATATATTCTTTTGCAGTGGTTCGTGTGGACCCAATTCTTTCGACCAGCAACCTTTACAGCCATCTGTGTAACCGGAAGTACTTGCTCAGGACCTTTCCACCTATGCTCTACATTTTTCTTCCTCTGAAAGTTGTGGATGAGAATGAAGTCCCTGGGCTGGATACTGTGGCCAGGACCCTCTGGCTTAGGAGGTAAGGAGGCTTGCACATGTTGGTGAATAGAATGCAACGTTCTATCATTTGCCCAAGGAAATCAAGCAATACAGGATATTCAATATCAAAAAAAAAATGTGGCCTAGGAAATTCCCAGACATTTGCTGGGCGGTCGAAGACAATCGCGTAAGGTGATAAGCCTACTTTAGAATGTGCCGTAGTCCTAGTGGACAAAAGGGCCAAGGGAAGAACATCTGGTCATTGCAACCCTGTTGTCTCCTGAATTTATGCCAATTTCAATTTCAGTGTGCCATCATACTTCTCGACTAGGCCCGCTGACTGTGGGTGAATGGCGGCATGGAAATTTTGTTTAATATGCAAGCCTTCACATATTAACTTAATCACTTTCCCATTAAAATGTGAGCTATTGTCACTCCAAATAACTCTGGGCATTCCGAAACACGGGAAAAACTCTTTAATAAGTACCTTTGCTGTTGTGATAGCCGTACTGTCTTTAGTAGGGTAGGCCTCCACCCATTTACTGAATGTAATGTAATGTTAATGTAAAATAGCTTTTCTAAAGCGCATTCTATCACTCCAAGGAGCATCTTGGCGCTGTGAAACCAACCTAGAGTGACAAAAGGGGGTTTAGCTGGAATAACTCCTGAGAACATAAACATTACACTAGAGCCCTACAGGCCGCATCAGTGAGCGTAAAGACCCAGGTCTTTAGGGCTTTCCTAAAGAGAGACTCTGATGGAATTAGACGGTGCACGGGAGGAAGTTTGTTCCAGGCTCTAGAGCCTAATACCACAATGGATTTTCCACCTTTGGTGGCTAGCCTGAATTTTGGGACAACTAGCAAATTGAGGTGGGAGGATCTCAGATTCCGAGTCGGAAGGTGCCGTTTAAAGTTTTTTGAGAGATATCTAGGTTCTTGTGCGTGATAGGCTCTAAAAGTGATGATCAAGATTTTAAACAGCAAGCGCTTATGGATGGGGAGCCAATGGAGGGCATGAAGTGCAGCCGAGGCCGAAGATTTCCTGGGCCAGCCCAGAACCAGGCGGGCGGTGGCATGCTGGACCATCTGCAACCTATGGAGCACGCACTTATTAGCTCCCGCATACAAGCTGTTGCAGTAGTCCAGTCTTGATGTAATAAGTGCCACCGCTACCGTCTTTCTCGTGGACAATGGAAGGAGGTCAACAAACTTCCTAAGCATTCTAATGATATAAAAACATGTGCTGGCTACCCCAGTGGCTTGTTGCTTGAAAGATAATGCATCATCAAACTTGACACCCAGGTTACGGGCAGAAGAGATGGTGTTTGGGGGAGCTTCAGCGCCTTCAGGCCACCACTGCTTGGGGGAAAACAGATTTTGCGGGCCAAAATGTAATATCTCTGTTTTTCCAGAATTGCACTTCAGATGGTTGGTTTTCCTCCATTCAAATGTCGCTGCTAAGCAAGTTTTAAGGTTTTCTTCCGCTTGTAAAGACTCCCTGTCGAGTACCAGGATGAGCTGTGTATCATCAGCGTAAGATATTGTGCTGATCTGATACGAAGAAATAAGCTCAATCAGGGGTACCATGTAAATATTGAAAAGTACAGGGCTCAAAGTAGAGCCCTGAGGTACCCCTGTTCTGATAGATTTTTCATCAGATCTAAAATCACCCAGCACCGTGATTTGTCGTCTTTGACTCAGGAAGTTTTTAAACCAGAATGCACATATGACCACTAGAAAATAATTGAGATTGTTACAACGTTCTAGCTCAATGAAATCCATCTGAAGGACTTCAAAAGGGAATGTAGGTGGTGCAAAGTTACCAGATAGTGTGGGGATACTTTTTCCAGGATTGTGCATCTAGCAAATCATACAATTTTTCACTAAGTGTGCAGCTGTTTTGGAAATATTACCATTACACCAAACTGGGGCCAATAATTTACAAATACCTTTTGCACTAATATGAGTTGGGCCATGAGCCATAGTAACCACAGGGAGTACGCATGCATCAGGTAACATCCATTTCTGCTTTCCTGACAAATCAATCCACCATCCTTCTTCATCTAAACGTGCTGTACTCTCTTGTCACACAGCTAAATCTTCTATTGTGGCCTCGCTTTGTATCTCTTTCACACTCCCAACTGTTTTTTCGAACATAGTGTTCTCGGGATCCCATCTAGCGGGACCTTTAACCACATTGGTGCTAAGGCAATTCCCCCTGGGTGCTGTTACTCCAGATTTCCCATTGTTCATGACGAGCTCAGCTCGTCATCAGCACACGAGCAGTGTACTGCATGACGAGCTGAGCTCGTCATGACCATGGAAGGGGTTAACAAACATTCTCTTCATCTTACTCTGAGCCGTCTCTTTGGGTGTCTGATCAGCGAACGCATTCCCTCTACCTACATTATCTGTCACTTTCTTGTGGGCACTACACTTCACAATAGCCATTTTCTTAGGAAGTGCAGAAATCTTAATATCAACTGTCCATGTTGTATCTTAGTACCAATCGAGGTAAGAAACTCTCTCTTTGCCGACAGTGGCCCGAAGTTGTGTGCAAACCCAAATGCATACTGGTTGTCTGTGTAAATAATGACAACTAACCCTTCACTCAATTCACAAGTTCGTATAAGGGCAACATGTTCTTCAGCCTCGGCTGATTGATAAGGGACTCGTAAAGTCTCTACAACTATGCGCAATGTAGTTAAAACATAGCTGCAGTGATGGTGCCATCTGATAATTTAAAACAAGAGCCATCGACATATAGTTCTCCTTGGGGATCAGATAAGGGAACATCACTCAGGTCTACCCGTCCTTTTGTCTCTTCCTCTGTTCGGAAAATAATCATGTTTGTCAACTCCATCATTCTCAAAATGCAGGGGTAGGAATGTGGCTAGATTCAGAGTGGCACATCTTTTAATCGTAATATGTTTGGCAAACAATGTCAATTCATAGCCAGTAAGACGTGCACTGGTGAGGTGCTGTGTCCTTGTTTTATTTAAAAGTGTGTCCACAGCATGGTGTACCATAACTGTGAGGTCAGTATCGAGTACAAGTCCAGCCGATTGTGTGATCGAAGTGGCCACAACCGCGACCGGGAAGACCCTTGCGACAGGATCAAGCAAAGCAGAGGAATAAGGGCAAGGTCACATTTTTTAGTCAAGACCAAGAGAGCACAACCAGCCATCTCGTGGGCATATAACACAAAAGGCTTGTTATAGTGAGGCATGTCTAGGACTGGAGCAGAGCAAAGAACAGATTTTAGTTCTTCAAAGGATTGCTGACAATCTGGCATCCAAGGAAAAGGCTCATGGACGTCTTTTGTTGTTTATGCAAGCAGGGGTTTGATCAGTAAGAAATAGTTTGGGATCCACTGTCGACAGTACGAAGTGATGCCTATAAAAGCATGCACTTCTTTTTGAGTTTGTGGACAGGGCATTTTATTAATAGTACTCATACGTTCTGACGTTAACCTTCCACCCTACTTCGACAGAAGGTGACCTAAGTAGGGGACCTCCTGTCGACAGAACTCAAACTTCAAAAGTGAAACTTTATGACCACGGTGTGCCAGATGTAACAATAATTTCACTAAACTATCTATGCAACATTGTTCAGAATCAGAAGCAATTAACAAATCATCAACATACTGTACCAATCCATTTCCTGGAGAATGTGAAAATGAATCCAACTGACCTTTCAATGCTTGACTATAGATACTAGGACTTTCAGTATAACCTTGAGGAGCTCTACAGAATCTGAAACATTTGCCAGACAGTGAAAATCCGAACAAATACCTGCTGCCTGGGTGTATGGGAATGCTAAAGAATACATTTTTTAAATGAATGACAGAGAAAAACTGAGCGGTAGATGGAATCATTGTTAAAAGTGTGGTGATATCAGGGACTACTGGGAATTGCAGGACCACAATGTTATTGACCTCGCACAACTCAAGCACAAAACGATATACATCACCAGCACTGTTGGAAGACTCTAGAAGTGTACTTTTTAGGACCGGAAAAATAGGAATATTGCATATGTTACAAATGATCTCCAAGACAACTCCTTTATGTATGAGGGCCTGAACAATATTGAGAAGAGCTTGTTCTCCTGCCTTTGGTATTTTATACTTGGGAATGCGTGGTAATATAGCGTTGTCCTTCACTCATATAGAAACTGGGGGTATGTGCAATAAGCCTACATTAGTGTTACTAGTGGCCCATAATGTGAGTGGTACTTGATCAAATTCAGGTGGAAGGGGAACTTCTTTAGATAGGCATTGTCTAGTACCCACATCAGGACCCATGGTAATTTTAACACCATCTGGGGAACAATATATGGTAGAGTGCAACTTCATTAGTAATTCCATACCCATTCGATTTTCACCACAATTAGATGTTAAAAGGAATGAGGGTAAGTAAGTAAGTTTTTATTGTCTTAGGTTAATTAAAACCATTACAAAAGATACATTAATAACTCATATCATCAAGTAAAAAGTTATAAGAAACAGGTTATTAAAAACAAGAAAGCTTTGGTTAAAAAACAGTTTGATGGGGGAGCATGTCCATAGTGTGGAGGCTTGGCCGTTATTCAATTAGTCAGGTCTGGGCCGACTTCATGATTTTTTAGTTTCAGTTCCAAAAGTTTTGGGAATTTGACCAACTTCCCATTTAATGGCAGAAGGCCTGGGTCGAAGCAACCGAGAACGGCTTGTCTGTGTGTGCGAATTTTTTGTTCGTTGAATGCAGTTTTTAACAGGGCTACTCTTTCCTCTTTCAGCCTCGGGCAGGTGCATAATAGATGTTCGAAATCTTCATTCTCTGCACCGCACAGCCTGCATTTTGTCCCACAATCCCTTCTCAGCCATGGTTTTAAATGTGGAATAGCTTGTAGAATTCCTAGCCTATGTTTTAAAAATGCTTCTTTAGATTTCCTGCCGTACCCCAGACCAAAGTATGCTTGTGACCCCGGCGATTTGTATGTGGACAAAGTCATCCAGGCGTGACGCCTATGAGAAACGGTAGCTTTGTCTTCCACATGCGATAATCTTTTTATGCACTTGTTTACAATATGCTTGAATTGCGCATGTGGTAATGGAGTTTCCCATAATTCTTTCAGGCCTGTGACGGTCAGAGATTCCTCTAGAAATATTTTCGCCGGCAGTTTGGAGGAGCTTCTTAAGTCTTGCCATAACTGATAGTTCAATGTGTTTTCTGGCGAGTTCTTTATTTTCTGCCAGCACTTTATGTATGACCCTCTTCTTGCAAGCATTTGGCAGGTCAGTCCAAATTCTAGGCGGATCTGGGCTTGCGAGGTGTAAATTGGCAGGTTAAAGAGAAGTCGGTAGGCCTTTGCAATGGTTGTGTCCAACAGTCTCGCGTCTATACCTCTTAGAGCCTCACTACCATATGTGATGGATGACTCTATTTTGACTTGTGCCACGCGGAGCAGTGGGAGAAAAGTGGGACCGTTCAGGTTTGACTTTAGCTGTTTAAGCGTAGTAGCTATCAGCATCCCTTTCCTCTTAATTGCCTCTAGTTGGTTTGAGAAGCGACCTCCTTTATCGACCTAGATTCCAAGATATTTGTATTCTGAGCAGTTTGCGACAGCTTTTGTTCCAGGGAACCAAGTGTGCAGCTTTTTAATCCCAGTTGTGGACAAAACTTTGGTCTTATCGATGTTTACTTCTAGTAGGTTTTCTTCGGCGTATCCGTGCAGTGCGTTAATAAGGTTTTGGAGGCCTACTTTCATGTGGCTGACCAGGACCACATCGTCTGCATAGGATATGCTGGGCAGCGCTTTGCCCCCCAAGCGTGGAGCGTGCGCGTTACAGGCTTCCAGGGCAGGTGGTAGATGGGCTGTAAATAGATTGAAACGGGTCGGTGCCAAAACGCACCCTTGCTTTAGGCCGTTTGTGGTCGGAATGCGCCTGGAGAGGTGTGTGCCGTTGCCGAGCTTTACCTGAATCCACGTGTTTGTATGTAATTCAATCAGGAGGTTTAATAGAGGCGCGGGGATCCCCCAAGCGGCCAGTTTTCTCCAAAGGTAGCCCCGGTTGATATTGTCAAATGCCGCCTTGAAATCCACAAAGCAAAAGTGGAGAGCCTGTTTGGTCACCCTTGCTTTGTCGGTAAGTAGCGAAATTGCCAGCAGATTTGATGTTGTTCCCGTTCCTCTACAGAATCCCGTTTGGCTAGATGGAATTATATTGCGGTTTTCTGCCCATTCGCGCAGTTGGGTCAATAAGAGCCCCGCAAAATATTTAGCCTCAATGTCCAAGAGTGCTATCAGCCGGTAGTTTTTTGGCAGTGTTCTATCCCCTGCCTTGTAGATTGGTGAAATGATTGAGCCCCTCCACGAGGCAGGAAGGCACCCGGATCGGCTCACAGAGGGGGGTCAGCATTTCTGCCCAGTATTCTGGCTCCAGTTTGAAAATGGCTGGAGGAATGCCATTTGGCCCTGCTGCGCCATCTTTCCTTCCCTTCGTTATTAGTTTCTTGAGTAAAGCCACGGTAGGTCCAAACTCGGCTTCTGCCCATGTTGTTGAGTTTTGTGGTGGTTGGCCTACTGGGGCTACCTGGGGCTTAAAAGGAATGGGGAATCTACTGTAAAAGGGCCAACAGTAAAAGTAAGAGAGAGCGAGATGGGGCTTACAACCATTACTCCTAAAAAAAACGCTGAAACATTACTATGGCTAGACAGGGCCGCCCCAGGGACCAGGTGTCGGGAAATAGAGCTCTTTGTGGCACCAGATCAATCAAACATTTCTTAGGAGATCCTTGCGGATCCGATTTGACATAAGGGTCATGCAGATCTATAGTTATGTGAGCTGGTCCCTTGCCCTGTCCCTGGCTGTCCTAGCTGAAAGACATCCCTGTCACGTAATATTGGGCCATATTTATAATCACAGAGGGGGAAGAAGTATACTAGGTGCTTTCAGATACTTGAAGTCTAGACACGATTTTGGGAAGGAAATTAGTGACAAACTTATCAACAAATAAACGGAGTTCCCCCTCTGTAGACATATCCTGCCCACTATAATCTAAAAACATCTCTTCAAACCTGGGAAAAAATTTGAAACAGTTTCGTCTTTCTTCTGCCGGCAGGCAGTCAGTCTGTCCCAACTAACTTTCTTGGGAGGGATGAGTGTTTGCATGTATGCTATTATGCGACCAGGCAAGGCAAGAAACACAGCGCCTGGTTTCTTTCCTGGCTTTCTAGCGCGCTCCTAACCCCTAATCGCCTCCCACGTTCCACCCAACTCAGCAATATGGTCTTGGGTATGTAACTGTCGCCATCTCACTAGAGTCATATCACTAGAAGATGCAGATTCTGTCAAAACTTTATAGTAAGCAGTAGGATTTTTTCTAGGATCAGGCAATGTGTCCTTGAGGGCCAGAACTTAATTTCTTTTCCATGGTGTATGAACCCGTTGTTCCTGAAAGAGAGTAGCTACAACCGGTCTTGTAATCACTTCATGTTGATCCACCACTACAGGGATTTCCGGGTGGTAAATGGGGTGAACTTCTCGCATTGGGAACTGAGTGGGACTCTTATCATGTAGTCTGCCTCTATAAGTAATCAGAGTGGAAAAATTCCTGAACACTTGGGCTGTCTTCATGTTAATTACATAAGCAGCCTCATTAATATCAAATAGTATTTGGGGTGATTACATTTCGATGTGTGTGTGCCCGAGGTCAAATACTGTGGTGGACATATGTTTAAAGACATGTTGCTATAAAAAAGGTTGAAGTCTTGCATTAATTGCCATATGTCCTCACAACTGTAAATTGGGTTGTGAGCCCACCGCTTATTGCCTGTTCCCCTATTACTTTTTTTTCTTCCTCCCCACACCAGATCGCATTTAAGGACCTAACCATTCCCTGAGTTCAATCTCTATCTTCCGGACCGTGTGCTGGTGTGTCAGTAACTAGTGTAAATGAAGGATAAATTACTGTAACGGGAGTAAAAGGGAATTGCTGCAGTCATAGGTTGTGATGGAATGGAAGGAATGGGGGTACGTTAACTGGGGCCCTAGGTGTAGCAGCTTCAGAGACTGATGCACCTGGTGTAAGTTGTTGTTGCTGATGGGGAACAACAGGATATATCCATTCATGGGCAAATGATGGTGGGGGTCGGGTATCTAATAAGGTCTCCATAAACGGATCACCATCTTCCTCAGCCATATAAGACTTAACAATGTGCAACCAAAATCTTCTGTCTTCGTGTTCTATTCCTGTCTCCTGCTTGTCTTTATGGTAAACTATAGCCTTTGTGTAAGGGTCTACGGGCCTCATTTATGAAAAGTGACGCTTCGCTGCGTGAAAACAGTGATGCGTCACTTTTCACTGCGCCCTCCTTGCGACACCAATGATGCGTCATATTGACAGTATTGCGCATCATGGCACAAGGAGTTACAGATACGTCAGTATTTCTGATGTATCTGTATGGCGCAAAAGTGATGCATTGCTAGAGTGTATCACAAAAGTGACGCAACCCCAGCAATGTGTTCTTTTACATGGGGCCATGTGAAAGGGCTTGCGTCAGTCTTACGCCTGCTGTGAGGCAGGCGTAAGAAATTGACACATTTGTGTACTAGAAGTGGCGCAGTGAAATCTTATAGATTTCACTGCGTCACTTCTATGACCCTTTCTTGCGTCAAAACGCCCCCCTTGCATACATTATACCTGGCACAGGTATAATGTGGCGCAGGGTTTACAAAGTGATGCATCTACCCAGATGGGTCACTTTGCAAATATGGCGTAACAAGGCGCATTTTTTACGCCACTGGTGCGTCACAAAAAGTGACGCACCGGCGGCGTAAAAGTGACGCACAACCTCATAAATGAGGCCCTACATATTTTGTTTTCTGATATCTTTCTCCTTTTTAATCGCCTCTTTTTGGCCTCCATCTGCCAAGTACGAAGGGAGTGAAACATAGACTGTCTACTGCGTCTTTTAAACAACTGTTCCTAAAGAAATCCTATCTTTTTTTATCAAAAGAGCCTGTCAAAGGCCACTGTAACTTTAATTTGTACCTCGTATATTTGTGCCATAACATACTAAGCATAATAGGGCCAAGGCCATGTTTTACATACATATCAAAATTAGGAATACCCTCAGGAGGTGCAGGCTGGTATTTTTCCAACTGAGCATCTTTAGAACAACAATAACAGCACAAACTCCAAATCTTACTGAAACCAGGCATTTCAAAGAAAAGAGAAACAAAATTCCTTTTACCTGGCAAACTATTTGAAAACATTTTCCACCAAAACAGTCCTAGTGCTGAAAAAAAACCTATTTACTGTGGTACCACATATACTGAAACAGACTCACCTGGTATCAGGTGCACCGATAGACCCAGTCTCCACTGCCGACTGTTCGGACCAAACAGTCAGATCATGGGTTTGCCGTTCAGAACTCCAGTTGGGATGACGGATGGGTGAGGCACCCACTGGTGGGACAGAAGCAGCAGCTGCGAGAAACATATCACTTTGTGCAGGGATCCATGAGCTGTCAGTCAACCTGATGATGTCCTTATCCTCCCTCTGTCTGTCGGAAATGGAAGGGTCATGCCCTGAAGGAGTCCCTTTCTGATGGATACATCTGCCAGTGGATTTCTCACCTTGTGAATATCCCCCTGCGTCAGGAACATTCGGAAAATCTTTTTTAGCTCTTCACGCCGACGTGGACAACGTCACAGAACGCAACGGCTTCGCGTGCGGCTCCGCTGACGTCACTGACTCCATAATAGGACTCCGTCGGTGTGATGACATCAGTTCCCTTTTTCCGCGTCGTCGACGCTAACAGTTTTCGAGGGATCCTCTGTAGCTATTGAGTAACTCTGTTACAGTTTGTTGCTTTCAGTGTTTTCTTGTTTCTGATAAATACATCTGCCAGTGCATTCCTTACCTTGTGAATATCCCCTTGCGTCAGCAACATTCGGAATTTTTTTTTGCAGCCTTGCGCCGACGTGGACGACGTCACAGAGGCACGGCATCGCGCGGGATTCCACTGACGTCACCGACTCCATAATAGGCCCATGCCGGCATGATGACATCGGTTCCCTTTTTTCTGCGTCGTCAACGCTAGCGGTTTTCTAGGGATCGACAGTAGCTTTGTAGTAAATTTGTTACTTTGTAGTTATTTTCTCTGTTTCATTGTCTTCTGTCGAGATGTCTTCGAAGAAGACGGGATTTAAAGCTTGCGGGAATGTGGCAAGACGATGTCCATCACTGACCCTCATGAGTGTTGCGTCTGGTGTCTGAGCTCCGACCATGACGTCGAGGATTGCCCATCTTGCAAGAAGATGACTCTGAAGGCCCTTCGAGAGAGGGAGACGAAGCTCCTTGTTGCAAAACTAAAAAGTAAGAAAGATAAGAAGACTTCGAAGTCACGATCTCGGCGTTCGAGGTCGAGGTCTTGTTCGAGGTCGCGCTCGGAGTCGTCTTCTGCTCATGCTTCGAAGTCCTCGAGGAAGAAGCACAAGAAGAGGAGCCATGAGTCACGTCATCACTCAGGGAAGGACTCAAGTTCGAGGCCGAAGTCGCAAGTGAAGCTACTTTGTAAAGAAGCGGAGGCTTCGGCATCGGAAGCCCAGGACTCCGAGGGTGAGGCTTTGCGTGCAAATTCGCCTGAGTCACCGAGATGTCCTCGAAGAAGACTGGATTCAAGCTGTGCGGAGAATGCAGGAAAATGATGTTGATTATGGACCCGCATGAAGATTGTGTATGGTGCCTGCCCTCAGACCATTATGTCCAAGGGTGTCAATGCTGCAAGAAGATGAACCATAAGGCCCTTCGTGAAAGAGAGGCGAAGCTCCTGGTTGCCAAGATAAAGGGTAAAAAAGACAGGAAGAGCTCGAAGTCGTGTTCGAGGCGGTCGAAGCGGAGATCCCGTTCGAGGTCGCCTTCGAGGTTGTCATCGGGGCATGCTTCCAGGTCAACAAAAAAGAAGCATAGGAAGAGGAAGCATGGATCTCAACACCATTCTGGGAAGGATTTGAGGCCAAAGTCGCCGAGTAGAAGACATCGTAAGGATGATGTATCTCCTTCTCCAGATGTTCAGGATCCGAAAGTTGAGGCTTCGCCCATGGAGTCGCCGGAGCATTCACCTGCTCCGGTGTCCAATTCCTCTCCGGCGCCGTCTCGAACTCCAACTCAAGAGGAGGAAGAGGCTCCCTTGACTGAGGGTTCGACGATTCTGGCTCACCAACCTGAGGAAAAAGTAATCACGAATCCAGTGCCTCCTCGAGAAGCCTGTGGGTCCATACCCTCCATTCCCAGGCCCGGGACAAGACCCTACACAGTATTTAAATGGTAAATATGGTGTCTTCATGAGAGCCATGTACCCCTCTGGAGCACCGGTTGGTCCCATGGGTCCGATGGCCTTTAATCTGGGTATCCTCCAGACGTATACTTCAGCGCCGTTCATGCCATTTATGCCGGCTCCGACATCGCCTTGGCATCTCTCACGCCGCCTTCCTTCGTCACTGGCGCCGGTTCCAGTTCGACCTCGAGTACAGCGGCCTGGTCCTTCGGCTCCGAGCTCGACGCCGGTGCCGGCTCCATCGGAGTCGAATGCTGATCCACCGACGCCGTTTCCGAAGAAGAGGTCGAGATGTGAGGCTCAGCGACTTCTAGAGGAGCAGAAGTACAAAGAAGTGGAGATGGAAGAAGGTGAGCTGCAGGAATCGGAAGATAGCTTTGATGACCTAAGGGAGGCTAGTGGATTGGAACTGTCTCCAGATTGGGAGTTACCCTCTGTTCCAGATTGCCCTTCAAAAGATGTGGAGCCATATCATGTGGTCATCAAGAAGGCAGCAAAACTGTTGAATTTAAGTCTGCCTACTGCGGAGTACAAGTCAAATATATTAACAGAAGTCCTCCACTCTCCATCTTCTGTGATAGAGCCTATGCTTCCTTTTAATGAAGCATTGAAAGAGCCCATCTTGGAGGTGTGGAGTAGGCCTCTTACGGCTCCAGCAGTTTCAAAAGCTGTCGCAAGAAGATATAGGGTGACTCTTGGAGACCCAGACTTTTTATCTTCTCATCCTTTGCCAGAGAGCTTGGTGGTACAGGCAGCCTGCTCCAAAAAATCTGCAGGCGCTTTCCCTCAGCTGCCCGAGGACAAAGAATCTAAAAAACAAGACCAGGCGGCAAAGACATTTTTTCTTCAGCGAGCATGACTCTCAAATCAACGAATGCCACATGCCTCTTGGGGCGTTAGATCCATGCTCTGATGGATTCTGTAAAACAGTTGGCCCCTAAAATTCCAGAGGAGGACAGGCAGAATTTTAATGAGGTGTTTGTTGATACTCAAGCTGCTGCTCGGCAAGTCATCCAGAGTGGGTTGGACACAGCTGACTCTGTGGCGAGAGTCAAGGGGTCTTCTATTGCCACCAGAAGAGCAGTTTGGCTGAAGTCTTCCGAATTCTCTGCTGATGTCAAAGCTGCCTTAATGGATCTGCCTTTTGATGGCTCAGGCCTATTTGGGAAAAAAGCTGATGCTGCGTTGGAGAGATTCAAAGACAGCAGAGCAACAGCCAGGTCTTTGGGTCTACAGTCCAGAGGAACTGTGAGTAGAAAGTATAGGGTATTTGGAGGGTCTTCCTTTTGAGCCTACAAGCAGCCGCAACAGCAGCAGCAACAGCAAAATCCGCTGTACAAATCGTACAGGGGTAAACAAAGAGCCCGTCCTTGAGGACGTCAAGCTTCCTCTTCCTCCTCCTCCTCCTCCTCCTCTTCCTCCCAACCCCTCCAGCCTCAGCAGAGCAGCCCTAGATCCGCCATTCCGGATCATGGGGGTCCTGTGGGGGGTCGGATTACCTATTTTCTGTGAGATTGGGAATCGGTCACATCGGACCTCTGGGTTCTCGATCTCGTGGAGAAGGGGCATACTCTTCCCTTTCGGGAATTCCCTCAGAATTACCCTCCTTGCCAAGGGTTTTTCTCAGAGGACCACCTGCTACTTCTGCAGGAGGAAGTCCTGGCGTTTTTAAGAAAAGGTGAGATAGGAGTGGTTCCGGAGCAGGCAAGGGGTCAGGGATGCTACTCCCGATATTTCCTGATCCCCAAGAAGGATGGCAGACTTCTTCCAATCCTGGATCTCAGGATCTTGAATCTCTAGCTGAAACAAGAGAAGTTCAAGATGCTCACCCTTGTGCAGGTTCTTCAAGCACTGCTGGAAGAAGATTGGATGGTGTCGACTTGCAGGATGCATATTTCCACATCCCCATCCTGAAGTCGCACAGGAAGTATCTCCGTTTCACGGTGGGTTAGCAACATTACCAGTTTGCGGTCCTTCCGTGTGGTCTTACTACTGTGCTTCGAGTCTTCACCAAGGTGATGGCTGTGGTGGCAGCACATCTCAGAAGGTCAGGGATACCAGTATTCCCTTATCTGGATGATTGGCTGATCAAAGCAGAATCTCCAGAGAAAGTGCTCCATCATCTGCAAGTCACAACTCAGTTGTTGTACATATTGGGTTTTTTGATAAATGTACCCAAGTCTCACCTGGTGCCCTCCCAGCGCAACCTGTTCATAAGTGCGGTACTGGATACCACTGTGTGTCAGGCATTCCCTCCTCCGCAAAGGATTCTCGACATACAGGAAATGATTCCTTTATTTTACAATGGAGCGGTCGTTCCAGTCCTGAAGATTCTACATCTGCTCGGTCTGACGGCTTCCTCCATTCTGTTGGTCAAACCTGCCCGCTGGCACATGAGGGAACTCCAGTGGTTCCTCCCCAGGCAGTGGTAACAACACAACGGAAATCTCAGGGAAACAGTGAGAATCTCTAGAGAAGCTGCGGCGGATCTATCTTGGTGGAGCGTGGAGGGCAATCTGTCTCAGGGAAAGCCCTTTCGTCTGCCTCCATCGTTGGTCACAGTGATAACGGATGCATCCACCCTAGGGTGGGGTGCTCATCTGGGGGATCTGGAAAACATGGGTCTTTGGTCTCCGGAGGAAAGGTTGCTTCACATAAACCTTTTGGAATTGTGGGTGATACGTTTGGCGCTCAAGGCCATCCTCCCTTCCCTTCGCGGTCAGTCGGTGCAAGTCCTGATGGACAACACTACCGCGATGTGGTATGTCAACAACCAGGGAGGAGTGGGATCGCATTGCTTTGCAGAGAGGCTCTGCGTTTCTGGTCCTGGGTTCAGGATCATCAGATTTGTCTGATGGCAAATCATCTGGCCGGAGATCTAAACGTGCGTGCAGACAGTCTCAGTCGGCAGTCCTCAGCCGACCACGAGTGGAGGCTTCATCCGGAGGTGGTTCGTCACGTCTTCCGGACGTGGGGAACTCCTCAGGTGGACCTGTTCGCCACTCACGAGAACGCTCACTGCCCATAATTGTGCAGTCTCCAGTATCCTACGCAGGGGGCCTTAGGGGACGCGTTTCAGTTGAGTTGGGACTCACAACTCCTTTACGCGTTTCCTCCCATACCCTTGATTCCTTGGGTTCTGAGGAAGATTCGTCGAGACTAGGCCCAAGTTATATTGATAGTCCCAGATTGGCCAAGAAGGGTGTGGTACACAGATCTTCTCCACCTCTCCTCGTGCCCGCTGCTCCGTCTCCCTTTCAGGGCAGATCTCCTCTCTCAAATGGAGGGGCAGGTTCTACACCCCCACCTCCAGACCTTACACCTTCATGCCTGTGAAGTACTGGGTTTTTAAGAACCCAGCGGTGCCAGGGAACACACCCTAAGACTTCGAGTCCTTCCTGTCCCAGACTACAGAAACACAAATCTTCTAGGTGAAGTCAAAGATTGAATTTATTGGCTGCAGCAGTAACAGGTATCGTAGAAGTACAACACGGTGTATATTCTTAGGAGACTGCTCAACCTTACAAAGCCAGCCATTCCTTTTATACAAAATATTATGCTTTAGGCAAACATTCCTTATTTTACAGTTGACCATTCACATGTTTTCTCAATAATGAAAAAGCAGATTCATGATGACAAGCCTATTTTCAGTTTGTCCAGCCCACAATCACTTTCCCGGCAAGGCCCAACATTTTCATCAGATATCGGACGGACCCCTAATAAAATCGGGCACCTCCTCCTCGTAAAGCAAGTCATAAAGAAAGAAACAGAGACAGGTGTGTGCGAGATTTGGTGTGGTTTGGATGTGATGAAAGGTTTATG
This sequence comes from Lissotriton helveticus, assembly GCF_964261635.1. Taxonomy (NCBI): domain Eukaryota; kingdom Metazoa; phylum Chordata; class Amphibia; order Caudata; family Salamandridae; genus Lissotriton; species Lissotriton helveticus. The sequence continues at coordinate 512,920,013 of NC_136068.1, forward strand.
GTTTGCTGTGCCTTGATACTAATCTCGATCGGCCACTGGGAGAGGAACTGGCCGAACAGGTTTGGCTTCAGGCAGTGGAGTCAGCTTGCCCAGGTCACACAAAAGTCAGCAAAGGTGTACGTGTCCTTAAGACTCGTTTTGACCTTAGTCATCGGCCTATGTGAGGCCAACCACAAAATGGCTGACATGCACAAAATGGAACCCGAGGGTTCAGGACGAGACTCCTGATTTCAGGGTGATCTCGCCACTCGAATGCGACGAAAATGCTCGTACATAGTGTACTCGTCATTCTCGGTCCGCTGATACCAAAATCGTCATGATTCGACGATGTTTATGACACGGGTTCAGAATTTTCAGTACCACAGACCCTCCTTTTGCCCTTACATATGCAATCAACCTACACTCACGCTAATCTGAGTCCAGGTCTATATTCACAAAGTCATTGAGATGTTGCTGTAGCATCATCCTATTGCTTAGCTCGTCTCTTGATACAGGTTTCCTTACACACGGTGTAGCACAGAGGCCACATATAGTAGGAGCATACTGTACGCACAGACAAAACAGGAAAAGGATGGCTAAGATCATCCCAATGACCATCAGAATCTTTCATCCCCAGGCGGATATCAGTTCCCAGAACCACCCAAACAACGACCAATCTCCTTTATCCACATGAATAGATTCAGAGATCTTATGTAGTCTGGAGATGGCCTGGTACACTGTTGGAGCGTTATCTGGAATGAAAACACAGCAACTCGATTGGATCACTTTTCATACCCCACCTCGGTCTGCAAGTATGACATCTAGCGCAACCCTGTTCTGAAGGGTCATAAGGCGATCCGACTGGAGCTCAGCAGTCAAGTTACTAAGGGCACCGGCAGTTTCAACTACGGTGGATTCAACCACCCTCGTCAATTGCCTTATGTTCCTGCTGTTAACCATAGGTCCCCAAAACGGCAGAAAACCCTTAAAGAAGTCTCCAAATTCTTGTCCTGCAGTGTCTTCTTTACTGAAGACCCCTCTAACTATCCTTGTCTTATGGTAATCTGCCGCAGCTGTGTAGGTGGGAGGCAACAGGAATGAAACAAAACATGTGCCCGAGAAGTCAGGGGGCAACCATGTGTAGGCTCTATCATGACAGATGAAATAGGTACCCTTAGCTGCTAGGAACGAAGGGGAAGTCTGATATGCAAAGACATATGTTTCCGTGCAGATACTTTTTCCTAACTGAGCTCTGGGATTCTTGCCATTACCTTGCAGACATAGGTGACCCTGATGGGGTACAATCCAAATCGGGGAGGATCTCTTAGCTCGCTGTTTCTCACTCAGAGTAAATCCGTACCCGGTCACGTTCCATCCAATATATGCTAGTGTCTCATCTCTCTGGATAGTCTCATAGGAAGTATCTTCCCTAATCATATCTACTATACCCTTAACTAGAGCACTATTCTTTGGATTATCTTTTTCAGAACATAGGGGGTGGACTTCATGTGCATAAATGAACATCGTTCTGTATGCCCACACAGAACCATTATGGCTGAAAGGCAGGACCAGTTAAGGGATACCTTTATCAGTAGTGTGAGGCATAAGACCACACACCCAACAGTTAGTTGTGTTCACTACTAATTGGTGTTGGTGCAAAAGCTGAACGAAGGAGTTATTAATAAACTCTAATCTCCTAGCGGACTCATGTTCAGGTAAAGGGTGAAAAGAATGTGAGGAAACAGTAGAAGGAGGCATGGGCTGTGCTGTGGGTGCAAATGTCACTTGAAAAGAGAATAAAACATATCCTATTAAAAACATCATTACGCTAACCAACATGAGAATGCAAAACATCAAAAAGTGTTTCTTGGTCATCATTCTACAAATTTTAGCTTTAAGGCTCATCTCTTTGGCAGGTCTCTCCATCTCGAAAAACTCCATCCTCTCTAATTGCTGCTCGCGATGGTATGGTGTTCTATGCTAAGGAATGCTTCTGTCAGTCCAGGGCAACTCCCTTAGACCAACCAGAACCGTCGACCTAACGTCTTCGGCTGCACTCCAAAGACTTAGGCAACCGCGACCCTACAGCTGAACCCGGATGGTGGTTCGAAAAACAAAAATAAAAAGTTTCTCAGATGAGAGAGCTGCACTTTCAAAAAATAGCAGAGGAAAGAAAAATTTTTTATTAGTCCATAGTTCTCGGCCTCAGATTATAACGTCTCTTTCCAGGTAATGACTGATCTAGGAACAAGAGTTCAGGCTTGGTAGTGTCCAATCGAATTGACGGTGGCACAGCTTCTTGCAAAAGACTGTCACTTTCACGTTCATAAATTGTTCCTTTTACACGTGCATCGCTGAAAGGCAGAAAACGAGGCACAGTCTCAGTCTCAGAGTCAGCTATACCCTCCTGGACCCACTGGTCATACGGCAGAGGCAAAGGGACCCTCTTGCAGTGTACGCCGTGGATCCAGTTCTTCTTTCCTTCCACTCGAACGGCTGATCTCGTTGAGAGAAGGACTAGGTGGGGGCCGGTCCAACGGGGCTGGTCATTATTTGTCCTCTGGAAGTTCTTGACCAGCACCCATGATCCGGGATCGATAGTATGTCCTGGAGCTTCAGAGACCTGAGGCAGAGTATCGTAACCTGGTGGTGTAAAACACGCAATTTAGCCGTCAATTCATACAAATAATCAAGCAGTACAGGGTGTTCGATCTCACTGAATTTTGTCGGCCTTGGCACTCCCCATATGTTGGCCGGACGGCCGAACACTATTTCATAAGGACTAAGTCCCACTCGCGAATGCACAGTCATTCTTATTGATAGGAGTGCTAATGGTAAGGCATCGGGCTATTCAAGACCAGAGCTTGCTTGTATTTTGGCCAGTTTCAGTTTTAACGTGCCATTGTAGCACTCTACTAGTCCAGCTGATTGGGGGTGATTTGCAGCGTGGAATTTTTGTTGGATACCTAGCCCTTCACATACTTTCTTCATCACTCGACCTACAAATTCACTCCCATTGTCACTCCAGACCATTCTCGGCAGCCCAAATCTGGGAAAGAATTCTTTGACAAGCGTTTTCGCTGTGGACATGGCAGTGTTGTCCTTCAGGGGATATGCTTCTACCCATCTTGAAAAGGCACAAACAACAACGAGTACATATTTCAAATTGTTGCACCTCTCCATGTGGATGAAATCTAGCTGCAAAACCTCGAACGGATACGTTGGAGGTGCAAAATGACCAGCTGGAGTTGGGGTTCCCCTACCAGGATTGTATTTCAAGCACACCATGCAATTCTTGACCACTTTCTCTGCACACTTAGGAATTCCAGCATTTTGCCATACCAGAGCCAACAACTTACAGATACCTTTCACACTGATGTGAGCCATTCCATGGGCCATTGTAACCACTGCAAGCACATACGCATCGGGTAACAACCATCGCTGATGCTCTGACAATTCAACCCAACAACCATTTGTATCCAATTTACCTGTACTCTCTCTCCACACACTCAACTCTTTCTCTGTAGCTTCAGCTTGAATAGACTTTACACTCTCTATCGTATCTTCACACATTCCAATGTCACCAACCCATCTCGCAGGGCCTGCAACATACATTCGACTCATCACATCCCTTGCTGTTTCTTTTGCGACTTTGTCAGCAAATGCATTACCACGACCAACATCATCAGTAACCCTCTTATGTGCACTGCATTTCACAATCGCGACTTGCAACAGCAAAGTAAGTGACTCAAGAAGCTCGTTCACCAACTGACCATGCTGTATCTTGGCTCCATGCGAAGTCAGAAATCCACGTTCTTTCCACAATCGTCCAAAACTATGGGCCACACCAAATGCATACTGGCTGTCAGTATATATAGTCACTTTCATTCCTTTTGACAACACACACGCTCTAGTAAGTGCAATCAACTCTGCTGCTTGAGCTGAATTATGTGGGATACGTGCAGCTTCAACAATCGTATGCAAAGTCGAAACAGCATATGCTGCAGTCGTATCACCATTCGGAAGCTTGAAACATGAACCATCCACCCATAGGGTACCATCACACTCCACAAGAGGAGTGTCTCTGAGATCTACTCTCCCTTTCGTTTCTTCCTCTGTTTTAAGAAAAAAATCATGCTGTTCAGAAACATCTGTTTCTGCTACAATCGGCAACAACGTAGCTGGATTCAACGTGTTGCATCTTTTTATATGCACATGACTGGCTAAAAGTGTCAACTCGTAACCTGACAATCGAGCACTAGTTAAGTGCTGTGTCTTGGTCCTGTTTAACAAAATGTCCACTGCATGTGGAACCATTACAATTAACATATTATTCATCACTAACCTAGCAGACTGCTGAATAGAAACAGCTGCTGCAGCTGTGGCTCTCAAACAACTCGGCAACGCTCTAGCTACCGGATCCAAAGTCGACGAAAAATACGCGCATGGACGTTGCTTGTCCCCAAAAGACTGTGTCAGCACTGACAATGCACAACCTTCTTTCTCATGGACATACAGTGTAAAAGGCTTACTGTAGTCGGGGGTACCCAACACAGGAGCCGAACACAATGCATCACGCAATTCGATGAAACTTTTCTGACAATCCTCAGACCATGGAAGGGGATTCGGTGTATCTTTACAGGTCAATGCCACCAAAGGTTTGGCCAGTAAAGAAAAATTCGGTATCCATTGTCTGCAATAGGATGTAATGCCCAAGAAAGCGCGCACTTCTCTCTGTGTCCTTGGCACACTCAATTTTGCAATTGCTTGAATTCTTTCTGGGGTCAGTTTCCTTCCCTCCTTCGATAAGAGATGACCTAGGTAGGTCACTTCTTGTCGACAATATTGCAATTTCGAAAGGGACACTTTGTGATGCAAATCAGACAAATGACGCAACAATGACAATGTTGCTTCTTTACAAATCCCCTCAGTATCTGCAGCGACTAGCAAATCGTCAACGTACTGAATAAGGTTAGCGCCATCAGGTAGAACAATTGTTTCGAGTTATGTTTTTAAAGCCTGACTATATATCGATGGACTCTCACAATAGCCCTGGGGATCGCGTTTGAACCGGAAGCTTCGTCCTCCTAAACAGAAGCCGAAAATATCCCTACTCTCCTCGGCAATTGGGATGCTGAAAAAAGCATTTTTCAGGTCAATCACTGAGAACCAAGTGGCGGAAGCTGGAATCATCGTTAATAAGGCAGTGATATCAGGGACAACTGGAAACTGAGGCACAACTATTTTATTCACCTCTCTAAGATCAATTACAAATCTGTAAACAGGTGGCTGGGAAGGGTCAGTGCGCTTCAAAACAGGCAAAACCGGGCTATTGCAAACGTTGCCTCTTGTCTCTTCAATTACATCTTTTTCAATCAAATCATAAATGATCGCTAGCAACGCTTTCTCACCTTCATTAGAGATCTTGTATTGGGGAATGCGTGGCATTTTAACATTCGCTTTCAATGTCACAACATATGGCGGTATTTCCAAAAGACCCACATCATTAGGACCAGTAGCCCAAAGAATATCCGGAAGAAGCGACAATTCTGTTGGAAGTTTATCCTTTGACAAATACATTGGGGAGACCACTTTCTTACCCAGTGTAAGCTGTACTCCTGAAGGAGAACAATACAAGGTTGCATACAATCTTTTCAACAGGTCCAATCCTAAGAAGTTTTCACCACAACCTGTCGTCAAAATAAGGGGTGCTTCTAATTCACAAGGTCCAACAGAAAGGGACATATGACTAGAAATCGGGTTCCTAACCGGGGCGCCAGAAAAACCTACTGAAACATTCATTTCGCCAGACAAAGGTGCGCCAGGGAGTTTAGAGTGCATAATAGAACTCTTTGTAGCACCAGTATCCAACAGAAAAGGCTCTGACACACCTGATGTAATCACCTCAACATAAGGTCCACTCTGATCTACTGGAACTGAAACTACTCCCTCTCTTTGTCTATGGCTGTCCTAGCAATCATTACCTTCCATATTCTCATCTTCTGTATAGTAGTCATCAGCATAGTACTGAGGCGTCCTACCAGACGCGTTATTCTGCTGATCAAAACTATTCAATGAATTCTGAGGCGGAAAGGAACGCGCGTTCTGGGGGAAATTTCCACGTCCTCTACCTCTAGGCGCTTGTGGAACACCTCGAACTCTTGCGCTAGAAACACCATTCATACGCTGTAACAAAGCAGGGCAACTACTTTTAAAATGACCTTCTTCTTTGCAATATGCACACTGATTAGGGCCTACAGGAAAACGTGGTTGAGAAAACTCGAACCTTTGCGAGTTTCTCTGAAATTGCTGAGGTTGCTGATAATGACGCTGGCCATCACGAGGCGGATAAGCTTGCTGTAAAAGAACCTTCGTAACTCTTTAGTTTTCTTGTCTGCTCTATCTTTCTTGTCCTTATCTCTATTTTCGTAATACTGTGCAGTAGCCAATATCTGGGCTGATGAGGAAACTGCCCACGAACTCTCTGAATCTTTCAATTTTTTACACAACTCAGGAAGCAAATTATGTACGAACTTGTCAACGAACAACCGTTGACCACCTTCTGTACTCATATCTTGACCACTGTGTTCGATAAAAGTCTCCTCAAATCTAGTGAAGAAATCAGACACGGTTTCCTCTTTCTTCTGTTTACATGCAGACAATTTGTCCCAATTCACTCGCATAGCAGGCATTAAAGTCTTCATGTAGGTAACGATTTTACCAGGGAGTTCTGCAACTACAGGCTCAGGTTTAGCACCACCAACTTGTCGGCCATCTGCAGCAGCAATATTAGCCCATGTATCACCTAACTCCGGCGCATGATCTGTGTGACGAATCAAACCCCATAAAGGCTGTGGAACAACATTTCCAAACAACATGTCGATATTGGCTAAATTCATAATGCATGAGTCTGCAGTCTGAGATAGTTCCTTATAATATCCTGCAGGATTTTTACGGGGGTCAGGCAAAGTCTGCTTAAGGGCCAAAACTTCAGCTCGCTTCCAAGGAACATGTACAAAAACACGCTGAAAATGTGCCGGTATAGCATCGATATTATTAGGGACATCAGCTGCAACGGCTTCCTTCCATACCGGAGGAACTTCTCTCATGGGGTATTGTCTCGCTTTCCTCTTAACAGAGGAATCATGCTCAAACAATGACCGAGAAACACCCCCACTCCTAAACGACAACAATGTTGCAACTGCTTTTTCAACATCGGAACCCACAATTGTGCCTTTTGCAAACTCGTACCGTACACGACTCAGCTCAGGCGGATTGCATTCTAAATCATTTTCCTCCAATTCCTCACAAAGAAAAACACACATTTTGTCGAAAACGTATCTCTGCTTTGGTGCTTCCCACTGATGGAAGACATCCATAACAGAATCTAGCTCATATCTTGTGGGATCTGTAACCCATTTGTGTGCCAAATAATTCAATGTTTCCGCTCTCTAGAGTCGGGCATTTGACTACGCAACTGTTTGTGCATTGAAACAGGAGTCATACTTGTTGCCCCAAAAAGAGGATACAGAAGACTAGCAACTGTGTCAGTCATTCTCTGCCGAACAGAAGGAGAAGTCGACGAAAGAACAGGAGGAAAAGCAGAGTGAGGTAAAGCAGATGCAGATGCAGACGCAGAGGCAGTAACAGTAGGAACATCAGAAGAGGTAATCAGTGCAGTAGCAAAGTTGTAGGAAGTACAGGAGGAGCAGGTAGCAAAGTCAGCGGCCCTTAAGGAGGCTGAGCCGTAGCAGTAGGAGCCAACTGAAGAGGAGCTGGCGGTTGTGGAAGAACCTGAGGCACAACAACCGGAGGTTGCACAATTAAAGGTTGCGGAGGTGCAGTAGCACTCTGCGCATAGGGGGGTGGCGAATTCAATAAATGAGACATTGAAGGGTCTTTCTCAAGTTCTTTTGCTGTATCCTGCTGGAGAGGTGGCAAAACTGGATAGCATTTATCGATCGCCATTTTACGTTGCCTGTGCAACTGTTCACTCGCTTGTTCTTCCTCATCATCCTTATATTGCAAAGCAACTTGCATTATCGAAATACCCTTTTCTCTTTTATTTTTCTTTGCTAATTTAATTTCTTTCTGTTTGGCTTCCTTTCGCCATAAGCGGAAAGAGTCAAACATCGCCGGCCGGGCTTTCTTCTTAAAAAGTCTAACCTCTAGATTATCTAATATCTCTGTGTCAAACCTACCATATTGTGGCCATTTTAAAACACCATCCTTCCTGGTGTATCGAATCCATACTTCATTATACGTGATGGGGCCCACGCTGTGCTTTACATAGAGTTCATAGGTTGGAGTTCCAATCGGAGGAACCGGACACGAGTCCTCCAATCGGGAATCCCTATTGCAACCAAGGCAAAACAAATTTCAAAGTCTGCTAAGACCAGGCATCTTCGCTCTCTAGTCTAGCTTCAAACTTCAAAGGATTATCGAAATACGATAGTCTCGTGAATACACAAATCCCTCGGCTTTGGTACTTGCAAGTTCCAAATCAAAGAACCCAAGGGAATACCCAAACTAAGAACCAAACTAAGGACTGGGAGACGCTCCACTTATACTTAACTGAGGTATCGATGATGTCACCAGAAGACTCGTCTATCGTTTTGCTCTACAAATCATCAAAGGGTCCAAGACAGGGCGATAGTCAGGGCAGCAGTCCTTCGTAGCCGTCGGGAAGCGGGGAACCTCGCAGCAAAGACTTTCGGACCACGAACGACATACAGGGGTCGATGAAGTGGTTGGCCTTCCTCCAGAATTTTCACACGAAGCTCCTCACGAACCTCTAGCTTGGACCGTACCGCTGAAATCGCCCTACGTTGGGTGCCAACTGAAGTACTGGGTTTTTAAGAACCCAGCGGTGCCAGGGAACACACCCAAAGACTTCGAGTCCTTCCTGTCCCAGACTACAGAAACACAGAGTCTTCTAGGTGAAGTCAAAGATCAAATTTATTGGCTGCAGCCAGTAACAGGTATCCTAGAAGTACAACACGGTGTATATTCTCAGGAGACTGCTCAACCTTACAAAGCCAGCCATTCCTTTTATAAAAAATATTATGCTTTACGCAAACATTCCTTATTTTACAGTTGACCATTCACATGTTTTCACAATAATGAAAAAGCAGATTCATGATGACAAGCCTATTTTCAGTTTGTCCAGCCCACAATCACTTTCCCGGCAAGGCCCAACATTTTCATCAGATATCGGACGGACCCCTAATAAAATCGGGCACCTCCTCCTCGTAAAGCAAGTCATAAAGAAAGAAACAGAGACAGGTGTGTGCGAGATTTGGTGTGGTTTGGATGTGATGAAAGGTTCATGGTTTGCTGTGCCTTGATACTAATCTCGATCGGCCACTGGGAGAGGAACTGGCCGAACAGGTTTGGCTTCAGGCAGTGGAGTCAGCTTGCCCAGGTCACACAAAAGTCAGCAAAGGTGTACGTGTCCTTAAGACTCGTTTTGACCTTAGTCATCGGCCTATGTGAGGGCAACCTCAAAATGGCTGACATGCACAAAATGGAACCCGAGGGTTCAGGACGAGACTCCTGATTTCAGGGTGATCTCGCCACTCGAATGCGACGAAAATGCTCGTACATAGTGTACTCGTCATTCTCGGTCCGCTGATACCAAAATCGTCATGATTCGACGATGTTTATGACACGGGTCCAGAATTTTCAGTACCACACCTGGAGGTCGAACGGGGCAACCTGAATTCTTTTTCTCTCCCACATGACGTGGTGGATGTCATTCTATCGGCCAGGCGTGATTCCACCAAATCTATCTATTCTTATAGATGGTCTAAATTTGTTACTTGGTGTGGGGAGAAGTCTGTTGATCCTTTGAAGGCTCGGTTATCTGATATTCTTCAGTTTGCACTTACTTTGGCTCAGCAAGGGTTTGCTGTGGCTACGGTCAAAGGTTATCTTTCAGCTTTGTCGGCTTTTATCTGCCTGCCAGATCAGCCGTCCTTATTTAAATCTCCTGTGGTTCTAAGGTTTCTGAAGTGTCTTACAAATACATTTCCTACTTCTCTCTTTATTGTGCCTCAATGGGACTTGAATTTTGTGCTAACTTTTCTGATGGGTTCTCCTTTCGACCCTTCGCACAAGTGTCCCATGAGACTTTTATCTTTTAAGACGGTCTTCCTGGTTGCAATTACCTCGGCAAGGAGAGTAAGTGAGCTTCAAGCTCTTAGTTCAAAGCCCCCATTCTTGACCATTCATGCTGAACGAATGGTTCTTAGGACCAGGGCTCCTTTTCTGCCTAAGGTGGTAATGCCCTTCCATCTAGGACAGTCCATCCATAGAGTGACGCATAATTATGCAAAAACGAAGGAGAGAACTCTGGGTAGGTCTCAGTTTAGGTGGCTTGAGTTGGTATTTTACCAATTCAAAGCTGTAATATTGTGCCTGGAGTGATAAATGGCTTTTGTTATTTTACAGCTCGGCAAGGACTGCACTGTACTCGTCCTATGCTTAAAGACTTTGCTGTTTTAATTGCAAAAGACTTTGTCATTTTCTATCTCGGCGTGGATAGCACTGTGCTAATCCTATGCTTAAAAACTTTGATAGAAAAACAGACATTTGAGGTGAGCAGATCTAGAGTGTCGCTGGTGTTGAGAGTGCTCTAACAGGAGCTGCTTTCCACCTAAACTGAGACCTACCCAGAGTTCTCTCCTTCTTTTTTGCATAATTATGCGTCACTCTATGCCTGAAAGGGTTTTGTTTTGACTTAATACTGGGTGCTCCCTTGTGTCTGGACAAAGCTATACCTCTCTGAAGAGCTCTAATTAGAGCGAAACACTGTGTCAGGGGTTGCTTTTACTCATTTCAGGTTGGCTTGAGTTGGTATTTTACCAATTCAAAGCTGTAATATTGTGCCTGGAGTGATAAATGGCTTTTGTTATTTTACAGCTCGGCAAGGACTGCACTGTACTCGTCCTATGCTTAAAGACTTTGCTGTTTAAATGGCAAAAAACTTTGTCATTTTCTATCTCGGCGTGGATAGCACTGTGCTAATCCTATGCTTAAAAACTTTGATAGAAAAACAGACATTTGAGGTGAGCAGATCTAGAGTGTCGCTGGTGTTGAGAGTTCTCTAACAGGAGCTGCTTTCCACCTAAACTGAGACCTACCCAGAGTTCTTTCCTTCTTTTTTGCATAATTATGCGTCACTCTATGCCTGAAAGGGTTTTGTTTTGATATATATAAAGGAAGGCACAACTTGACGAAGCCCTAAGGTGAAACGCGTCGTTGCTGTTGGTTTCCTCATTAAATCTTTGTGAAACCTCCCCTGAGTGTGCTACCTTCCTTTTGGATTGATGTTCCTGGGATTTTGGAGCGTACATTTTGATTTCGGGCACACCCCCGAATTGGTGTGCACCCACTCGAGCAGTGCAACTGGCTGGTGTTTGTAGCTTATATATATATATATATATATATATTTTTTTTTTTTTTATTTTTTTTTTTTTATTTGAATATATATTGTGTTTTTCATGCATTGTCTTCACACTATGTGTGTAATTTTGGATATTATGTACTGTGTACACTGTATATGTATATATCTACTGTCATTGGTCCGTCCGGATGCCTCAAAAGGCACGGAAAAAAGGGCGCAACTGATGTCATCACGCCGACGTAGGCCTAATAAGGAGTCAGTGATGTCAGTTGGAGTCGCGCGCGATGCCGTGCTCCTATGATGTCGTCCACGCAGGCGTGCTACAAAAGAATTTTCCGAACGTTGCTGACTCAGGGGGATATTCACAAGGTGAGGAATCCACGGGCAGATACTGTATCCACCAGAAAAAGCATTACCGAAGGTAAGTAACTTGTTCTTCTTGACCATTCATGCTGAACGAATGGTACTCAGGACTAGGGCTGATTTTCTGCCGCTCGGCCGTCCGGCATGCTACCGAAATCTCTGAAACCATTCTTAATGAAGATACCGACATCGCATTCCTCACCGAAACCTGGCTCAAAGACCACTCCTCGCCCATCTTTGACCTTCTCGCCCCCCCCTGGCTACTCTATTCTCAGAATCGACAGACCTGTAAGAATAGGTGGAGGACTAGCAATAATTTTAAAAAAAGAACTTCAACTTTCCCCAATCTCCAATGATGACTATTCAACCTTTGAATACTTAGGAGCCGAACTGAAAATGAAAAGCTCTCCTAATTACGGCTTCATAATATCTATCACCCTCCTGGTGAACCCCTTCCTTTTGCTGAAGAACTTTCAGACCTTCTAACTAAATCTCTACTCTCCAACTCCAAAGATATCTTCCTAGGAGATCTTAACCGGCACTGGAATGAACCGGATGATCCCGCAATCAACCCTCTCAATAACCTTCTTGAGATTAGTGATCTCAAGCAACTCTGCCACTCTCCTCCCCATGCCAAAGGAGCCGTTCTTGATGCCATCATCTCCAACCCTGACCTGACATCCTTAACCAATATCATCCCTATCGACTGGTCTGACCAACACCTCATTCTGTTCACAATATCCCCTCCAACCCCACCTGTTCCTATCAAAAACAACAAATTATTATCTTGAGCAGAAATCTTAAGCAAATCCCTCCCGACACCCTTGAACTGAAACTCCAGTCCCATCTCATCCTCACCCCCTCCCTCTTCAAATCCAATTGAACTCACGGAACACTTTAACAAAACGGTCGCAGAGGTCTTAGACGAGCTTGCCCCGCTGAAAAGTAAAATGCTAAAAAACAACCCCTCCAAATCATTGTTTACCCTCGACCTTAATAGAGAGAGACGCTCACTCAGATTAGCGAAAAGAACTTGATGACAACACCCTACACCTACCCACCTTGCTCTCCTTAGAAATGCCAGAACATCTTATAAAAAACACATCTTCTGTGAAAAAGCTTCTTACTTCCGCCTTCAACTCTCACATGACAAAAACAGACCCAGAGAACTGTTCAACATTATTAGAAACCAAACCTCCCCTGCACCACCCAACCCAGTGGCCTCTATTAACAAGTGTGAAGAAATTGTCTGCTTTTTCGCCGAAAAAATTGCCAAAATCGACCGTGCTTTCCTTAATACCCATCCCTCGCCCATCCCTCAACCCCCCCAGGATACTACACCTAATCCCACGCCCTTGAACTCTCCCACAACACCCTCACCCATCCTCCCCTCTCTTGCCCCCCGGAACCCCACCCCCTACTATCACTCTGCTTAAAAACAACGCCTCTTGGCTTACTTTCCACTCCGTTTCTGAACGGGAAGTCTATAACTTCCTATCACATCTCAAACCATCCGCACACATGAAAGACCCTCTCCCCTCCTCACTTGTCCAAGATCTCAAACACATGATTGTCCCCTACTGGACCACCATCATTAACGCCTCCCTCTCAACAGGAAATGTTCCCCCTCCCTTCAACTCGGACAAATCCCCCCTATTCCTAAAAATCCTAAAGCTGATCCTAATGACCCCAACAACCTCTGCCCCATTTCAAACCTTCCCCTCCTCTCCAAATCTCTCAAAAAGTGCGCCCTTCTTCAACTGGACGAACACATTAACACATTCAACCTTCTTGACCCCCTTCATTCTGGCTTCCGCAAAGGTTGTAGCACGGAAACTGCTCTGCTCAACATAGTCGATGACATACACCTGGCCCTGGACAAGGGTGAGACTTACCTACTCATACTTCTAGACCTCACCGCTGCCTTTGACACGGTGTACCACCCGACCTTACTCAATACACTCAGGGATCGCTTTGGCCTGAATGGCACTGTCCTTAACTGGTTCACCTCCTACTTCCAACACAGAACACAACAAATTAAAATTCTTAACTCCCTATCTTGCCCAACTCCCGTCTCCCTTGGTGTACCGCAAGGATCCATCCTCTCTCCTGCTCTGTTCAACCTCTTTATGGAACCCATCACCTTGATACTCAAAAAAGCCAAAATCAATTACCATCTGTATTCTGATGACACTCAACTGTACTATAAAGTAAAAACCCATTCTGACATCCTACACCTAAACTCAGCACTTACCAAGATCCAAACCTGGTTCCACAGTAACCATCTTAAACTCAACCCTAACAAAACTGAGATTATCCTCTTCTCGCCCAAGAACAACCCTCTCCCCATTCAATCATGGATAGCGGACCTCAATGCCCTTAACTGCCCTCTCTCCCTCGCAGAATCTGTCAAATCTCTTGGCATCACTGTAGGAGAGTAGGGTCTGCTTACTATGGTCACCCCAATTTTTGCTTTTTGCTTCACTGGTTTTCAACTTAATGTGGCTGTGGGCCTGCTAATCAGACCCACAGCCGCTGTTCTCTCTCTAAATTCATATCCAGGTACTTCAGGTACATCACCAATTTGGGACTGGACACCTTATCAGCCCCTGTACAGTGCACTATAGGTGCTCAGGGCATAGGTGCATCCAAGGCTTACCAGGGGCTGCAGCATATCTTTTGCCACCCCTGGCTGGTCATTTAAATCGACACAACTGGCTGATCACTCAGCTGGGGCAAGGTGGTGTAATCACCCCTTGCTTAGATATAGTATACCAATGTCTAAACCTATATCTGGACACATATATACCTATAAGTCACTCCAATTGCAGGCCTTAACAATCCTGGAGGCAGAGTGCTTGGTTTTATGTGAGATGGTGCTCTAGCATGAGCTGAGCCTGTCTGCAGCATTCGGAGCCATTTCCTTACTGTAGTTCAAGGGTATTGCCATACCATATACTCTTAAGTGCATTATAATCCTCGCGGTTATTGCTAACTTTGGTTTAGCTTTATCAAAACATGTCGTGTAAGGTGTCATAAACTTTGGAATACAACCCCCTCGCCAGTTCTGGTAACGGGGGTAGCATTCCACCCTTCTAGAGGGAAAAGACATGTTACTTTACTTAAACGCGGTTATCCTAACCAGAGCCTCAGCATCACAAAATGGATGCTGCTGCCCCGACACAAGTCTGGCCTCCTGCTGCTGACCGAAACCTGGCAGGGGAGGCTTGGACAAAGAGATTCCCGTCACAAGGAGGTGTTACACCACCCCAGACAGGAGATAGTGGATTGGAGTAGGGAGGGTTGAAAGAAACTAGACACTGCCTGGGGCACACAAGGTGTCCCATGCAAAATCCAGTCAAACCGGTTCTGGGGCACTCCAGCCCCAGCTCTGGCGCGAAACTGGACAAATTGAAAGGGGTGTAACCACCCCCTTCCTGGGTCCCACCCATAGGAGGGAACTAGCGGGTAATCCAGCCCCTTGATTTGGAATAAAGGTAGGAGCTGTGCCAGTGCACCTCAGATTATCCTGACTGAAACTTTGATACAGAACTCTGGACCCTTCAACATCCCACTCGACGTGGAAGACTGAAGAATCTCCCTTGTGGTCAAGGAGTGACCACCCTGTGCAAACAGGGACCATCCATGGCCCAATGGTTTGCTTTATTGCAGTTCCCGCCGGAACTCGAGCAACAGAGATCAACAAGACCCAGCTTCTTTAACTTCCAGCTGGCCGATCCACAGTCCCAGCGAATCTGAGACCCGCGGAGATGACGTGAAGCGTGGAGCCGGCCATCTTGGAAAAACTACAAAGTGCTGACCGTGCAGCTCCCGAGGCTCCCTTGAAGCTGTGCATTGGGGTTTGAGAAGCACCAGCCTCGAGCAGCTTTTGCACTGAAGATCTCCCCTCCACACTCACCGAGTGCTGCGTGGGGCCCTTTTGCATTTTTCTGCTTGACGCATTGGTCCAGTCACTTGCCCGTTGGCTAGTGGCCCCAATACTGACGATCCTTTGAATTTACACTGCTGGTCTGGTTGTCCAGACTGGCCCTCGCTCCCCTAAAAAGGAGCAATCTATCTGACCTTCCTGGTCCGAACAAGAAGCAATCTTCCAATCCTGCGTGGGTTGCACTTGCCAAGGCTTGGTAACTCCGATCTGGAAGCCGACACCACCGAGAGCGAGAACCTTTGTGGGACAGCTCGTGATTTGCTCCAGGTCATCCTCAATGCCCCAGAGTCCATGTGGCAGCAGAGACAAGCTTCCCATCAAGCACCTGATTGCGCCCGACATTGCCTGGTTCCTTCCTGGTTCCATCCTGGTCACTGCTGAGTGACCCAGACTCTGTCCCCTCTGCTTTCAGGTACTCTACATCTTCGATCCACCCTTGGATCCAATCGGACTCTTCTCTCCTGGCCGCCTGCAGCACTTTCATCTCCAGGCTCCATAGATCTACACGACGAAACCCGACACACTTTGGCACCTATGCACCCCCTTCCTGTGGGTGAGGTAACAATCTAACACCGGTGCTCCTGTGGTGGTTTACACCTCTAGTGTCTAAGTTTAAAGTGTGGTAATTCTATTCCAGTCGGATGACTCCTAAAACTGTAACTCGATAACTTTTACGCACCATTGACTTTGCATTGGTGCATGCGTGTGCTTTCTGATAGATACATCTGCCAGTGGATTCCTCACCTTGTGAATATCCCCCTTGCGTCAGCAACATTCGGAAATTCTTTTCGTAGCTTCACGCCGACGTGGACTTGGACGTCATAGAGGCACGGCATCGCTCGCGACTCCGCTGATGTCACTGACGCCCATAATAGGCCCACGCTGGCGTGATGACATCAGTTCCCTTTTTTCCGCGTCATCGACGCTAACGGTTTTGGGAATCTCAGTAGCTATACTGGTGACTTTGTTTCGTTTTTCTGTGTTTCCTGCTTCTTTGTTTCGTGACGATGTCGAAGAAGACCGGTTTCAAGCCCTGCAGGGAGTGCGGGAAAATAATGTCCATCACGGATCCGCACGAGGACTGTATTTGGTGCTTAAGCTCCGATCACGACGTGGATCGATGTACATCTTGTCATAAGATGAATCCGAAGGCCCTGCAGCAGAGGGAAACCAAACTACTTGTGGCAAAGCTTAAGGCCGACAAGGGTAAGAAGACTTCAAGATCCCGCTCGAGGAGGACAAAGTCGAAGTCGAGGTCGGAGTCAAGGTCCCGATCTCGAGAGGGTTCGGCCTCGAAGTCCTCTTCGGACCAGGCTTCAAGATCGAGGAAGAAGCACAGGAAGAGGAGGCATGAGTCTCGACGTCACTCGGGTGAGTAGTCGAACTCAAGGTCGAGGTCGCCCAGGAGGGTTCGTTCGAAGTTGGTCCCGCCGCAGGAGACTCTGGATCAGGAAGGTGAGGCTTCGCCTTCGAGGTCGCAGGTACCCTCTCCGGCTCCGGAGTCCAATCCATCTCCGGTGCGTCTCCGGCTCGAGAGGAGGAAGAAGTAGTCCCTGTGGAAGATGATGAATCTGCGCATATGGTTGAGCTGGATTCGATCCCACCTCGAGGTCAGCCTGAGGGTGTTCAACCACCTTTTCCAGCGCCGGGCCAAGACCCTTCAGCGTTCTTGAACGCTATGTATGGCGTGTTTTCAAGAGCGTGGTACCCCTTTGGTGCACCTTCGGGTCCCATGGGTCCTCTGGCATTCAATTTGGGTGTTCCACATTCTTATGCCCCGGCTCTGTTCATGCCGTTTATGCCAGCCCCAACGACGCTATTGCAGTTCCCGGCTCGGTCGAGGTCGTCACAGGCTCGTCCGAAGTCGACGACTCCGATGCCGGCGTCTCCAGCTCCAAGTAGACATCGGGAGCATACAACTGGGCCATCGAATTCGGTACCGACGTCGGTTCCGTCTCCGCCGGAGTCGTTTGTGGATTCGATGCCGAGGCGTGTAAAGGAGAGGTCCAGGAGAGAAGCACAACGCCTCTTGGAGGAACAAAGTTATGCCGACTCTCGCCCTGACTTAGAGGAAGGTGAGCTGGGTGAAGATTGTTTTGAAGAGCTGGCTGATGCCAGTGGCCTGGATTTTTCCCCGGAGTGGGAATTGCCCTCTGGGCATGATGCGCCTTCAAAGGAAGTCCAGCCGTATCATGTGGTGATGAGAATGGCTGCGGGACTTTTAAATTTAACATTACCAGCGGTTGAATTTAAGTCAGACCTTCTAACAGAAGTACTTCACTCACCGAGTTCGGCTGTGGAGCCTTTACGTCCATTTAATGAGGCATTACCTTAGCCCATTATGGAGGTGTGGAAAAAGCCACTTTCTGCTCCTGCTGTATCCAAGAGTGTGGCTAGAAGGTATAGGGTAGCTCCAGAAGACCCTGCATTCTTGACATCTCACCCTTCTCCAGAGAGCCTGGTGATTCAGGCTGGGTGCTCTAAGAAGTCAATAGGTGCATTTCTCCAAGTTCCTGGGGACAAGGAGGCCAAAAAGCAAGATCAGGTGGCCAAGAAAACTTTCTCATCTGCAAGTATGGCTTTGAAGTCTACAAATGACAC
This sequence comes from Lissotriton helveticus, assembly GCF_964261635.1. NCBI lineage: Eukaryota > Metazoa > Chordata > Amphibia > Caudata > Salamandridae > Lissotriton > Lissotriton helveticus. The sequence goes on from NC_136068.1 coordinate 512,938,312, forward strand.
TTGTCTCATGGGGAGGTATGTGCACAAGCTTATGGACTCAATGCGTGCTTTGGCTCCTAAAATCCCTGAGGAAAACAGGAGTGATTTCGAGGAGGTGTTGTCTGACACCCAAGCAGCGGCACGCCAAGTAATTCAAAGCGGTCTTGACACAGCTGATTCTGTGGCTCGAATTATGGGTACTGCAGTTGCTACGCGAAGATCGGCTTGGCTAACGTTCTCGGACTTTTCTACTGATGTTCAGGCAGCGCTTTTGGATCTGCCATGTGACGGAGAAGGACTCTTTGGCAAGATACAGCCCTGGAGAGGTTTAAAGACAGCAGAGCTACTGCCAGGTCTTTGGGTCTCCAAATTAGAGGCGCATCGGCCAGAAAGTTCAGAGGATTTGGACGCTCTTCCTTTCGGAACTTTAGACAAGGTCAGCAGCAGCAACAACAGCAGCAGCAGCAGAACACCTTGTACAGGTCATACAGGGGGAAGCAAAGGGGTCGTCTTCGAGGGCGTCAAGCCTCTTCCTCCTCCACCTCCTCCAACCCCCCAGTCTCAGAAAAGCAGCCCTAGATCCGCCATTCAGGATCATATGGGTCCGGTGGGGGGGTCAGCTTACCTACTTTCTACGGGATTGGGAATCGGCTACATCAGATCTTTGGGTTCTCAATCTCTTAGAAAATGGGTATGCCCTTCCCTTTCGGGAATTTCGTCCCAATTACCCTCCTTGCCAAGGTTATTGCACAGATGAACATCTGTTGCTTCTACAGGAGGAAGTACAGACTTTATTAAGAAAGGGTGCGATAGAGGTGGTCCCAGAGCAGGAAAGGGGTCAGGGATGCTACTCCCGGTATTTCCTGATCCCCAAGTAGGATGGCAGACTTCGTCCAATCCTGGATCTCAGGATCTTGAATCTCTATCTGAAACAAGAGAAATTCAAGATGCTCACCCTTGCAGAGGTTCTTCAAGCGCTGCTGGAAGAAGACTGGATGGTGTCGCTCGACTTGCAGGATGCGTATTTTCACATCCCAATCCTGAAGTCTCACAGGAAGTATCTCCGTTTTACGGTGGGATCGCAGCACTATCAGTTTGCAATCCTTCCTTTTGGAATTACTACTGCGCCTCGAGTCTTCACCAAGGTGATGGCGGTGGTGGCGGCACATCTCAGAAAGTCAGGGATTCCTGTATTCCCCTATTTGGACGACTGGCTGATCAAAGCAGAGTCGTCAGAGAAAGTGCTCCAGCATCTGCAAGAGACAACTCAGTTGTTGTACCGTTTGGGTTTTTTGATAAATGTACCCAAGTCTCACCTGGTGCCCTCCCAGCGCAACCTGTTCATAGGTGCCGTACTGGACACGGCTGTATGTCGGGCATTCCCCCCTCCTCAAAGGATTCACGACATACAGGAAATGGTTCCTTTGTTTCACAGTGGAGTGGTAGTTCCAGTCCTGAAGGTCCTTCGTCTGCTCGGTCTGATGGCTTCATGCATTCTGTTGGTCAACCATGCATGCTGGCATATGAGGGCGCTCCATTGGTGCCTCCGCAGTCAGTGGTTTCAACACCAAGGGGATCTCAGGGAGTCAGTGAGGATCTCCAGAGAGGCTGCAGCGGATGTATCTTGGTGGGCGTGGAAGGCAATCTGTCACAAGGGAAGCCTTTCCATCTGTCTCCATCGGTGGCCACGGTGATAACGGATGCATTCACTCTAGGGTGGGGTGCTCATCTGGGGGATCTGGAGGTCAAGGGTCTTTGGTCTCCAGAGGAAAGGTTGCTTCACATCAACCTTCTAGAATTGCGGGCGATGCGCTTGGTGCTCAAGGCCTTCCTCCCTTCCCTTCGCGGCCGGTCAGTGCAAGTCCTAACGGACAACACGACCGCGATGTGGTACATCAACAAGCAGGGAGGAGTAGGGTCGCAGTGTCTCTGCAGAGAGGCTCTGCGGCTCTGGTCTTGGGTTCAGGACCATCAGATTTGTCTGATGGCAAATCATCTGGCCGGGGTTCTGAACGTGCGAGCAGACAGTCTGAGTCGTCAGTTCTCGGCCGACCACGAGTGGAGGCTCCATCCAGAGGTTGTTCTCGGCATCTTTCAGATGTGGGGAACTCCTTGGGTGGACCTGTTTGCCTCTCGCGAGAATGCTCACTGTCCGTCGTTCTGCAGTCTCCAGTATCCGATGCAAGGAGCCTTGGGGGACGCGTTTCAGTTGAGTTGGGGAAATCAACTCCTTTACGCGTTTCCTCCCATACCCTTGATTCCTCGGGTTCTGAGGAAGATTCGCCAGGAACGGGCCCAAGTCATATTGGTCGCCCCAGGTTGGCCAAGAAGGGTGTGGTACACAGATCTTCTCCACCTCTCCTCTCACCCGCCGCTACGTCTCCCTCTCAGGGCAGACCTCCTCTCTCAGATGGAGGGGCAGGTTCTACACCCCCACCTCCAGACATTATACCTTCATGCCTGGAGATTGAACGGGGCAGTCTGAATACCTTTTCTCTCCCGCCTGACGTGGTGGATGTCATCTTGTCAGCCAGGCGTGACTCCACTAAGTCCAACTATTCATATAGATGGTCAAAATTTGTCACTTGGTGTGGGGAGAAATCTATTGACCCTTTGAGAGCCCATTTGTCTGAAGTTCTCCAGTTTGCCCTCTCTCTGGCGCAGCAAGGGCTTGCTGTTGTCACAGTTAAGGGCTATCTTTCAGCGCTGTCGGCATTTCTCTGCTTGCCTGACCAGCCATCTCTTTTTAAATCTCCTGTGGTTTTAAGGTTTTTGAAGGGCCTCACAAATAAGTTCCCTCCTACTCCTTTTATTGTGCCTCAGTGGGACTTTAATCTTGTATTGACCTTTTTAATGGGTGCTCCCTTTGAGCCTCTTCACAAATGTCCTATGAGGCTTTTGACTCTTAAGACAGTCTTCCTCGTTGCAATAACCTAAGCAAGGAGGGTAAGTGAGCTTCAAGCTCTTAGTTCCAAGCCCCCTTTCTTGACCATTCATGCTGATCGAATGGTTCTTAGGACCAGGGCTGCTTTTCTTCCAAAGGTGGTGACTCCTTTCCACCTTGGTCAATCCATTACCCTCCCTACCTTTTATCCTCCCCCACACCCTTCCAAGGAGGAGGAGAGATTACACCGTCTGGACCCCAAAAGGGCGGTGTCCTTTTACCTGGACAGATCTAAAGACTGTCGATTGGATGACCAGCTCTTCATTGGGTTTGCTGTCTGCAAAAGAGGAAGAGCGGTCCATAAAAGAACTTTGTAAAGATGGATCGTCCTCTGTATAAAGATCTGCTACTCTTTGGCCGGTAAGGAACCACCAGAGGGCATAAGGGCTCATTCTACAAGAGCTAAATCTTCAACCTCAGCATTGGCTAGAGGTGTTCCAGTAGAGGACATTTGTAGGGGGGCAACTTGGTCTTCCCTCCACACTTTCGCGAAGCATTACTGCTTGGATTCCGAAGTGAGGAGGGACGGCCACTTTGCGCGCTCTGTCCTTCAGAATTTCCTGGAGGACAGAAGAGTGGACACCCTCCTCCGGGAGTGGGGACTGCTGTGGGACTCTATTCACAAGGTGAGGAATCCACTGGCAGATGTATCTATCAGAAGAACAAGTTACTTACCTTCAGTAACGCTTTTTCTGGTAGATACAGTGTCTGCCTGTGGATTCCTCACTGGCCCACCCGGCTCCCCGTTGTCCGCTCTTCTATACCAGAGAATCTGTGTTGTAAATATTTTATGGTCAAGGAAAATATGTTATTTCAAATGTTTTCTTATATTTACTTTACACTGTGTGTTTTACCTTGACTATTGTGCACTGTGTATACTATGTATATATCTACTGTCATTGGTCCGTCCGTGTGCCTCGAAGGCACAGAAAAAAGGGCGGAACTGATGTCATCATGCTGGCGTGAGCCTATTATGGGCGTCGGTGACGTCAGCGGAGTCGCGAGCGATGCCGTGCCTCTATGACGTCCAAGTCCACGTCGGCGTGAAGCTACGAAAAGAATTTCCGAATGTTGCTGATGCTAGGGGGATATTCACAACGTGAGGAATCCACAGGCAGATTCTGTATCTACCAGAAAAAGCGTTACCGAAGGTAAGTAACTAGTTCTTTAGCGCTGCACCCGATTCGCGCGGGCTACTCCCGTCCTAACTGCTGTTAGTCCAGTGTAGTCCCAGCGATTCCCAAGGCCCCAGGCCTTACCACTGTTCTTAAACTGATACTTATACCACTTTTTTTATATATGGTTTGAGTGGCCACCGGCCTCATCCATAATTGTGCAACTTTCATTTGTTATACTGTGCTTTTGTTTAAACGCTTTTGCTTCTATACTCATAAAGAGTACAGGGGATTATTCTAGTAATAAATACATATATTTTTATAATATATAACTTGCGTGATGTCCTTTCATTTGATATTACAGGATTGCATATGGTAAAACAGCTGGCTTCACATGCCCTCTTGAGTTTAGCCTGAAGGCTGCTTAGTCCATGCTACCATTAGGATAGCTTGTCTTATAAGGTTGACTTGCAACCACCACCATAAGGGATTGTCTGGACTGATACAAGGTGCCCCCAGAATTGGAGACATCATACATCAGGTCAACTTCTCACATTGGTGTGCAGCGGTGCGGATTTGAGCTTGCTGTTGTTTTACCATTGCAATCTTTTTAACAAATTGAAAGATCACATTAAGTACCATAGGTACATATAAACAAAGCTTACATATTTAAGTTCTACTGAACTTAGTAGTTGTAGATTAAAGGGCTTAACACACCCTGCCTACAACTCACTAGCAAGGTACAGTAGGAAAACACTTAGTGTAGGTAAGTGCATCACTTACACCTCACTAGAGTCATGCCTGGCACAGGTGAGCAACCCATTGCTCTACCTGTGGAAGGTGACCTTACCAAGGCACCTTCCAGCAATGACAAACTCAGCTTCAAGGACTTGAGTGCCTTGTGCACTACAAGGAAGCTGAAAAAGGGTTACAGCCCTACCATTCCTGTCCTGATAGCCATCTTAGATAAGGATGATCTTGAGAAAGCTAGTGCAGTTCCCTCAGGTAGTTCAGGAGAAGGAGTGAACCCCCAGATACTGAGAACACCACCCCAGAGGCAGAAGATGAGGAGGTGGACCCAGAATCAGAAGGTGATGATTCAGATCATGATCAAGGGGATAACCAGGTACCAATTGGGAGGCTTAGCCAAACCAACTTGGACCTACATGGAAATGTAGAGAGCCAGCATCTCCCCAGATTCCATAGCAGAATACTCCCAGGCAATAGAAGAGAGAGATCTCCTTCCAGTGAATCTCACCTTTCTAGTGCCTCAAGGGAATCTCAAAGGGGAATGACTTCCCCTCAGAGAAAAGAGCATAAGGCCAGTATGAGAGCTGTCAAACTCCAGATAGAGAGGGAAGAGACAGCCCTGGCCCAAGCTAAATTTGCTTTAGCAAGGGAACAAAGACTTTGTGAGGAGATACCCTCTGGTGGCAGCATTATTCCTAAAGAGAAAGACAGGTCCTTTGATAATAGAAACCTGACAAAGATTGTGCCCCCCTACAAGGAAGGGATTGACATCCACAAATGGATGACTGCTCTGGAGAGAGCCTGCATGGTACAGCAGGTTCCTCAAGAACAGTGGGCAGCAATTTTATGGTACTCCTTTTCGGAGAAAGGGAGAGACAAGCTCCTCACTGTTAGACCTGAGGGTGCTAAAAACTACTCTGTCCTGAAGAGTGCTCTTATTGATGGGTTTGGCCTAACCACTGAGCAATACAGGTTGTTGTTCAGAGATACCCAAAAAGCTCAGACTCAGGACTGGACTGATTTTGTTGATTTTGTCACTAAGGCTCTGGAGGGGTGGTTGCAGGGAATTAAAGTCTCAGACTATACAGGATTGTACAATCTAATAATGAGAGAACAGATCCTAAATAACTGTCAGAACCAGCTATTGCATCAACACCTTATTGACTCAGATCTGACCTCTCCCCAAGAATTGGGAAAGAAGGCAGACAAGTGGGCCAGAACAAGGGTTAAGCAGAAACCCCAGAACCATGGAGGTGATCAAAAGAAGGCAGACCAGAAGGGTGGGGATAAGAAAGAAAAAGAAAAAGACCAGAAGTCTTCTTCAGGCCCCCCAAATAATTCTAATAAAGAGGGTGGTTCCCAAAATGGAAACAAGAAGAAGAAGAATGATGGCCCAAAGAAACCTTGGTGCAATAACTGTAAGTCCACTTCTCACTGGGGAAGTGAGTGCACTAAGAAAAATCCAGTACCTACCACTGCAGTCCCTAAGACACCTGCATCCCCTAGTACAGTTAGCAGTGGTAGTGCACAACCCAAGGGATTAGTGGGGTTAACCATGGGTACTGAGATGGAGTCTGGCCTAGTCAGAATCCCTACTCAGGCAGTTCTGCTATATGATGTGGACATATCTGTGACCACTCCTATGAGTCCCAATACTTTGAGCAAGTATAGGCAGACGCCTTTGATCAATGAGAAACTGGCTCAGGCCTACAGGGACACATGTGCCAGTGTGACTATGGTGACACCTAACTTTGTGGACCCTGGACAAATCATACTAGGTCAGAACTACCTAGTGACCAATGCTAGCAATGCCACTACTACACTTAGGGCCAGATGTAGGAGGCCATTTACCGACCGGTAACGGCCGATTTCGGCTGTTACGACCGGTAAATGGGTATTTGGTATGTAGGGGGCCATTTTTACGGATTCGGTAAATTTACCGAATCGGTAAATTTACCGATTCTGTAAAATACCGAATTGGTATTTGTACCGATTCGGTAATGGCCAGCTGTAGGTGGGACTCTTCAGAGTCCCTAAGGCCTTACAGATTCGGTATTTTACCACCCAATCCAATTGGGTGGTAAAATATCGAATCCAGGTGTGCATGCACATGTGTGCATGCACACCTAGCCATGTGAAAGACAGACATGCCCTTAGGGCATGTCTGTGTGCCAAATGGCACACATGCCCGTCTTTGGGGTGCTAGAGGGTGTCAAAGTGACACCCCCTGCACCCTTACTGGAATCGGTATTTACCGAATCGGTAAATACCGATTCGGTATTGCCCATTGATTCCTATGGGCTTCAAGGCCCATAGGAAGCAATGGGCATTACCGAATCGGTATTTACAGAATCTGTAAATACCGAATCTTAAAGATTCGGTATTTACCGATTCTGAAATACCTACATCCCCCCCTCTATTTTACCACTTCTTAAATACCGAATCGGTAAAATTCTGTATTTAAGAAGTGGTAAATAAGAATTACCTACATCTAGCCCATTGTGTGGCTGTTGTTAAATTCTCCTGGGGAGGGGTAACTGGAATCAAGAAAGTTGTTGTGAGTGCAGACCTCCCAGTTGACTGTCTTTTGGGCAATGATCTGGAGGAATCCTTATGGTCAGAAGTGGAGTATAGGACTCATGCAGAAATGCTAGGGATTTCAGCACATGTCCTTTCTGTAACCAGGTCACAGGCCAAGAAGAGCCTACCTGAATCTGTGGTGGATCTTGGAACAATAGACCAACCACAACCCAAGAGGAAGAGCAAAAGGGTTAAGGCAGTGCCTTCCCACTTGCCCCAGGTTGGGGATCAGACCTCACAGGAGGATGATTCTGTGATCCAAGAGGAGACTGTCCTGTAAGAGCTTGAACCTGATCAGGTTGAGTTTCTGGGGACAGAGGGACCCTCAAGGGCAGACCTGGGGCAGGCTCAGTTAACTTGCCCTTCTCTTGAACCCCTCAGACAGCAAGCTGCTGCTGAGGCTGCTGGGAATGCTCAAGGTACCCATAGAGTATATTGGGATGATGGGCTCCTTTATTCAGAGGCTAGAGACCCCAAGCCTGGTGCTACCAGGAGGTTGGTTATACCTCTGCAATTTAGGGGCTTCCTTCTCACCTTGGCCCATGAATTTCCCCTTGCAGGACACTTAGGCCAGAACAAGACTTGGGAGAGACTAGTCCCTCACTTTCACTGGCCTCACATGTCAGAGAACACCAAGGAGTTTTGTCGCTCCTGTGAGACCTGCCAAGCCAGTGGCAAATCAGGTGGCACCACAAAGGCCCCCCTTATACCTCTACCTGTGGTGGGGGTGCCCTTTGAGAGAGTTGGGATAGACATTGTTTGACCAATGGATCCCCAAACAGCATCTGGGCACAGATTTATCCTGGTGGTAGTGGATTATGAAACCAGGTACCCAGAGGCAATTCCCCTGAGGACCACAACAGCTCCTGTTGTGGCAAGGGCCCTACTTGGAGTTTTCTCCAGAGTGGGCTTTCCATAGGAGGTACTTTCAGACAGAGGTACCAACTTCATGTCTGGATATTTGAAAGCAATGTGGAAAGAGTGTGGAGTGAACTATAAGTTTACCACACCCTATCATCCACAGTGCAATGGGCTTGTTGAAAGGTTCAACAAGACCCTAAAGGGAATGATAAAAGGGTTACCTGAAAAGCTCAGGCGTAGATGGGACATCCTTTTACCCTACTTACTCTTTGCTTACAGAGAGGTCCCACAGAAAGGGGTTGGATACAGCCCTTTTGAACGTTTGTTTGGCCACCCTGTGAGGGGTCCATTGTGTCTTGTGAAAGAAGGATGGGAGTTACCTCTCAAAAAGCCTATGTACTTGGTCTCCGCTCCAGGATGGCTGAGTACATGGAGAAAGCAACCAAAAACCTGGAGGCCAGCCAAGAATTACAAAAACCTTGGCATGACCAAAAAGTTGTTCTGACTGAGTACCAGCCAGGGCAGAAGGTGTGGGTGTTGGAGCCAGTGGCCCCAGCAGCTCTCCAAGACAAATGGTCTGGACCCCACACCATACTTGAGAAAAAGGGAGAGGTGACCTACTTGGTGGACCTTGGCACCCCTAGGAGCCCCCACAGGGTGCTCCATGTAAACAGATTGAAGGCATATGTGGACAGGGCAGACATGGGTTTGCTCATGGCTACAGATGGGGACCAGGAGGAAGAGAGTGACCCTCTCCCAGACCTGTTATCCCAACACCCTGATGATGGCTCAGTGGAAGGTGTAGCCTTGGCAGGCAGCCTCACTGACCAGCAGCAATGGGACTGCAGACAAGTGTTGCAGGCTCATAGACATATGTTTTCTCTTACACCCAGTCAAACTAACTGGTGCACCCATGAGGTGGACACTGGTGACAGTCTGCCTGTGAAGAATAAAATCTACAGGCAACCTGACCATGTCAGGGATTGTATAAAGGCTGAGGTGCAGAAAATGCATGAACTTGGAGTTATTGAGCCATCAGAGAGCCCCTGGGCCAGCCCAGTAGACCTTGTGCCAAAACCTCATACCAAAGATGGAAAGAGAGAAATGAGATTTTGTGTGGACTATAGAGGTCTCAATGCTGTCACTAGGACAGATGCTCATCCTATTCCAAAGGCAGATGAGCTCATAGATAAATTGGCTTCTGCCAAATATCTGAGCACATTTGATCTGACAGCTGGCTATTGGCAAATCAGGTTAGCTGAGGACTCTAAAGCCAAAACAGCATTCTCTACCCCCAGTGGACATTATCAGTTTGTGGTGATGCCCTGTGGTACGAAGAATGCACCTGCCACCTTCCAAAGGTTGGTGAATCAAATCCTTGCTGGGTTGGATGACTTTTGTGCAGCATATCTAGATGATATTGCTGTCTTCAGCTCCACCTGGGAGGATCACCTGATCCACCTGAAGAAGGTTCTGGAGGCCCTGCAAAAGGCAGGCCTGACAATCAAGGCTACCAAGTGCCAGATAGGGCAGAGCAAGGTTGTGTACCTAGGCCACCTAGAAGGTGGGGGTCAGGTTCAACCATTGGAGAGCAAGATACAGGCCATACAGGACTGGGCTCCTCCAACTACCCAGACACAAGTCAGAGCCTTCTTGGGCCTGACTGGGTATTACAGGAAATTTTTAAAGAACTATGGGTCCATTGTGACACCATTGAATGATCTGACATCTAAGAAGATGCCCAAAAAGGTTCAGTGGACAGTTAGCTGTCAAAGGGCATTTGATGACCTGAAGAAGGCCATGTGCTCTGCACCAATCCTAAAGAGTCCTGACTACTCCAAACAGTTCATAGTCCAAACAGATGCTTCTGAGTTGGGGGTGGGAGCTGTGCTTTCACAACATAATATAGATGGTCAATACCAGCCCATTGCTTTTATTAGCAGAAGGCTGACCCCTAGAGAGAAATGTTGGTCAGCCATTGAGAGGGAGGCCTTTGCTGTGGTTTGGGCCCTGAAGAAGTTGAGACCATACTTGTTTGGCACTCACTTCCTAATTCAGACAGACCATAAGCCCCTCTTGTGGCTTAATCAGATGAAGGGTGAGAATCCCAAACTGCTCAGGTGGTCCATTTACCTACATGGGATGGACTTTACAGTGGAGCACAGACCAGGGACTGACCATGGCAATGCAGATGGTCTCTCCAGGTACTTCCACTTAGAACATGAAGACTTATCTGGTCAAGGTTAAGTTTAATGTCCCTGCGTTTGGGGGGGGGGGGGTGGAGTTATGTAGGAGAGTAGGGTCTGCTTTCCTATGGTCACCCCCATTTTTGCTTTTTGCTTCACTGGTTTTCGACTTAATGTGGCTGCGGGCCTGCTAATCAGATCCACAGCCTGCTGTTCTCTCTCTAAATTCATATCCATGTACTTTAGGTACATCACCAATTTGGAACTGGACACATTATCAGCCCCTGTGCAGTGCACTATAGGTGCCCAGGGCATAGGTGCATCCAAGGCTTACCAGGGGCTGCAGCATATCTTTTGCCACCCCTGGCTGGTCATTTAAATCGACACAACTGGCTGATCACTCAGCTGGGGCAAGGTGGTGTAATCACCCCTTGCTTAGATATAGTATACCTATGTCTAAACCTATATCTGGACACATATATACCTATACGTCACTCCTATGGCAGGCCTTAACAATCCTGGAGGCAGAGTGCTTGGTTTTATGTGAGATGGGGCTCTAGCATGAGTTGAGCCTGTCTGCAGCGTTCGGAGCCATTTCCTTACTGCTGTTCCAGGGTTTTGCCATACCATATACTCTTAAGTGCATTATAATCCTCGTGGGGGTATTGCTAACTTTGGTTTGGCTTTATCAAAACATGTTGTGTAAGGTGTCATACACTTTGGAATACTACCCCCTCGCCAGGTCTGGCGACGGGGGTAGCATTCCACCCTTCTAGAGGGAAAAGACATGTTACTTTACTTAAACGCGTTTAATCCTAACCAGAGCCTCAGCATCACAAAATGGATGCTGCAGCCCCGACACAAGTCTGGTGTCCTGCTGCTGACCGAAACCTGGCAGGGGAGGCTTGGACAAAGAGTTTCCAGTCACAGGGAGGTGTTACACCACCCCAGACAGGAGATACTGGATTGGAGCAGGGAGAGTTGAAAGAAACTAGACACTGCCTGGGGCACACAAGGTGTCCCATGCAAAATCCAGTCAAACCGGTTCTGGGGCACTCCAGCCCCAGCTCTGGCGTGAAACTGGACAAGGGGAAAGGGATGTAACCACCCCCTTCCTGGGTCCCACCCATAGGAGGGACCTAGCAGGTAATCCAGGACCTTGATTTGGAATAAAGGTAGGATCTGTGCCAGTGCACCTCAGATTATCCTGACTGAAACTTTGATACAGAACTCTGGACCCTTCGACATCCCACTCACCGTGGAAGACTGAAGAATCTCCCTTGTGGTCAAGGAGTGACCACCCTGTGCAAACAGGCACCATCCAGCGCCCAACCGTTTGCTTTGTTGCAGTTCCCGCTGAAACTCGAGCAACAGAGATCAACAAGACCCAGCTTCCCTAACTTCCAGCAGCCCGATCCACAGTCCCAGCGAATCTGAGACCCGTGGAGGTGACGTGACGCGTGGAGCCGGCCATCTTGAAAAAACTACAAAGTGCTGACCGTGCAGCTCCCGAGGCTCCCTCGAAGCTGTGCATTGGCGGTTGAGAAGCCCAAGCCCCGAGCAGCTTTTGCACTGAAGATCTCCCCTCCACACTCACCGAGTGCTACGTGGGACCTTTTTGCATTTTTCAGCTTGATGCTTTGGTCCGGTCACTTGCCCATTAGCTAATGGCCCCAATACCGATGATCCTTTGAATTTACACTGCTGGTCTGGTTGCTCCCAACTGGCCCTCGCTCCCCTAAAAAGGAGCAATCTATCTGACCTTGCTGGTCCGAACAAGAAGCAATCTTCCAATTCTGCGTGGGTTGCACTTGCCAAGGCTTGGTAACTCCGATCCGGAAGCTGACACAGCCGACAGCGAGAGCCTTTGTTGGACAGCTCGTGATTTACTCCACGTCATCCTCGATGCCCCAGAGTCCACGTGGCAGTGGAGACAAGCTTCCCATCAAGCACCTGATTGCGCCCGACATTGCCTGGTTCCTTCCAGGTTCCATCCTGGTCACTGCTGAGTGACCCAGACTCTGTCCCCTCTGCTTTCAGGTACTCTACATCTTCGATCCACCCTTGGATCCAACCAGACTCTTCTCTCCTGGCCGTCTGCAGCACTTTCATCTCCAGGCTCCATAGATCTACACAACGAAACCCGACACACTTTGGCACCTATGCACCCGCTTCCTGTGGGTGAGGTAACGATCTAACACCGGTGCTCCTGTAGTGGTTTACACCTCTAGTGTCTAAGTTTAAAGTGTGGTAATTCTATTCCAGTCGGAAGACTCCTAAAACTGCACCTCAATAACTTTTACGCACCATTGACTTTGCATTGGTGCATGCGTGTGCTTTTAGCGCCGCACCCGATTCCCGCGGGCTACTCCCGTCCTAACTGCTGTTAGTCCAGTGTAGTCCCAGCGATTCCCAAGGCCCCAGGCCTTACCACTGTTCGGAAAGTGATACTTATACGACTTTTTTTATATACGGTTTGAGTGGCCACCGGCCTCATCCATAATTGTGCAACTTTCATATGTTATACTGTCCTTTTGTTTAAACGCTTGTGCTTCTATACTCATAAAGAGTACAGGGGATTATTCTAGTAATAAATACATATATTTTTATAATATATAACTTGTGTGGTGTCCTTTCATTTGATATTACAGGATTGCATATGGTAAAACAGCTGGCTTCACATGCCCTCTTGAGTTTAGCCTGAAGGCTGCTTAGTCCATGCTACCATTAGGATAGCTTGTCTTTTAAGATTGACTTACAACCACCACCATAAGGGATTGTTTGGACTGATACAAGGTGCCCCCAGAATTGGAGACATCATACATCAGGCCAACTTCTCACAATCACCATCAGCAATAATCTTACTCTTAACTCCCACATTAAAAACACAGCAAAAAGTACACTTTTCACACTCCGGCATCTCAAAAAAATCAAACCCTTTATTCCGGCAGAAGACCTCAAAGTTATTACCCAATCACTGGTCCTTTCCAAAATCGACTACGGAAATGTCCTTCTCTCTGGTACCCCCAAAATCCATCTTGCCCCCATCAAATCCGTCCTCAATCTCGCAGCCAGACTCACTACAAACTGTAAGCGTTTCTAACACATCTCACCCGCCCTCAAGGCTCTCAAATGGCTCCCCATTGAAGGTAGATCCTCCTACAAAATTGCCTGTATCACACACAAAGCCCTCTATCGGAAGACTCCATCCTACCTATCAACTAAACTGAAAAAAGCTGGCAGCACCCGAACCCTGAGAAGCACCAACTCTCTCCTCCTCATACCCCCTCTCCTCAAAAAAAGCTCCTCTCAATCCCGCTCCTTCTCTGGCAAGGCCCCAACCATCTGGAACAACCTCCCCAAAGACCTTCGTTGCAACCCCTCCTATGCCAACTTTAAAAGAAACCTTAAATTACACTTCTTCACTAAATATTGGGGAATGTAGCCCCCTGCTCTCCTCTCTGTATATTTGTTTCCTGCATCGCTTTGCTGCCTTTTTGAATCCTCCTTGCAGACTGTAAAATAGCTATATATTTTGACATTTTTGTTTCTTGTAATTGTCGTTCTGCGTATATGATCTGTACTCCTTACACTATCTACTCTAAATGGTTCCTCTAACTTGTATCTAACCAAATATGGAACTTGTTTTGCTGCTTTCCTGTGTATTACCCCTGTTATGTAAAGCGCTCTGATACCCTTGGGTGGAGCTAGCACTATATAAAACCTTCAAAATAAAATAAAAATAAATAAATAAAGGTGGTTACTCCCTTCCATCTAGGGCAGTCGATTACCCTCCCTACCTTCTATCCTCCCACTCACCCTTCCAAGGAGGAGGAGAGACTTCACCGCTTGGACCCTAAGAGGGCGGTGAGCTTCTACCTGGACAGAACCAGAGAGTTCAGAGTGGATGACCAGCTCTTTGTGGGTTTTGTTGGAGCCAGAAGAGGCAAGGCGGTGCACAAGCACACGCTGTCAAGATGGATTGTCTTGTGTTTCAAGATATGCTACTTTCTGATAGATACATCTGCCGTGTGGATTCCTCACCTTGTGAATATCCCCTTGCGCCAGCAACATTCGGAAATTCTTTTCGTAGCTTCGCGCCGACGTGGACTTGGACGTCATAGATGCACGGCAACGCTCGCGACTCCGCTGACGTCACCGACGCCTATAATAGGCCCACGCCGGCGTGATGACATCAGTTCCCTTTTTTCCGCGTCGTCGACGCTAATGGTTTTCTGGGATCGTACTGTAGCTTCCTAGTAACTTAGTTACTTTTGTTCTATTATTACTGTTTCTATTTTCTTCGAGATGTCGTCGAAGAAGACTGGCTTTAAAGCTTGCGGAGAATGTGGCAAGACAATGCCTATTACTGACCCACATGAATGCTGCGTCTGGTGCCTGAGTTCCGACCATGACGTTGAGGATTGCCCTTGTTGTAAGAAGATGACCCCAAAGGCTCTACGAGAAAGGGAGACGAAACTCCTCGTGGCAAAGCTGAAGAGTAAGAAGGTTAAAAAGACTTTGAAGTCTCGATCTCGACGTTCGACGTCGAGGTCTCGATCGAAGTCACGCTCGGAGTCGTCTTCAGCTCATGTTTCAAGATCATCAAGGAAGAAACATAAGAAGAGGAGCCATGAGTCACGTCATCACTCGGGGAAGGACTCTGGTTCGAGACCGAAGTCGCAAGTAAAACTTCTTAATAAGGAAGTGGAGATTTTGGCGTCGGAGGATCAGGACTCTGTTGGTGAAGCTTCACATCCGAATTCGCCCGAGTCACCGAAGCAGATGGCTATCCCTTCTCCAGATCCGTCCAATCCTTCTGGTCAGGAGGATGAAGTTGAGGTGCAGGGGGCTGGTGAGGCCGAGGTTCCGGTGCCTGCGGGTTCGTCGACCCCGGTTCCGGGACTCGAGGAAGAGGTCGACGTCGTGTCGACTCCGCCTCCTCGGGAACAGCCCGAAGGACCGTATCCTGATTTTCCGGCTCCAGGCCAGGATCCATCCCATTTCCTAAAAGCCATGTTTGGTGTTTATTCTAGGGCGATGTACCTGTCTGGTGCACCTGTTGGTCCCACGGGTCCTATGTCTTTTAACTTGGGTGTTCCCCAAGCTTATGCTCCTGCGCCCTTCATGCCTTTTATGCCGGCTCTACCACCGCATTGGCATTTTCCGACACCGCCTGTGTTGTCGACGCCGAAGCGTACGACGCCGACTCCGTCGACGCCGGTTCCATCGACGCCGGTACCTACGACTCCGAAGCAGGATTCTTCTCGACCTCGTGTGAAACGACCTCATCCGACTTCGGGTTCGACGCCGGCCCCGGCCCCGTCGGAGTCGATTCCGAATCCTTCGACTTCTATCGAGAAGGAAAGGTCACGGAGAGAAGCCCAGAGACTTCTGGAGGAAGAACAATATCGGTATGCAGATATGGAGGAAGGAGAGTTACAGGATTCTGAAGATCCTTTTGAGGACCTGGGTGAAGCCAGTGGGCTTGAACTGTCTCCTGAGTGGGATTTAGCTTCAGTGTCTAATGTACCTTCGAAGGATGTGGTACCTTATCACACTGTTAGCAAAAAGGCGGCAAATTTGTTGAACATTACTCTGCCCACTGCTAATTATAAGCCAAATCTTCTGACTGAAGTTCTTCATTCACCCTCCTCTATTATTGAGCCAATGCTGCCCTTTAATGATGCGTTAGCTGAACCCATCTATGAGGTTTGGAAGAAGCCTTTGTCTACTCCTGCAGTTTCTAGGACAGTGGCGAGAAGGTACAGGGACTTTGTCAAGATGGATCGTCCTCTGTATTAAGATCTGCTACTCTTTGGCCAGTAAGGAACCACCAGAGGGTATAAGGGCTCATTCTACTAGAGCTAAGTCTTCGACCTCAGCATTGGCTAGAGGTGTGCCTGTAGAGGATATTTGTAGAGCGGCAACTTGGTCTTCCCTCCACACATTCGTGAAGCATTACGGTCACTTTGCACGCTCTGTCCTTCAGGATTTCCTGGTCTAGAAGAGTGGACACCCTCCTCCGGGACTGGGGACTGCTGTGGGACTCTATTCACAAGGTGAGGAATCCACACGGCAGATGTATCTATCAGAAGAACAAGTTACTTACCTTCGGTAACGCTTTTTCTGGTAGATACAATATCTGCCTGTGGATTCCTCACTGACCCACCCGCCTCCCCGTTGTCCACTCTTCTATGCCAGAGTTTCTATTATGTATTTGTTTATTTCAAATGTTTTGTTGCATTTGCTTCACACTGTGTGTGTTACCTTGATATTTGTACTGCGTATACTGGGTATATGTCTACTGTCATTGGTCCGTCCGTGTGCCTCGAAGGCACTGAAAAAAGGGCGGAACTGATGTCATCACGCCGGCGTGGGCGTATTATAGGCGTCGGTGACGTCAGCGGAGTCGCGAGCGGTGCCGTGCCTCTATGACGTCCAAGTCCACGTCGGCGCAAAGCTACGAAAAGAATTTCCGAATGTTGCTGGCGCAAGGGGATATTCACAAGGTGAGGAATCCACAGGCAGATATTGTATCTACCAGAAAAAGCATTACCGAAGGTAAGTAACTTGTTCCTCTGGCGGGTAAGGAACCTCCTGAAGGTTTAAAAGCTCATTCACCTAGAGCAAGGTCTGCTACATCTGCTTTGTCTAGGGGCGTACCTGTGGAGGACATTTGTAGAGCAGCGACTTTGGCTTCCCTCCACACTTTCGCGAAGCATTACTGCTTGGATTCCGAAGTGAGGAGGGGCAGCCATTTTGCGCGTTCTGTCCTCCAGGATTTTCTGGTATTGGAGAGTGGACACCCTCCTCCAGGAGTGGGGACTGCTGTGGGATTCTATTCACAAGGTGAGGAATACACTGGCAGATGTATCCATCAGAAGAACAAGTTACTTCCCTTCGGTAACGCTTTTTCTGGTGGATACAGTATCTGCCTGTGGATTCCTCACTGGCCCACCCACCTCCCCATTGTTCACTCTTCTATACCTGTTTAGTATCATTGTTTTAATGTAAAGATTTTATTGTCAAAGGAAATGTGTTATTATAATTGCTTTACTGCATTGACTACACACCGTGTGTGTTATTTTGATTATTTGGTACTGTGTACATTGTGTGTATATGTACTGTTGTCGGTCCGGCTGTGTGCCTCGAAGGCACTGGAAAAAAGGGCGGAACTGATGTCATCACGCTGACGGAGTCCTATTATGGAGTCAGTGACGTCAGCGGAGCCGCACGTGCAAAGCTGTGCGTTCCGTGACGTTGTCCACGTCGGCGTGAAGAGCTACAAAACAATTTCCGAATGTTGCTGACGCAGGGGGATATTCACAAGGTGAGGAATCCACAGGCAGATACTGTATCCACCAGAAAAAGCATTACCGAAGGTAAGTAACTTGTTCGTTTGGGGGCCAAATTGAAGGCAGTGACCCGATTAGGGCCACCCGGGTCACCACTGACCTCCTCACAGCCTTCCATGCTAAATAAAGAGTCAGTGAAACAGTGGAGAATATACACCAATAATCATTGATTGCATACACTCAGAGCAGGGCCCGTCTGCACAGTCTTGAGAGAGTGCTACAGAGGGAACTGAGGAGCTGTAAGCATAAAGATACATTATATGCGTTGCATGGTCAACTAATAACAGGCCCACCATGAAATTTTCCCAACAGATGTGAGTTAACAGCATAAAGACATAACAAAGGCTTCTAATCTCGTATCTTGCACAGCTCAGAACACTTTCAAGGCCGTTCCACCCTGGGCTGCGATCAAACTGCCGGACAGGTGGGAGAGGGCCTTTACCAAGGGAAAGCTATGCAGTGGCATAGACCATTCTTCGTTGCAGAAACAAAACTTAGCAAGGAGCATTTCTTGGAATCAAACAGGATTGGTTTCGAGCAGCAAAGAAAAATGCGCCTGATAAAAGAAAATGGCCTGGCGAATGCTAACTTATACATGACATTAGAGAGCATCAGAGAGCATAATGTAACACTAGCTCCCTTGATCCTCCCACTTCAACCTCACCGAAAAGAACGTTCCGCATTAGTCTTGCACCTGAATGGAAGATAGAACAAGGAGAAAAGAAGAAACACGGTAACAGACTTGATTTTGCTACGCGCTGAGCTCAATTGCCACATTGTGCTGCAAACCAAGGTAACTATTTTTTTTGTTCCACTTGTACATACTGTTGGCAGAGAGGACATGGGTAAAGCTAACACGTACAAATTTGCTTGTGAGTTTGATGCTGAAATCATACTCACTACAGTTTTGAGAACTTTGATGAAGGGGCCTCTAAAACAACAAAAAACTAAAGGTTGGTTGACATTAGAAAGGTTTTGTGAGGTGATACCTTAAGAGATAGAATCTGAAAGAAACAGGTTAGAGTTGGACTCCTTACCGTTGAATATCCCTAGGCGTCAGACTGGAGCCGGAAAGATTTTTTGTCAGCAGTACCCTTGCGCGTTGGTAGGTGTCGTCTGCGGCTATGCGTCCGCCGTCGGCGTCGTGAACGCCGGGATGACGTAGTCACAGTACTTGGAGGCCGCCCTTGCGCGCTGACATCAGTTCTTCTTTTTACCGCACCAGGAAGCGCAGATCCGGGAAGGGCTAGTACCCTAGTAATTTTTTGACTAACTTTTTGGCCTATTTTATCTATTCTTTTCGAGTCGGTTTCGACTCCTGGTGCCGGTAGGGATGCCTGGATTCAAGCCACGCGACGCCTGTCACCGCCTGATGTCGGTGACGACTCCCAACGCCAGTGTCTCTACTGCCTCGGGGCCGACCACGACGACAAGTCGTGCCCCGACTGCCGGGCCTTGACCTCGAAGGCTAGGCGGGAGCGGTCCCGCAAGCTCCTTGAGATCCGGCAGTTGGCTCCGCGCCGCTCGAGGTCCCGGTTGAGGAGAAAGTCGAGGGACTGGTCGCAGAGCCGCAGCCATCGACTTTCGTTGAGCCATCACCACTCGTCGGGCTCAAAGTCCTCCGGTAAGTCGAGGAAGAAGAAGTCGAAGAGGCGACATCGCTCTTCTGACTCCCCTCGCCGGTCGCACGACTCGGCTGAGGGTTCAGGTGACACCACCCGTGTGGCTCCGCGGGAGCCACGTGTATCGCATCCGGTCCCATACCGTCCGGTCTGCGATGCCGGAGGAGATATGTGGCCATGAGGATGCTCTTCCCTCTGTTGAGGCCGCCCGGCGTGCCTTCGGGTCAGGCAATCCCAAATTCGGGCCCTAGCAGGCCGGCGGCTTCGGCAACATCACCGTCGGGGGCTTCGGCCCCGGCGCCGTCGGCGACTTCGGTCCCAACACCGCAGGGCCCCGGGGGATCCAGGCCTGGATCCCGGTTGATGGCAGTTGACCTTACCACTCCTCTGCTGGCGCCGACCCCGATGGTGTCACTCCTGGTGCCATCTTCGGACGACGACGCCACCTGTTTCAGCCCCGGTCCGGGTCCGGCGTCGGAGCGGCGCCACTCGGCACATTCTCCGGCATCGGTTGGTGAGCAATTCACCTATTACCCGGCTTCGTCATTTCTGCCTGTTTATCAGGACACGGATGAAGGGGAGGACTGGGAGGGGTCTGAGGACCCTCTGGCACAACAGTGCCAGTTAAGTCAGGACTGGGCAGATGAGCTGGGGGAGGCCAGTGGTCTGGATACATCGCCTGACACTGGATTCATCTCTCGTCCCTCCGTGGCTACAGAGGAGGGTGCTACCTATGGTGTGGTGTTGCGCAGGGCAGCCAAGGTCTTGGCCTTGAGCTCCCTGCAGCGGCCGTGAGGACTAATCTCCTCACCGAGGTGCTTCAAACGCCAGTAAGCTCTTCGGAGCCTATTCTGCCGTGCAATGAAGCCCTCACGGACGTTCTGATGGGCACTTGGTCCAAGCCCTCCACAGTGCCCCCTGTGGATCGGAACGTGTCTTGGCACCACCGCCCGGCTCCGGGCGACCCCTGCTTTCTGTCCGTTCACCCTCCCCTGATAGCCTGGTGATCCAGGCCTCCATGTCCCAAACCGCGTTCCCGACTGCTCCTCCAGATCGGGAATCTAAAAGGTTTGACCAGTTTGGGAAGAAACTGTTCTCCTCACTGAGTTTGGGGTTGCGGTCTATCAACACCGCTTGCCTTTTGGGCCGTTACACCAACTCCTTGTGGGACACGTTGCAGACGTGCTGCCCCAGTGTCTGGAGGAGACCCAGGCATGGCTCCCCGAAGCACTTGCTGAGGGGTGGGATGCAGCACGTTATTCAATCAGATGTGGACTAGATACCACGGACTCGCTAGGCAGAGCGAAATCCACAACGGTTGCGATCCGTCGCCACGCCTGGCTGAGGTCTGCCAATTTTTCAGGGGATCTCCAGTCCACCCTCATGGACATGCCCTTCGATGGCCGCCGCCCTTTTGGCGACAAATCAGATAGTGCGCTTTAGCGTTTCAAGGACTCCAGGGCTACAGCCAAGTCCTTGGGCATGTCGGGCCTGCGCCAGCAGACTTCTGCTTTTCACCCCTTTCGTGGTGAAGGAAGGGGCGCCCCTACACGTTCGTCCAGCCACAGGCTGCAAAACCAACCTTAGCGCGCTCATGGACGTGGGAACCGCCGTGGCGGTGCAGGGGGACAGAGGCCTGGTCAGTTCACATCCACTCCCGCAGCATCTGCCTCAAAGCCTTCCTAGTCCGAGCTTTCAGGCCCATTCGACGCCAGTGGAGGTCAGGGTCTGCTATCACCTCCTTCACTGTCATACCATCACTTCGGACAGGTGGGTGCTGCAAATTGTCCGAAGAGGCTACTCCCTCCCCTTCGAGGCGACTCCTCCAGCCATGCCACCGCAGTACCACCGCATGTCGGGGGATCACTTGCAACTTTTGCAGGAGAAAGTTACGACCCTCTTGGCCAAGGGGGCCATCAAGCACATTCCTGGGCCAAAAGTAGGATGTGGTTGCTACTCCCACTACTTTCTATTACCCAAGAAGGGCAAAGGAGGCCTACGCCCTATATTGGACCTCTGGAGCGTCAACGGCTTCCTCTGGAAAGAGAAGTTCAAGATGCTGACTTTAGCTCGGGTTCTGGTTGCCATAGACCCTGGAGACTGGATGGTAGCGTTGGACTTGCAGGATGCATATTTCCACATCCCCGTCCTGCCAGCCCACCGGACTACCTGCAGTTCACGGTAGGCCACGAGCACTTTCAGTTTACTGTGCTCCCCTCGGGCCTCACCAGTGCCCCTCGGGTGTTCACGAAAGTGATGGCGGTGGTCGCAGCTCATCTGCGCAGATCAGGGGTTCCAGTCTTCCCCTATCTCGACGACTGGTTGTTGAAGGTGGGATTGCCCCAGACTGTCATCTCCCACCTCCAGACAACGGCCGACCTCCTGCATTTGCTGGGGTTCTCCATCAATGTGCCGAAGTCCCACCTGATTCCCTCTCAGAAGCTCCTCTTCATCGGAGCGGTTCTGTACTCGGTGCAGTTTCGGGTTTATCCTCCTGAGCAGCGGGTTCCGGATATACAGGCTCTGATTCCGATCTTTCAGTCTTTATCCCGAGTTCCAGTCAGGTTGACGCTGCGGCTCCTGGGTCTGATGGCTTCCTGCATTCTACTGGTGCATCACGTCAGGGTGCTGATGCATGCTCTGCAGTTGGACCTGAAGTTTCAGTGGGCACAGCATCAGGGCAACCTATCCGACCACGTCCTGATCTCGGTAAGGCACTGCAAGACAGTTGCAGTGGTGGCTCACGGACCACAATTGGGTCAGCAGCAGATCCCTCTCCCTTCCCCGACCGGAGCACGTAGTGGTGACGGATGCGTCCCTCCTGGGATGGGGGGGCCACATGGGAGAGGCGGATATCAGAGGCCTCTGGTCTCCAGCGGAGTCCCGGCTCCATATCAACCTTCTGGAGCTGCGGGTGATCCGACTTGCACTGAAGGCATTCCTTCCCTCTGTCCGGGGAAGTGTAGTGCAGGTGTTCATGGACAACACCACCACCATGTGGTACTGCAACAAACAGGGCGAGGTGGGGTCGTGGACCTTTTGTCAGGAGGCTCTGCGCCTCTGGACATGGCTGGAATACCAGGGCGTCACCCTGGTGGTTCAACACCTGGCAGGTTCTCTGAACGCCAGGGCGGACGAACTCAGCCGCCGGTGCATGATGGATCACAAATGGCGTTTTCACTCGGAAGTGGTGCAAGGCCTCTTTCAGTAGTGGTGAGAGCCTTGGTTAGATCTATTCACCACTAAAGAGATTGTGCAATGTCATCAGCTCTGCGCATTGGAGTTTCTAAGGCAGCACTTGCTCTGCGACGCCTTTTGTCCCAAGTGGAATTACGGCCTCCTCTACGCCTTTCTACCTGTACCACTTCTACCCAGACTGCTTGAGAAGATCAAGCGCGACTGTGCCCAAGTCATTCTTGTGGCTCCCGACTGGGTACCCTTAAAGGCTATCTTTTGTCCATTTCGGCCTTTTTCGCCTTCCTGATCAGCCTTCTCTTTTCAAGTCCCCTGTTGTAAACAGATTTCTGAAGGACATTACTAATCTCTTTCCTCTTTCTCCTTTCGTGATGCCCCAGTGGGACTTGAATCTTGTACTTACTTCTCTTGTGAGTGCTCCCTTTGAGCCACTACATAACTGTCCTCTTTTTCTTCTTTCCTTAAAGACTACTTTCCTGCTTGTCATCACCTCTGCTCGCAGGGAGAGTGAGCTCAGGCTGTGTCTTCCAAGCTTCCTTTACTTACTGTTTATCAGGACAAAGTGGTCCGGCCCTCTTTTCTGCCCAAAGTGGCTACCTCTTTTCACATAGGTCAGACCATCACATTGCCCAACTTCTTCCCATATCTGCACCCTTCCAAAGAGGATTAGAGACTCCACCGTCTGGACCCAAAACTTGCGCTGTCTTTCTATCTCGTCCGCATAAAAGATTTCTGGGTGGACGATCAACTCTACGTGGGTTATGTGGGCGTCAAAAAAAGTTTGGGCAATGCAAAAACATACCATCTCTCGGTGTGTTGTCCTATGCATCAAGATCTGTTCTTCTTTGGCAAGAAAGGAACCTCCAGTAGGACTGCGTCCCCACTCTACCAGGGCGACGGCAGCCACTACTGCTTTGGGACGTGGAGTTCAACTGGTTGACATCTGCCAGGCAGCCCCTTGTTGTAAATAATTTTGTCCACCCTAAGCGTGGAAGGGTATACTCAGATGTGAGTCCCTTGCTCATTGCACCATCAGGATTCAAGCAAGCCAGGCCGAAGACGGCTGAAATGCCAGAAACCGGTCCCCGGAAGCTTGTTTCCTTCCCAGTGTAAGAATTGGCTTTTGTAGTCTGGTCTGCCCTGTTCCCATGATGCACTGGGCCAGGGACAGACTAATTTGCATACAGCCAGGTTCTGAAACTGGGATGGTGCAATGAGCTAAAAAACGGTGTTGGATCTAGCCCTGATCTCTTGACTGGGTGAGAGTACTCTGCTTAATTCAGAGACTCTGTCCATCACCACCCCTTGTTGTAAATAATTTTGTCCACCCTAAGCGTGGAAGGGTATACTCAGATGTGAGTCCCTTGCTCATTGCACCATCAGGATTCAAGCAAGCCGGGCCGAAGACGGCTGAAATGCCAGAAACCGGTCCCCGGAAGCTTGTTTCCTTCCCAGTGTAAGAATTGGCTTTTGTAGTCTGGTCTGCCCTGTTCCCATGATGCACTGGGCCAGGGACAGACTAATTTGCATACAGCCAGGTTCTGAAACTGGGATGGTGCAATGAGCTAAAAAACGGTGTTGGATCTAGCCCTGATCTCTTGACAGGGTGAGAGTACTCTGCTTAATTCAGAGACTCTGTCCATCACCACCCCTTGTTGTAAATAATTTTGTCCACCCTAAGCGTGGAAGGGTATACTCAGATGTGAGTCCCTTGCTCATTGCACCATCAGGATTCAAGCAAGCCGGGCCGAAGACGGCTGAAATGCCAGAAACCGGTCCCCGGAAGCTTGTTTCCTTCCCAGTGTAAGAATTGGCTTTTGTAGTCTGGTCTGCCCTGTTCCCATGATGCACTGGGCCAGGGACAGACTAATTTGCATACAGCCAGGTTCTGAAACTGGGATGGTGCAATGAGCTAAAAAACGGTGTTGGATCTAGCCCTGATCTCTTGACTGGGTGAGAGTACTCTGCTTAATTCAGTGACTCTGTCCATCACCACCCCTTGTTGTAAATCATTTTGTCCACCCTAAGCGTGGAAGGGTATACTCAGATGTGAGTCCCTTGCTCATTGCACCATCAGGATTCAAGCAAGCCGGGCCGAAGACGGCTGAAATGCCAGAAACCGGTCCCCGGAAGCTTGTTTCCTTCCCAGTGTAAGAATTGGCTTTTGTAGTCTGGTCTGCCCTGTTCCCATGATGCACTGGGCCAGGGACAGACTAATTTGCATACAGCCAGGTTCTGAAACTGGGATGGTGCAATGAGCTAAAAAACGGTGTTGGATCTAGCCCTGATCTCTTGACTGGGTGAGAGTACTCTGCTTAATTCAGAGACTCTGTCCATCACCACCCCTTGTTGTAAATAATTTTGTCCACCCTAAGCGTGGAAGGGTATACTCAGATGTGAGTCCCTTGCTCATTGCACCATCAGGATTCAAGCAAGCCGGGCCGAAGACGGCTGAAATGCCAGAAACCGGTCCCCGGAAGCTTGTTTCCTTCCCAGTTTAAGAATTGGCTTTTGTAGTCTGGTCTGCCCTGTTCCCATGATGCACTGGGCCAGGGACAGACTAATTTGCATACAGCCAGGTTCTGAAACTGGGATGGTGCAATGAGCTAAAAAACGGTGTTGGATCTAGCCCTGATCTCTTGACTGGGTGAGAGTACTCTGCTTAATTCAGAGACTCTGTCCATCACCACCCCTTGTTGTAAATAATTTTGTCCACCCTAAGCGTGGAAGGGTATACTCAGATGTGAGTCCCTTGCTCATTGCACCATCAGGATTCAAGCAAGCCGGGCCGAAGATGGCTGAAATGCCAGAAACCGGTCCCCGGAAGCTTGTTTCCTTCCCAGTGTAAGAATTGGCTTTTGTAGTCTGGTCTGCCCTGTTCCCATGATGCACTGGGCCAGGGACAGACTAATTTGCATACAGCCAGGTTCTGAAACTGGGATGGTGCAATGAGCTAAAAAACGGTGTTGGATCTAGCCCTGATCTCTTGACTGGGTGAGAGTACTCTGCTTAATTCAGAGACTCTGTCCATCACCACCCCTTGTTGGAAATAATTTTGTCCACCCTAAGCGTGGAAGGGTATACTCAGGTGTGAGTCCCTTGCTCATTGCACCATCAGGATTCAAGCAAGCCGGGCCGAAGACGGCTGAAATGCCAGAAACCGGTCCCCGGAAGCTTGTTTCCTTCCCAGTGTAAGAATTGGCTTTTGTAGTCTGGTCTGCCCTGTTCCCATGATGCACTGGACCAGGGACAGACTAATTTGCATACAGCCAGGTTCTGAAACTGGGATGGTGCAATGAGCTAAAAAACGGTGTTGGATCTAGCCCTGATCTCTTGACTGGGTGAGAGTACTCTGCTTAATTCAGAGACTCTGTCCATCACCACCCCTTGTTGTAAATAAGGCAGCCACGTGGGCATCACTGCACATGTTCACTAAACATTACTGCCTGGACAGCCAGGTCCAGAGATACGGCTTCCTTTGGCCGTTCTGTTCTCAAGGACTTTCTGGTGTGAACTTAGTTTGAAGACCCACCACAGGGGTTGGTATTGCTGGGGTATCTATTCTAAGGTAAGGAATCCATAAATACAGTCCCTTTCAGATGAACAAGTTACCTTCGATTACAATGTATTTGTAAGAGACATATGTAGTTATAGATTGATACCGCCCCGCCCATCCTCCCCGTTCTGGGAACTGGCTTCTAGGGATAGGGACTTCCTTCCAGGACCTTAGTTTAGTGCACCAGTGGTGCATGGCTCTGCGCTTCTGGAGTGGAAAGTTGTGTCAGAACTGATGTCAGCGTGCAGGGGTGGCGTCTAAATGGACACGGAGTCGATCAATTCTACTTACCGACGTGCAGGGGTAGTGCTACAAAAAAATGTCTCCAGATCCAGTCTGACCCTGGGGGGTAATTCTAAGGTAAGAAATCTATAACTACATATGTCTGTTACAGATACACCGTTACCGAAGGTAAGTAACTTGTTCTTCTGGTGGATAGTATAAATTCCCATTGATTCCTCAGTGCCACCTTCATCCCATGTGAGTTAGTGCCATTTTTAATAAGATCACAAAGTATTCAATTGTATCATCTGCTCAATTGTTGCAGTTGTTTATGTTCTCGTGGTTTCCCTCCATTTGCCTCAACCGGGCATGAAAAATGTACTAGGATGTGACATATTTTTTAGCAGCAAAGTCATGATCCGAGATTGTGACACTCCTTTTCAGCACTGGAGAGCTATTGCTTAGGGAAGAGGTCTCTGGGTACAGTTTGGGTACAACATCTGATATCGTATTCACCAGAAATATTGTTACTGAATAAAAATAACGTTTTCCTTTTATTCACAAAGTAAAGAAGTGTATGTTTTCTTAAAGAGGCAATGAAAATACCGTTCCTTTGTCCACTATGCAATATTTTGCTGTGTATGCCTATTACGTTCACCACTTACAAAGAAGACTTCATCTGACTCCTGTTCATGACAATCTGCAGTCGGTTCCACAAAGGGGCCCTTATTGCCAGCGTATGTATTGTTGCAGCTCACAACAGTACTTTATTGTGAGATTTCCTTTCTGGGACAGCTGAGGACAACACACACAAAGCCTACCTCCTCACACCAAACAGTTCCCCATACAACAAGCATACCTATGTGTTTAGTCACATAGGTGAGAACTTTGTGAGCTCACATTTGTGACTCTGCTCTTTCGCTACACCAGTCCTTATTTCTTATAGATATTCACTTCTGCAGATTCCTTAAGTGAACTACAGTGCCAGGCATTGAACTGGATCTTGAAGTTCTTATTCACCGGTGCTAAGTGGTGCCCAGCAATGTTCTAGTTGGCTTTGTGAGAAGGCATCTGAATTGTTGTTGATCATGTACGTAAGACACACAAGTGTGAGAAGTTGGCCTGATATATGATGCTCACTAGTTCTAGTGATCACCTTGTATCAGTCCAAACAACCCTTATGGTGATTGGTTGTAAGTCAACCTTATAGACCAGCTATCCTAATGGTAGCATGGACAAAGCAGTCTTAGGCTAAACTCTTTTGGCATGTGAAGCCAGCTGTTTTACCACATATAACCCCTTGAATACCAGATGAAAGGACACCACACAGGTTGTTATAAAAATAAACAGTATATTTATTAATAACAAACACGTCTGAACTCTTTATGAGATCAGAGGGCTAAGCACATGACAATCTCTTAGGAAAAATACGATAAGTTGCACAAATTACAATGGTGCCCTAGGGGCACAACAAACCATATACTAAGTAAATGGTATAAGTAGAACGATTTAGGAAATGAAGATGCCCAGAGGCTGTAGGTTCACTGGGACTACCCTATCCTAACCTTAGGTAAGTAAAGGAGGGCCCACGGGACGCGTGTGCAGAGTGTGAACTCACACGCGAGATGCGGAACAAAATCAATGGGCAGAACAAATTACGAAAAGGTAAGTAACAGACAGTTCCGACTAGTTAGGACTAAAACGACTGGATATCTGGACACTAGGAGAGTCAATCTACCTATGAGCACCGAAATGCTCTCTTTACCTCACCCACGGGCTGCGGGTGCATAGGTGTGAAAGTGTGTCGGGTTTCCGCGTTGAAGTCAATGGAGCCTTGAAGAAAGATGCTGCAGGCGACCAGGAGGAAGATGTCCGGTGCGATCCAAGGGTGGATTGAGGAAGAAGAGGTCCTGAAAGCAGAGGGGACAGTGTTCAAAGTCACTAGCCAGCGACCGGTGTGGAACCAGGAGGAAACCAGATGCTGTTGTCGCGATCAGGTGAAGAGGGGACGCTTGTCTCTGCAGCCACGTGGACCAGGAGGTGTCTTCAACAACCAGGATGGAGGCACCAGCTGTCCCGCGCAGGCTCTTGCTGTCGGCGGTGTCGGATCCAGATTTGGAGTCAGCAGGCCTTGGCAAAGGCAACCCATGCGGTGAGTGGAAACGGCGTCTGGAGTGGACCAGGAGCGTCCGGGATGCACCTCTTTTGGAAAGGAGCAAGGGCCAGTCTGGCGCAAGCAGACCAGCAGTGTAGATTTCGTGGATAGTCGTCTAGGAGGTCACTAGCCAGCCGGCAAGTGACCAGACAACGCATCAAGCAGCAATCAAGCAAAAGGGCCCAACGCAGATCTCGTGGATGCTGGAGGGCTGGTCTTTGGTGCAGGAGCTGCTCGGGGCTGGGGCTTCTCAATCCCCAAAGCACTTACTCGTGGATGCCTCAGAAGTCGTGCTGGAAGTGAAGTGCAGTCTCTTCAAGATGGCCAGTCCCACGTGTCTTGTTGCACCCACGGGTCTCAGCTGTGCTGCAGATGTGGGTAGAGGTCGGAGAGGTCTGGGAGTCCGGGTCTCGCCAGGCTCTGAAGTCTGGATCCGGCAGGAAGGACAACAAAGTGGACTGCTAGGACGCTTGATGGTGCCTGCAGTTGCAGGGTGGACACTCCTTGCCCACAAGGGAGATTCTTCAGTCTTCTGTGGAGCAGAACGTAAAAGTCCAGAGTTTCTTCTTGTAAAGTTTCAATTCAGGATAATCTAACTTGGAATGGGACCAGCTCCTACCTTTATCCTGCTAAAGGGGGCTGTACTACGACTAGGTCCCTCCTATGGGTGGGACCAGGAAGGGGGGTGGTTACACCCCCTATCCTTTGTCCGGTTTCGCGCCAGAGCTGGGGCTGGAGTGCCCCAGCAACTGGTTTGAACCGGTGTATGCACAGGGACACCTTGTATGCCCCAGGCATGTCTCATTCCTTTCAGGCCTGTCCTACCTAATACACAAAATCCTGTCTGAGGTGGTGCTAGCACCTCCCAAGGCAGGAAACCCTTTGTCCAGGCCTCCCTCGCTGGAAGGACTTCCAGCAGCAGGAGGTCAGACTTGTGTCTGTGGTGGCAGCATCCATTTTGTGATGCTGAGGCTCTAGTTAACTTTAACCGGGGTTCACAGTTACATTCATGTCGTGTCCCTCTAAAAGGGTGGAATGCTACCCCCGTCGCCAAAACTGGCGAGGGGGTAGTATTCCAATTCATCTGACACCTTACTCGACATGTTTTGATAATGCTATACCAAAGTTAGCAATAACCGCGAGGATTATAATGCACTTAAGAGTATATGTTATAGCGTTATCATGGAACAGCTATAAGGACTTGGTTCCGCAAGCTGCAGACAGGCTCAGCTCATGCTAGAGCACCATCTCACATAATTCCAAGCACTCTGCCTTCAGGATTGATAAGGCCTGCCATAGGAGTGGCTGATAGGAATATATGTGTCCATTCTGGGGTTAGATATAGGTATACTATATCTACAGCAAAGGGTGATTACACCACCTTGCCCCAGCTGTCTTACCAGCCAGTTGTGTCTGTTTAGATGGCCAGCCAGGGGTGGCATAATACATGCTTCAGCCCCTGGTAGGCCTTGGGTTCACCTATGCCCTGGGTACCTAAGGTACACTGTACAGGGGCTAATAAGGGGGACCAATACCAATTGGTAAATGCACCTAAAGTACATGGAAGATGTCAATTTAGAGAGAGAACAGCTAGGCTGTGGGTCTGATTAGCAGGCCCACAGCCAGGGAAAGTCGTAAACCAGTGAAGCAAAAAGCAAAAATCTGGGGTGACCATAGGATTGCACACCCTACTCTCATACAACAAGTTCCTTTTTTCATGCCTCCACATAAACAGGACTCAGAGTTGTTGTTGAGTCTCTCACCAATTTTCTTATTTGGTTATATTATTTTGGTTTAGAGGATGGCTTCTATATTATGGTGCTTCAGGCATAGCTTGACCTGTTGTTGACCAATATCAGTAATGGAGCATCACAAACAGTGCCTGTGGTGTTTGGTGTCAGACTATTGTGCCAGAGCTTTCCCTTTATGCCTGTTTATGCATTCCAAGGCTTGCACGAAAGACAGGCAAAACTCGACTTGTTCCCTTAGAAGAGTCACTCACATTCTAGATGTCACTCTGAATCCTATTCATACTAATATAAAAAGCAGTAGAATGAATACAGATGTCCCCTTAATAGGCATAGAAAAAAGAGGA
Organism: Lissotriton helveticus; assembly: GCF_964261635.1. NCBI lineage: Eukaryota > Metazoa > Chordata > Amphibia > Caudata > Salamandridae > Lissotriton > Lissotriton helveticus. The sequence goes on from NC_136068.1 coordinate 512,968,930, forward strand.
CTGGTCTGCCATTTCCTCTTCAGAGGCAAATCTGGTGCTACAACCCATTCTTTTTCTAGAGACAAGCTGGGAGGTACAGACATTGTGAAAGTCCTTGTTGTTGGTTTTAGGGTACTGACGCATCAGTCATCAAGTGACTGTTCACCCAGATAGCAGGCAACTCCAGGGTGGCAATCAGCTTTGACTACAGCTCCCTTGATTCCAGTTTCAGGTCTGGATTTTGAGCTGGTTCTCACGCTGCTCTTATCTGATAGTGACTTCTAGCTGCAGATTCTATACCTTTGAATTCCTTACCTTTGAATTTCCCAAGCATCAGGCTGCATACAGAAACTTTTGCTGAGCAATACCCCTTGCGTGCGCTGTCAGGAGTCTCCATTCGGCTCCGCATGACGTTGTTAGCGTCGGTTATGCCTCAGCTGTACCGATATAGGTGACACCCAGGCACACGGACATCAGTTCTTTTCTTTCCATGCCAGTTAAGCACCTATCCAGGAAGAGCTTCCCCTCTGTTGCTTCTCAACAGGTTTATTCTCATTTGTTTGTCAGCTGTTAGGCTTTTTCCATCGTGTGGGAGAATGTCTTAGAGGAAAACAGGATTTAAGCCGTACAAGGCCTGTCTCTGCACGATGTTGGTCACCAATCCCTACCTCGTCTGCCCCTGGTGTCTCGAGCGCGACCACTATCCGAAGTTGTGTAAGGACTGTCGAGCCATGGCTCCTAAGACCTTATGGGAGTGGGCCTTGAAGCTCCTTGCGGCCCAACAGCCGACACCATCAGACGAGACTCCGCAGAGGTCCCAGTCCCGATCGAAAAATAGGAGGTCGTGGGACCGCTGTCAGAGCCCAAAGTCCTGTTCATCTCACCCACGGTCATCAGGACACTTGGGGAAGAGGCACAAGAAGAAGTCCAAGTAGACTTCATCTTCACTCCACTGTCGTTCATCAATGAAGCAGTTAAGGAGAATCAAGCTCTAGGCATGGTTCTATGGAGTCGGAGTCAGGGTTGGCTTAACGCCTTCCTCCTTCCCCAGGAGTCGGAGCGACCCCGCTCAGATCAAAGAGTTCTATGAGGCCATGCACTGCGTATTTGAGCCGGCCCACCCCTCTGGTGAGCCTTCAGGCCTCGTGGGGTCGTAGGAGGCCCGACAGATTTGACAGCCATGCTGGCCGTGGGGCCTCTGAGATCCGATCTCGTATTGGGTCGACTCCGGTCATGCCACTGTGACCTCCGCCAGCGTCAGGCCCAAAGTCGGTGCCTGCGGCACCGCCGGTGCCCATCGGCAGTGCCAGTCCCATTCGTACCCCATACGACATGGAGTCGGAACGACGTAGCTCGATGCCAATTCCAACGTTGATGAAACCCAGGGGTTCTATGTTGTTGAATGAACACTTTGTTTCAAAACTTTATTTATAAAATGTCCAATAATAAAAAGTTGAACAGTTGTTTACAAAATCCTTCGAGCAACACTCAACGAGATATCTTAAGTTCACGCATGAGAGTTCCAGGCGCCTAGCACAGGTAATTATACTTTTATACTTTCCATGGGATAGCTGCGTATTCAGTGACATAATACAAAGAACGTTTGGGTTGACACAAGCACCTCACATACTATTATCCCCATAAGACCCACTAGACTATTCACAGCCTGATCCCACTGAAGAAAACAGTTCTCTGCACAACTCTCTCCAACTTTCTATGCCCTCATCCAGCTTTCCGTCTCTTCGACAGGCCTTGATATGCAATTCCTCAGCCAAGGACCACTCACCTACATCCCTTAGCCAATTCACAAAAGAGGGACCTCCCTCATCCATCCAACAGTTGGTACCCTCTATTCAGCCAGTGCCGGGTATAATAGCTTATGCCTCTTTGATTAAAGTAATAGCTTATTCACAATTTTTCTCTTCTTGCGTTGCAGCGCCAACACCAGGAGGCAGTGCCTCAGTGTGACCTCCAGCGCAATTCCCACCCTTCCGCGGATTTGAGCTACTACATCAATCCAGTACTGGTGGACTTCTAGGCACTCCCACGCCAGATGCATGAAACCCGTATGGGCTCCTTGACATCTAGGACATTCATGTATACCCGTTGCAAAAAATTATAGTGTAGCAACTTCAACCGGGCATTGCAGGACACCTTAAGCGTTAGTGTACTTGCTCTCCCCCACTCCTTTTCCTGCATTGGCTCTTTTAAATCTGCATTCCACGCATCCCACACCTTATGGGCCAAAGAGCCACAGTCAGCCCTCCTAACCTTGTACAACAAGGACACCAACCGGCGCCCACCTCCACAAGTTAGCAAAATATCTAGGGTTTCCGTGGTCCGCGGCATGGCCGGATGCACCGGCCATGTCACCTTAGCCACTTCCATCAAGCCAGCATATTGAAGATATTGCCCCGGTCCCAAGCCAAATTCCTCACCTGCCTGCTCAAACGTGAGGTAGGTGTCATTAATAATCAAATCTGCTAACACCATACAGCCACCCTTTCTTCATGCCTGAAAGAACATGTTGTCCACCATCCTAAGCACCGGAACTAACTGCCAGATGGACAGTTCTGGATTGTAAGGAGCCCGCCTCAACACTCGTTTAACCACTTTCTGCCATAACCAGGCTGTTTGCTTAACCACATATGGCAACTCTGCACTTGCTCCAGCATTTTCAATCAGAATCATGGGTAGGTCCTCCGACGGCACTCATCCAGCAAGCAGACGCTTTCCCAACAATCCCCTTCATCCAACCACTGCACAGCGTGTTGCAAATGTAGCGCATAGTAATACAGTTTAAATCTGGGGACCCCATGTCCACCCTCCTCATACCGCTTCTGGAGCACATGCTGCACAACCATACAACGCTTCCCTGCCCAAAGCAGAGTTAATAGAAGAGAATTCAATTGCCGAAATGCCTTTGCAGGGATCGGGCACAACGCATTTTGCAGAGCATATAGACATCTTGGCAACATCACTATCTTTGCCACCGCTATTCTACCCATTAGTGACAATGGCAGCATATTCCAGAATTCCACAGATTGCCACAGTGACGCAACCACCCTATTCATATTCAGCTGATTCTGCCTAGTATCCCCGTGAGCCACCTGTACCCCAAAGTGTCTGAAATGGTCAATCTCCCATCTCAGTCCCAGTCTAGGCAACTCTCCGGCCTCTCTCTCATGCCCGTTAAGGGGCACGCCAGGGATTTTTGCCTGTTAATGTGCAGCCCTGAATAAGTTGAAAGCTGGTCCATCAACCCCAACAATTGCCGAATGGCTTTGCGCTGGAACGTAACATAGAATAACGCATAATTGGCATATAGCAAAATGAGATGCAAGCTGTGCCCAAGTTGTATGCCCCAGCGGCCCAATTCCTGTCTTGCCCATACTGCCATAGGCTCTATAGCCAGAGCAAACAGTAGCGGCGACAGCGGGCACCTCTGCCCTACGACCACTGCGCTGACCTAGCTTGGCCCATTCACACACACACCGATTGTATTTGAACCCATCTGCGAAATCATAGTCCCACCCCCAGCAGCCCAAGGATTTCCAATAAATACCCTCTGTCCACAGTATCAAACACTTTTTCAAGGTCAATGGACACCAGAGCCAAATCAATGGGCAGAACAAATTACGAAAAGGTAAGTAACAGACAGTTCCGACTAGTTAGGACTAAAACGACTGGATATCTGGACACTAGGAGAGTCAATCTACCTATGAGCACCGAAATGCTCTCGTTACCTCACCCACGGGCTGCGGGTGCATAGGTGTGAAAGTGTGTCGGGTTTCCGCGTTGAAGTATATGGAGCCTTGAAGAAAGATGCTGCAGGCGACCAGGAGGAAGATGTCCGGTGCGATCCAAGGGTGGATTGAGGAAGAAGAGGTCCTGAAAGCAGAGGGGACAGTGTTCAAAGTCACTAGCCAGCGACCGGTGTGGAACCAGGAGGGAACCAGATGCTGTTGTCGCGATCAGGTGAAGAGGGGACGCTTGTCTCTGCAGCCACGTGGACCAGGAGGTGTCTTCAACAACCAGGATGGAGGCACCAGCTGTCCCGCGCAGGCTCTTGCTGTCGGCGGTGTCGGATCCAGATTTGGAGTCAGCAGGCCTTGGCAAAGGCAACCCATGCGGTGAGTGGAAACGGCGTCTGGAGTGGACCAGGAGCGTCCGGGATGCACCTCTTTTGGAAAGGAGCAAGGGCCAGTCTGGAGCAAGCAGACCAGCAGTGTAGATTTCGTGGATAGTCGTCTAGGAGGTCACTAGCCAGCCGGCAAGTGACCAGACAACGCATCAAGCAGCAATCAAGCAAAAGGGCCCAACGCAGATCTCGTGGATGCTGGAGGGCTGGTCTTTGGTGCAGGAGCTGCTCGGGGCTGGGGCTTCTCAACCCCCAAAGCACTTACTCGTGGATGCCTCAGAAGTCGTGCTGGAAGTGAAGTGCAGTCTCTTCAAGATGGCCAGTCCCACGTGTCTCGTTGCACCCACGGGTCTCAGCTGTGCTGCAGATGTGGGTAGAGGTCGGAGAGGTCTGGGAGTCTGGGTCTTGTCAGGCTCTGAAGTCTGGATCCGGCAGGAAGGACAACAAAGTGGACTGCTAGGACGCTTGATGGTGCCTGCAGTTGCAGGGTGGACACTCCTTGCCCACAAGGGAGATTCTTCAGTCTTCTGTGGAGCAGAACGTAAAAGTCCAGAGTTTCTTCTTGTAAAGTTTCAATTCAGGATAATCTAACTTGGAATGGGACCAGCTCCTACCTTTATCCTGCTAAAGGGGGCTGTACTACGACTAGGTCCCTCCTATGGGTGGGACCAGGAAGGGGGGTGGTTACACCCCCTATCCTTTGTCCGGTTTCGCGCCAGAGCTGGGGCTGGAGTGCCCCAGCAACTGGTTTGAACCGGTGTATGCACAGGGACACCTTGTGTGCCCCAGGCATGTCTCATTCCTTTCAGGCCTGTCCTACCTAATACACAAAATCCTGTCTGAGGTGGTGCTAGCACCTCCCAAGGCAGGAAACCCTTTGTCCAGGCCTCCCTCGCTGGAAGGACTTCCAGCAGCAGGAGGTCAGACTTGTGTCTGTGGTGGCAGCATCCATTTTGTGATGCTGAGGCTCTAGTTAACTTTAACCGGGGTTCACAGTTACATTCATGTCGTGTCCCTCTAAAAGGGTGGAATGCTACCCCCGTCGCCAAAACTGGCGAGGGGGTAGTATTCCAATTCGTATGACACCTTACTCGACATGTTTTGATAATGCTATACCAAAGTTAGCAATAACCGCGAGGATTATAATGCACTTAAGAGTATATGTTATAGCGTTATCATGGAACAGCTATAAGGACTTGGTTCCGCAAGCTGCAGACAGGCTCAGCTCATGCTAGAGCACCATCTCACATAATTCCAAGCACTCTGCCTTCAGGATTGATAAGGCCTGCCATAGGAGTGGCTGATAGGAATATATGTGTCCATTTTGGGGTTAGATATAGGTATACTATATCTACAGCAAAGGGTGATTACACCACCTTGCCCCAGCTGTCTTACCAGCCAGTTTTGTCTGTTTAGATGGCCAGCCAGGGGTGGCATAATACATGCTTCAGCCCCTGGTAGGCCTTGGGTTCACCTATGCCCTGGGTACCTAAGGTACACTGTACAGGGGCTAATAAGGGGGACCAATACCAATTGGTAAATGCACCTAAAGTACATGGAAGATGTCAATTTAGAGAGAGAACAGCTAGGCTGTGGGTCTGATTAGCAGGCCCACAGCCAGGGAAAGTCGTAAACCAGTGAAGCAAAAAGCAAAAATCTGGGGTGACCATAGGATTGCAGACCCTACTCTCATACAACAAGTTCCTTTTTTCATGCCTCCACATAAACAGGACTCAGAGTTGTTGTTGAGTCTCTCACCAATTTTCTTATTTGGTTATATTATTTTGGTTTAGAGGATGGCTTCTATATTATGGTGCTTCAGGCATAGCTTGACCTGTTGTTGACCAATATCAGTAATGGAGCATCACAAACAGTGCCTGTGGTGTTTGGTGTCAGACTATTGTGCCAGAGCTTGCCCTGTATGCCTGTTTATGCATTCCAAGGCTTGCACGAAAGACAGGCAAAACTCGACTTGTTCCCTTAGAAGAGTCACTCACATTCTAGATGTCACTCTGAATCCTATTCATACTAATATAAAAAGCAGTAGAATTAATACAGATGTCCCCTTAATAGGCATAGAAAAAAGAGGACTGGTCTGCCATTTCCTCTTCAGAGGCAAATCTGGTGCTACAACCCATTCTTTTTCTAGAGACAAGCTGGGAGGTACAGACATTGTGAAAGTCCTTGTTGTTGGTTTTAGGGTACTGACGCATCAGTCATCAAGTGACTGTTCACCCAGATAGCAGGCAACTCCAGGGTGGCAATCAGCTTTGACTACAGCTCCCTTGATTCCAGTTTCAGGTCTGGATTTTGAGCTGGTTCTCACGCTGCTCTTATCTGATAGTGACTTCTAGCTGCAGATTCTATACCTTTGAATTCCTTACCTTTGAATTTCCCAAGCATCAGGCTGCATACAGAAACTTTTGCTGAGCAATACCCCTTGCGTGCGCTGTCAGGAGTCTCCATTCGGCTCCGCATGACGTTGTTAGCGTCGGTTATGCCTCAGCTGTACCGATATAGGTGACACCCAGGCACACGGACATCAGTTCTTTTCTTTCCATGCCAGTTAAGCACCTATCCAGGAAGAGCTTCCCCTCTGTTGCTTCTCAACAGGTTTATTCTCATTTGTTTGTCAGCTGTTAGGCTTTTTCCATCGTGTGGGAGAATGTCTTAGAGGAAAACAGGATTTAAGCCGTACAAGGCCTGTCTCTGCACGATGTTGGTCACCAATCCCTACCTCGTCTGCCCCTGGTGTCTCGAGCGCGACCACTATCCGAAGTTGTGTAAGGACTGTCGAGCCATGGCTCCTAGGACCTTATGGGAGTGGGCTTTGAAGCTCCTTGCGGCCCAACAGCCGACACCATCAGACGAGACTCCGCAGAGGTCCCAGTCCCGATCGAAAAATAGGAGGTCGTGGGACCGCTCTCAGAGCCCAAAGTCCTGTTCATCTCACCCACGATCATCGGGACACTTGGGGAAGAGGCACAAGAAGAAGTCCAAGTAGACTTCATCTTCACTCCACTGTCGTTCATCAATGAAGCAGTTAAGGAGAATCAAGCTCTAGGCATGGTTCTATGGAGTTGGAGTCAGGGTTGGCTTAACGCCTTCCTCCTTCCCCAGGAGTCGGAGCGACCCCGCTCAGATCAAAGAGTTCTATGAGGCCATGCACTGCGTATTTGAGCCGGCCCACCCCTCTGGTGAGCCTTCAGGCCTCGTGGGGTCGTAGGAGGCCCGACAGATTTGACAGCCATGCTGGCCGTGGGGCCTCTGAGATCCGATCTCGTATTGGGTCGACTCCGGTCATGCCACTGTGACCTCCGCCAGCGTCAGGCCCAAAGTCGGTGCCTGCGGCACCGCCGGTGCCCATCGGCAGTGGCAGTCCCATTCGTACCCCATACGACATGGAGTCGGAACGACGTAGCTCGATGCCAATTCCAACGTTGATTGAACCCAGGGGTTCTATGTTGTTGAATGAACACTTTGTTTCAAAACTTTATTTATAAAATGTCCAATAATAAAAAGTTGAACAGTTGTTTACAAAATCCTTCGAGCAACACTCAACGAGATATCTTAAGTTCACGCATGAGAGTTCCAGGCGCCTAGCACAGGTAATTATACTTTTATACTTTCCATGGGATAGCTGCGTATTCAGTGACATAATACAAAGAACGTTTGGGTTGACACAAGCACCTCACATACTATTATCCCCATAAGACCCACTAGACTATTCACAGCCTGATCCCACTGAAGAAAACAGTTCTCTGCACAACTCTCTCCAACTTTCTATGCCCTCATCCAGCTTTCCGTCTCTTCGACAGGCCTTGATATGCAATTCCTCAGCCAAGGACCACTCACCTACATCCCTTAGCCAATTCACAAAAGAGGGACCTCCCTCATCCATCCAACAGTTGGTACCCTCTATTCAGCCAGTGCCGGGTATAATAGCTTATGCCTCTTTGATTAAAGTAATAGCTTATTCACAATTTTTCTCTTCTTGCGTTGCAGCGCCAACACCAGGAGGCAGTGCCTCAGTGTGACCTCCAGCGCAATTCCCACCCTTCCGCGGATTTGAGCTACTACATCAATCCAGTACTGGTGGACTTCTAGGCACTCCCACGCCAGATGCATGAAACCCGTATGGGCTCCTTGACATCTAGGACATTCATGTATACCCGTTGCAAAAAATTATAGTGTAGCAACTTCAACCGGGCATTGCAGGACACCTTAAGCGTTAGTGTACTTGCTCTCCCCCACTCCTTTTCCTGCATTGGCTCTTTTAAATCTGCATTCCACGCATCCCACACCTTAAGGGCCAAAGAGCCACAGTCAGCCCTCCTAACCTTGTACAACAAGGACACCAACCGGCGCCCACCTCCACAAGTTAGCAAAATATCTAGGGGTTCCGTGGTCCGCGGCATGGCCGGATGCACCGGCCATGTCACCTTAGCCACTTCCATCAAGCCAGCATATTGAAGATATTGCCCCGGTCCCAAGCCAAATTCCTCACCTGCCTGCTCAAATGTGAGGTAGGTGTCATTAATAATCAAATCTGCTAACACCATACAGCCACCCTTTCTTCATGCCTGAAAGAACATGTTGTCCACCATCCTAAGCACCGGAACTAACTGCCAGATGGACAGTTCTGGATTGTAAGGAGCCCGCCTCAACACTCGTTTAACCACTTTCTGCCATAACCAGGCTGTTTGCTTAACCACATATGGCAACTCTGCACTTGCTCCAGCACTTTCAATCAGAATCATGGGTAGGTCCTCCGACGGCACTCATCCAGCAAGCAGACGCTTTCCCAACAATCCCCTTCATCCAACCACTGCACAGCGTGTTGCAAATGTGGCGCATAGTAATACAGTTCAAATCTGGGGACCCCATGTCCACCCTCCTCATACCGCTTCTGGAGCACATGCTGCACAACCATACAACGCTTCCCTGCCCAAAGCAGAGTTACTAGAAGAGAATTCAATTGCCGAAATGCCTTTGCAGGGATCGGGCACAACGCATTTTGCAGAGCATATAGACATCTTGGCAACATCACTATCTTTGCCACCGCTATTCTACCCATTAGTGACAATGGCAGCGTATTCCAGAATTCCACAGATTGCCACAGTGACGCAACCACCCTATTCATATTCAGCTGATTCTGCCTAGTATCCCCGTGAGCCACCTGTACCCCAAAGTGTCTGAAATGGTCAATCTCCCATCTCAGTCCCAGTCTAGGCAACTCTCCGGCCTCTCTCTCATGCCCGTTAAGGGGCACGCCAGGGATTTTTGCCTGTTAATGTGCAGCCCTGAATAAGTTGAAAGCTGGTCCATCAACCCCAACAATTGCCGAATGGCTTTGCGCTGGAACGTAACATAGAATAACGCATAATTGGCATATAGCAAAATGAGATGCAAGCTGTACCCAAGTTGTATGCCCCAGCGGCCCAATTCCTGTCTTGCCCATACTGCCATAGTCTCTATAGCCAGAGCAAACAGTAGCGGCGACAGCGGGCACCTCTGCCCTACGACCACTGCGCTGACCTAGCTTGGCCCATTCACACACACACCGATTGTATTTGAACCCATCTGCGAAATCATAGTCCCACCCCCAGCAGCCCAAGGATTTCCAATAAATACCCTCTGTCCACAGTATCAAACACTTTTTCAAGGTCAATGGACACCAGAGCCAAATCAATGGGCAGAACAAATTACGAAAAGGTAAGTAACAGACAGTTCCGACTAGTTAGGACTAAAACGACTGGATATCTGGACACTAGGAGAGTCAATCTACCTATGAGCACCGAAATGCTCTCGTTACCTCACCCACGGGCTGCGGGTGCATAGGTGTGAAAGTGTGTCGGGTTTCCGCGTTGAAGTCAATGGAGCCTTGAAGAAAGATGCTACAGGCGACCAGGAGGAAGATGTCCGGTGCGATCCAAGGGTGGATTGAGGAAGAAGAGGTCCTGAAAGCAGAGGGGACAGTGTTCAAAGTCACTAGCCAGCGACCGGTGTGGAACCAGGAGGGAACCAGATGCTGTTGTCGCGATCAGGTGAAGAGGGGACGCTTGTCTCTGCAGCCACGTGAACCAGGAGGTGTCTTCAACAACCAGGATGGAGGCACCAGCTGTCCCGCGCAGGCTCTTGCTGTCGGCGGTGTCGGATCCAGATTTGGAGTCAGCAGGCCTTGGCAAAGACAACCCATGCGGTGAGTGGAAACGGCGTCTGGAGTGGACCAGGAGCGTCCGGGATGCACCTCTTTTGGAAAGGAGCAAGGGCCAGTCTGGAGCAAGCAGACCAGCAGTGTAGATTTTGTGGATAGTCGTCTAGGAGGTCACTAGCCAGCCGGCAAGTGACCAGACAACGCATCAAGCAGCAATCAAGCAAAAGGGCCCAACGCAGATCTCGTGGATGCTGGAGGGCTGGTCTTTGGTGCAGGAGCTGCTCGGGGCTGGGGGTTCTCAATCCCCAAAGCACTTACTCGTGGATGCCTCAGAAGTCGTGCTGGAAGTGAAGTGCAGTCTCTTCAAGATGGCCAGTCCCACGTGTCTCGTTGCACCCACGGGTCTCAGCTGTGCTGCAGATGTGGGTAGAGGTCGGAGAGGTCTGGGAGTCCGGGTCTCGTCAGGCTCTGAAGTCTGGATCCGGCAGGAAGGACAACAAAGTGGACTGCTAGGACGCTTGATGGTGCCTGCAGTTGCAGGGTGGACACTCCTTGCCCACAAGGGAGATTCTTCAGTCTTCTGTGGAGCAGAACGTAAAAGTCCAGAGTTTCTTCTTGTAAAGTTTCAATTCAGGATAATCTAACTTGGAATGGGACCAGCTCCTACCTTAATCCTGCTAAAGGGGGCTGTACTATGACTAGGTCCCTCCTATGGGTGGGACCAGGAAGGGGGGTGGTTACACCCCCTATCCTTTGTCCGGTTTCGCGCCAGAGCTGGGGCTGGAGTGCCCCAGCAACTGGTTTGAACCGGTGTATGCACAGGGACACCTTGTGTGCCCCAGGCATGTCTCATTCCTTTCAGGCCTGTCCTACCTAATACACAAAATCCTGTCTGAGGTGGTGCTAGCACCTCCCAAGGCAGGAAACCCTTTGTCCAGGCCTCCCTCGCTGGAAGGACTTCCAGCAGCAGGAGGTCAGACTTGTGTCTGTGGTGGCAGCATCCATTTTGTGATGCTGAGGCTCTAGTTAACTTTAACCGGGGTTCACAGTTACATTCATGTCGTGTCCCTCTAAAAGGGTGGAATGCTACCCCCGTCACCAAAACTGGCGAGGGGGTAGTATTCCAATTCGTATGACACCTTACTCGACATGTTTTGATAATGCTATACCAAAGTTAGCAATAACCGCGAGGATTATAATGCACTTACGAGTATATGTTATAGCGTTATCATGGAACAGCTATAAGGACTTGGTTCCGCAAGCTGCAGACAGGCTCAGCTCATGCTAGAGCACCATCTCACATAATTCCAAGCACTCTGCCTTCAGGATTGATAAGGCCTGCCATAGGAGTGGCTGATAGGAATATATGTGTCCATTTTGGGGTTAGATATAGGTATACTATATCTACAGCAAAGGGTGATTACACCACCTTGCCCCAGCTGTCTTACCAGCCAGTTGTGTCTGTTTAGATGGCCAGCCAGGGGTGGAATAATACATGCTTCAGCCCCTGGTAGGCCTTGGGTTCACCTATGCCCTGGGTACCTAAGGTACACTGTACAGGGGCCAATAAGGGGGACCAATACCAATTGGTAAATGCACCTAAAGTACATGGAAGATGTCAATTTAGAGAGAGAACAGCTAGGCTGTGGGTCTGATTAGCAGGCCCACAGCCAGGGAAAGTCGTAAACCAGTGAAGCAAAAAGCAAAAATCTGGTGTGACCATAGGATTGCAGACCCTACTCTCATACAACAAGTTCCTTTTTTCATGCCTCCACATAAACAGGACTCAGAGTTGTTGTTGAGTCTCTCACCAATTTTCTTATTTGGTTATATTATTTTGGTTTAGAGGATGGCTTCTATATTATGGTGCTGCAGGCATAGCTTGACCTGTTGTTGACCAATATCAGTAATGGAGCATCACAAACAGTGCCTGTGGTGTTTGGTGTCAGACTATTGTGCCAGAGCTTGCCCTTTATGCCTGTTTATGCATTCCAAGGCTTGCACGAAAGACAGGCAAAACTCGACTTGTTCCCTTAGAAGAGTCACTCACATTCTAGATGTCACTCTGAATCCTATTCATACTAATATAAAAAGCAGTAGAATGAATACAGATGTCCCCTTAATAGGCATAGAAAAAAGAGGACTGGTCTGCCATTTCCTCTTCAGAGGCAAATCTGGTGCTACAACCCATTCTTTTTCTAGAGACAAGCTGGGAGGTACAGACATTGTGAAAGTCCTTGTTGTTGGTTTTAGGGTACTGACGCATCAGTCATCAAGTGACTGTTCACCCAGATAGCAGGCAACTCCAGGGTGGCAATCAGCTTTGACTACAGCTCCCTTGATTCCAGTTTCAGGTCTGGATTTTGAGCTGGTTCTCACACTGCTCTTATCTGATAGTGACTTCTAGCTGCAGATTCTATACCTTTGAATTCCTTACCTTTGAATTTCCCAAGCATCAGGCTGCATACAGAAACTTTTGCTGAGCAATACCCCTTGCGTGCGCTGTCAGGAGTCTCCATTCGGCTCCGCATGACGTTGTTAGCGTCGGTTATGCCTCAGCTGTACCGATATAGGTGACACCCAGGCACACGGACATCAGTTCTTTTCTTTCCATGCCAGTTAAGCACCTATCCAGGAAGAGCTTCCCCTCTGTTGCTTCTCAACAGGTTTATTCTCATTTGTTTGTCAGCTGTTAGGCTTTTTCCATCGTGTGGGAGAATGTCTTAGAGGAAAACAGGATTTAAGCCGTACAAGGCCTGTCTCTGCATGATGTTGGTCACCAATCCCTACCTCGTCTGCCCCTGGTGTCTCGAGCGCGACCACTATCCGAAGTTGTGTAAGGACTGTCGAGCCATGGCTCCTAAAACCTTATGGGAGTGGGCTTAGAAGCTCCTTGCGGCCCAACAGCCGACACCATCAGACGAGACTCCGCAGAGGTCCCAGTCCCGATCGAAAAATAGGAGGTCGTGGGACTGCTCTCAGAGCCCAAAGTCCTGTTCATCTCACCCACGGTCATCGGGACACTTGGGGAAGAGGCACAAGAAGAAGTCCAAGTAGACTTCATCTTCACTCCACTGTCGTTCATCAATGAAGCAGTTAAGGAGAATCAAGCTCTAGGCATGGTTCTATGGAGTCGGAGTCAGGGTTGGCTTAACGCCTTCCTCCTTCCCCAGGAGTCGGAGCGACCCCGCTCAGATCAAAGAGTTCTATGAGGCCATGCACTGCGTATTTGAGCCGGCCCACCCCTCTGGTGAGCCTTCAGGCCTCGTGGGGTCGTAGGAGGCCCGACAGATTTGACAGCCATGCTGGCCGTGGGGCCTCTGAGATCCGATCTCGTATTGGGTCGACTCCGGTCATGCCACTGTGACCTCCGCCAGCGTCAGGCCCAAAGTCGGTGCCTGCGGCACCGCCGGTGCCCATCGGCAGTGCCAGTCCCATTCGTACCCCATACGACATGGAGTCGGAACGACGTAGCTCGATGCCAATTCCAACGTTGATTGAACCCAGGGGTTCTATGTTGTTGAATGAACACTTTGTTTCAAAACTTTATTTATAAAATGTTCAATATTAAAAAGTTGAACAGTTGTTTACAAAATCCTTCGAGCAACACTCAACGAGATATCTTAAGTTCACGCATGAGAGTTCCAGGCGCCTAGCACAGGTAATTATACTTTTATACTTTCCATGGGATAGCTGCGTATTCAGTGACATAATACAAAGAACGTTTGGGTTGACACAAGCACCTCACATACTATTATCCCCATAAGACCCACTAGACTATTCACAGCCTGATCCCACTGAAGAAAACAGTTCTCTGCACAACTCTCTCCAACTTTCTATGCCCTCATCCAGCTTTCCGTCTCTTCGACAGGCCTTGATATGCAATTCCTCAGCCAAGGACCACTCACCTACATCCCTTAGCCAATTCACAAAAGAGGGACCTCCCTCATCCATCCAACAGTTGGTACCCTCTATTCAGCCAGTGCCGGGTATAATAGCTTATGCCTCTTTGATTAAAGTAATAGCTTATTCACAATTTTTCTCTTCTTGTGTTGCAGCGCCAACACCAGGAGGCAGTGCCTCAGTGTGACCTCCAGCGCAATTCCCACCCTTCCGCGGATTTGAGCTACTACATCAATCCAGTACTGGTGGACTTCTAGGCACTCCCACGCCAGATGCATGAAACCCGTATGGGCTCCTTGACATCTAGGACATTCATGTATACCCGTTGCAAAAAATTATAGTGTAGCAACTTCAACCGGGCATTGCAGGACACCTTAAGCGTTAGTGTACTTGCTCTCCCCCACTCCTTTTCCTGCATTGGCTCTTTTAAATCTGCATTCCACGCATCCCACACCTTAAGGGCCAAAGAGCCACAGTCAGCCCTCCTAACCTTGTACAACAAGGACACCAACCGGCGCCCACCTCCACAAGTTAGCAAAATATCTAGGGTTTCCGTGGTCCGCGGCATGGCCGGATGCACCGGCCATGTCACCTTAGCCACTTCCATCAAGCCAGCATATTGAAGATATTGCCCCGGTCCCAAGCCAAATTCCTCACCTGCCTGCTCAAACGTGAGGTAGGTGTCATTAATAATCAAATCTGCTAACACCATACAGCCACCCTTTCTTCATGCCTGAAAGAACATGTTGTCCACCATCCTAATCACCGGAACTAACTGCCAGATGGACAGTTCTGGATTGTAAGGAGCCCGCCTCAACACTCGTTTAACCACTTTCTGCCATAACCAGGCTGTTTGCTTAACCACATATGGCAACTCTGCACTTGCTCCAGCACTTTCAATCAGAATCATGGGTAGGTCCTCCGACGGCACTCATCCAGCAAGCAGACGCTTTCCCAACAATCCCCTTCATCCAACCACTGAACAGCGTGTTGCAAATGTGGCGCATAGTAATACAGTTCAAATCTGGGGACCCCATGTCCACCCTCCTCATACCGCTTCTGGAGCACATGCTGCACAACCATACAACGCTTCCCTGCCCAAAGCAGAGTTACTAGAAGAGAATTCAATTGCCGAAATGCCTTTGCAGGGATCGGGCACAACGCATTTTGCAGAGCATATAGACATCTTGGCAACATCACTATCTTTGCCACCGCTATTCTACCCACTAGTGACAATGGCAGCGTATTCCAGAATTCCACAGATTGCCACAGTGACGCAACCACCCTATTCATATTCAGCTGATTCTGCCTAGTATCCCCGTGAGCCACCTGTACCCCAAAGTGTCTGAAATGGTCAATCTCCCATCTCAGTCCCAGTCTAGGCAACTCTCCGGCCTCTCTCTCATGCCCGTTAAGGGGCACGCCAGGGATTTTTGCCTGTTAATGTGCAGCCCTGAATAAGTTGAAAGCTGGTCCATCAACCCCAACAATTGCCGAATGGCTTTGCGCTGGAACGTAACATAGAATAACGCATAATTGGCATATAGCAAAATGAGATGCAAGCTGTGCCCAAGTTGTATGCCCCAGCGGCCCAATTCCTGTCTTGCCCATACTGCCATAGGCTCTATAGCCAGAGCAAACAGTAGCGGCGACAGCGGGCACCTCTGCCCTACGACCACTGCGCTGACCTAGCTTGGCCCATTCACACACACACACCGATTGTATTTGAACCCATCTGCGAAATCATAGTCCCACCCCCAGCAGCCCAAGGATTTCCAATAAATACCCTCTGTCCACAGTATCAAACACTTTTTCAAGGTCAATGGACACCAGAGCCATCTCCTCAGGGGGCCCTTGTGTCTCATGCAGTACATGCACCAGCCGTCGCACCTTCATAGACGTACTGCTGGCGGGGGTAAAACTGTACTGCTCCTCGTGAACTAAGTGAGTCATGTACGGCCCCAAACGGTTGGCCAGTACTTGACATAAGATTTTTATATCTGAGTTGATCATTGTCAGTGGCCGGTATGCCGCCGGGTCTTGCGCATCATTACCCGGCTTTGGAATCAAACAGATTTCACCCTCGCACATTGTAGGGGGCAACACTCCACTGTGGAAGGACTCATTAAAGGTTTGCAACAAAGGTCGAACCAATACTGCTGAGTATGCTTGATAATACTCAATGGGCAGCCCATCCCCTCCTGGTGCCTTGGCCCTAGGTATGTCCCCTATCGCTTCCCTCAATTCCTCCTCAGTGATGCGCTCATCAAGCTCTGTCCTAACGTCCTTGAACACTTGCCTTATTGAAGGCCCTCCAAAAAGGGGTATAAAGAGCCGCATTTACCAGTGAGTTTACCCTATAGACAGACTTCAAGTGTTGCCGGAACACCTCTAAGCATGGGCGTAAAATCCGTTCCGCTCGCGGATTTTGCGGATTTTTGGTAAATTCGCAATCCGCGAACTCTAGCGAACTTGCCGAAAATTCGTAAAATCCGTGCGAAGCGGATTTTTTGCTTGCCAACTAGAACACTATACAATTTCGCGGGAGTAAATACTTGCGAACACGTAGATGCGGCGGGCAGCGACAATCTCGCAATTGCAAGATTGCAAAATTTGCAATTTCGCACAAGAAATCCACCAGCAGGCAGCATAAACCTTGAAAATTATGATTTTTATCAGAATAACTCCTCAGGTTGACATTTGCCTGCACTTTTTCTTTGCAAGGAGTCCATTTTGGGGGGTGGGGGTGGGAGGAAGGAAGTGCCCCACAGTCTCCAACTTCCTGTTCCTGTCCACCAGGCTCCTCCCAGTGCTTTCTTCATTTGCGGGTCACTTTTATTTGGATCTTGACCTGGAAGGATTACTTTTGTGGATGCTGCTGGATATTTGGATTTTTGCAATACTGAAAGCACTCAGCAGGTGCAAAAGTTCAATCTTATCATTAGTAACCATTCCCTGTAGTGCTTCCTGAGGGGCCGCTTCAGAGTTCATTTGCCTACTTGCAACTATTCTATGACCCTGCTCTGACCCTCACAGCAGGCTCAGAGAATAGCTACAAGTATACAACAAAGGTCCTGTTAAAAAAATTACACTGCAACAGAAAGCAATTACAGACAATACTGAAAGCACTCAGCAGGTGCAAAAGTTCAATCTTATCATTAGTAACCATTCCCTGTAGTGCTTCCTGAGGGGCCCCTTCAGAGTTCAGCAAATTACAGATAAGGAAGCAGGTGCCAGCCAGACTGGAAGTTTAAATTCAGTGACACATTAATCAACCCCAAATTAATTCATGTCAGTTGAAGCAGGGCAGGTGTGCTTGCTTTTTTTCACCCCCATAATCTACAGTGATAAACCAACCAGAGGGTGGCAGTTATGTACTAGAGGGTGGCATGGGTGTACCAGAGGGTGGCAGTGGTGAAACAGAGGGTGCTGTGAACCTGTGATGATGAACCAGATGTAGAAACAACATAGTCGCGGCCGTTGCGAGCCGACAAGTAAGTTCGCAATTGCGAACTGGTACAGAACCCTCGCAAACTGGCCGAAATCCTTGCGAACATAAAAAAAAAGAAAATCCGCAAATTCGCGAGAGTTCGCGGATTTTGCGGATTGCGAATCCGTAAATACGCAAGTTCGCGGATTGCCAATATGTAAAATCCGCCCATGCTTAAACACCTCCAGCATTGCTGCTCGATCATAGACCAGCTCACCCGACTGGGCTCTAAGACTGGTAACCTGAGGGGGGACCTTTTCCCTGCGCCATACCCAGGCCAACAGGTGACCTGCTTTATCTCCCTCTGCATGTAGCCGCTGGCGTTATTTTGTAAGAGTGTACTTATCCAATCTATCCCAAGTGTCAGCAACCTGCTCGCGTATTTGTCGCTCTTGTTCCTGGGTGTCATATTGACCCTGTGGTTCTAATTGTAGATTAGCCAACTCTTTGTCCTTAACCTGTAGCTCAAACTATAGCTGCCTCCCAACGCAACACATTCCCATTGCCGCTCCCCTGACCACTGCCTTCATTGCATCCCATTTGCGGGCTCTAGTACTTGCAGTGCCCCAATTAAGGGACAAATACTCCGTCAATGCATCCAAGATTGCTTCTTTCCCTACCGGGTCCTTCAAAATATCAACAGGGACCCACCACCCACAGGGGCCCTGCACCCTTGCTAACCACTGCACTCTGCAGCACACAGGCACATGATCGGACAAAAAACAAGCCAAATGTGTGACCTCTGCAGTCATAATTGCTGGGTGCTGAGTCGCTAGTACCCTATCAAGGCGACTATGTGTGTTGTGACTAGGCGTAATGCTGGGTGCTGAGTAGCTATTACCCTATCAAGGCGACATTGTGTGTTGTGACTAGGCGTAAAACAGGTAAACATTTTCTGCATCGGGTGATGCTCCCTCCAAACATCCGGGAGCCCCAGATCACCCATTAGTTTCTGCAGCTATTTAGTCATACGCGGCTTAGTGCCCCTTCTACAGGGGTATCTATGTAGCTCTGGGTCAATCACACAATTACAATCTCCTAACCAGATCAAAGGAGCATGTAAATCTGCAGTGATCAGATCCCGCAATGCGACAAAACAATTCGGATCATCAACATTTGGCGCATAAGTATTTAGTATACTGATATCTTTACCATCTAGTTTGCCTCGCAATAACACGTAACAACCTTCAACATCTGCTTTGGCGTACTGCAGTGTGAACGGAACCTCAGGTGCCACCCAAATCAACGCCCCCCCCCCCTAGCATAGGGAGAATACGACAAGTGGAACACCTGTCCCCTCCACTTTTTAACCAAACACCCCACTCCAGCATCTTTCAGATGTGTCTCTTAAAGCACGCAATCATTATTTTATGCCGCTTAAAGAATGATAGGACCCTATGACGTGTGGCGCAAGTGCCTAAACCTCTAAAGTTCCAGCTAAGAAACTTTATCATCGCTGCCATATCCATGCTACCTGTCTGTCCTCGTGCCAGGGCTCAACACTTTTCTGCAGTGACATGCTCTTTTGTACAACACAACATAATGCCACACAACAAAAACTGAACCAACAACACCCACCCCCTCCCCTACCCATTGACAATGCTCGGCTATCATCACAGACGATTTTGCCGACCCCTCGCTCGTGCCAGGACATGCATCCCACCAAGCCCAACAGGGCCAACGAAAGAAAAAGAAAAACATTGCATCCCCAATCCTCCCACCCAACAATAAGCAAAAAAAGGTACCACTGACTTAATATAGTTCTCCAGCTTCATAGGTTATCTGAAAGAAACAGGTTAGTATTAGATTCCTTACCTTAAAATATCCCCAGGCGTCAGACTGGATCGGGAAAGTTTTGTGTAGCAGTACCCCTACGCGTCGGTAGGCGTCGTCTGCGGCTCCGCATCCGTCGTCGGCGTCGTTGGCGGCGGGATGACGTCGTCGGAGTAATTAGACGCCGTCCTCGCGCGCTAACGTCAGTTCTTCTTTTTTCCGCGCCAGCAACCGCAGATCTGGAAAAAGTCACTTTTTGACTAACTTTTTCGATCCTTTTTGATCCTGCTTCGAGTCGTAAGACTATCGGTGCCGGTAGGGATGCCCGGGTTCAAGCCCTGTGCCGATTGCACCCGACTGATGTCGGTTACCGACCCCCATCGCCGGTGCCTGTATTGCCTTGGGGCCAACCAGGACGACAAGTTGTGCCCCGACTTCCGGGCCTTGACGTCGAAGGCTAGGCGGGAGCGGTCCCGTAAGCCCCTCGAGCTCGGGCAGTCAGCCCCACGCCGTTCACAGTCCAGGTCGAGGAGGAGGTCGAAGGACCGGTCGCGGGGCCACAGTAATCGCAGCTCAGGAAGTCAACACCATTCGTCGGGCTTCAAGTCCTCATGTAAGAGGCACAAGAAGTCAAAGAGACGACATCGCTCTTCCGACTTCCCCGATGCTCGCGCGATGCATCCGGGGGTTCGGCTGACACCACCCACGCGGCTCCGCCAGAGCCGCAGGCGCCACTGCCAGCCCCATACTCATCGGTCCCTGGGCTGAATGCGACGCGGGAGGAGATCGATGCCTTCCTCATGGCCATGAGGTCACTCTCTCCTCCATCAGGTTCTGCTGTGGTGCTTTCGGGCCCCACGGCCCTGCCTGGGAGCCCAAGCGGGCCGGGGGCTTCGGCCCTGGGGCGGTTGGCAGCTTTGGCCCTGGTGCCGTCGGCGACTTTGGTCCTGACGCCGCAGGGCCCCACCGGATCGGGGTCCAGATCCGGGTCGCCGCTGGTCCACCTTACGATCCCTCGCAGGCGCAGACCCCCAGGGTGTCTCCCCAGACACCGTCCCTGGACGACGTCATCCCTGGTCCCTCCCTTGGTCCGGATCCGGCGTCGGACCAGCGCCGCTCGACGCTGCATTCGACGCAGAGAGAAGAGCAGTTCTTCTATGATCCTGCCTCATCCTTTGCACCTGACTATCAAGAGATGGGAGACGAGGAGGATTGGGAGGGGTCTGAGGACCCTCTGGCATGGGAGTGCCAGTCGTATCAGGACTAGGCAGTGGATCTAGGGGAGGCCAGTGGCTTGGACACTTCGCCCGACACTGGCTTTGTCTCCCCTCCTACCGTGGCAACAGAGGAGGGAGCTGCTTACAGCGTGGTGCTGACGAGGGCGGCCAAGGCCTTGGGTCTTGAGCTCCCCGTCGCGGCCGTGAGTACTAACCTCCTCACCGAGGTCCTTAAACCGCAGGCAAGCTCTTCGGAGCCTCTACTGCCGTTTAATGAGGCTCTTTCTGACGTTCTTTTGGGCACTTGGTCCAAGCCCGCTACAGGTCCGCCTGTAGATCGGAACCTGGCCAGGCGCCACCGCCCGGCCCCGGGCGACCCTAGTTTCCTGTCCACCCACCCCAAACCCAGAGCCTGGTTATCCAGGCCTCTAACTCCCAGACCACATTCTCGACTGCTCCACCTGATCGGGTATCCAAAAGGTATGAGCAGTTTGGTAAGAAGCTGTTCTCCTCACTTATTTTGGGGTTGCAGCCGGTCATCACCGCTTGCCTTTTGGGCCGTTAAACCAACTCTCTGTGGGACACGGTCGCGGACGTGCTGCCAGCTTGCCCGGAGGAGGCCCGGGTCAAACTCGCTCAAGCCCTTGCGGAAGGGCGGTGTGCAGCACAGTACTCTATCCGATGTGGGCTGGATACCACGGACTCGCTGTACAGGGGGATTTCCACGACGGTGGCGGTTCGCCGCCACGCCTGGCTGAGGTCCGCAAACTTTTCAGCTGATGTCCAGAATTCCCTCAGGGACATGCTGTTTGATGGCCGTTGCCTCTTTGGCGACAAGGCAGACATTGTGCTTGAACGTTTCAAGGACTACAGGGCTACAGCAAAGTCCTTGGGCCTGTCGGGCCAGCGCCAGCAAACTGCTGCCTTTCGCTCCTTTCGTGGCCAAGGAAGGGGCGCCCCCTCACGTCCTGCCAGTCACGGTACGCAGTCTAACATCCAGCACGGGGGCAGACGTGGTAACCACCGTGGTGGTGCCAGGGGACAGCGCCGAGGCCAGTCCACATCCACCCCGCAGCATCCGCCTCAAAGCCTTCCTAGTCCGAGCTTTCAGGCCCATTCAACGCCAGTGGGGGGAAGGGTTCGCCATCACCTCTTCCACTGGTGCTCCATCACTTCTGCTAGGTGGGTGCTGCAAATCATCCGAAGGGGCTACTCCCTCCCCTTTGAGGTGACCCCTCCAGCCATGCCACCGCAGTACCACCTCGTGTCAGGGGATCATTTGCAACTTCTGCAAGAGGAAGTTACGGCCCTCTTGGCCAAGGGGGCCATCAAGCGCATTCCTGGGCCAGAAGTAGGGTGTGGTTGTTACTCCCACTACTTTCTGGTTCCCAAGAAGGGCAAAGGGGGCCTACGCCCTATTTTGGACCTGCGGAGCGTCAACCGCTTCCTCCAGAAGTTGAAGTTCAAGATGCTGACTTTGGCTCAGGTCTTAGCTGCCCTGGACCCAGAAGACTGGATGGTAGCGTTGGACTTGCAGGAAATATATTTTCACATCCCCGTTGTGAGAAGTTGGCCTGATATGCAGTGCTCACTAATCTAGTGATCACTATGTATCATTCCAAACGACCCTTATTGATGATTGGTTGTAAGTCAACCTGATAGACCAGCTATCCTAGTAGCATGGACAAGAGCAGTCTTTAGGCTAAACTCTAGAGGGCGTGTTAAGCCAGCTGTTTTACCATCACATTAACCCCTTGAACACCAAGTGAAAGGACACCACACAAGTTGTTATGAAAATAAAGTATATTTATTTATAACAAGACTACCCTGAACTCTTTATGAGTCAGGGAGCTAAGCACAATACAAAACTCTTGAAGAAATACTGAAAGTCGCACAATTTACACAAATGCCCGAGGGGCACGAAAAACCATATACTACAAAAGTGGAATGCGAATTACTAGCAGGTAAGTAACTATTCTCAGAGGCTTTGGGATCGCTTGGACTAGACTACTGAACCTTTAGATTACTAGCAGGAGGCATAGGGAGATCGGGTGCAGAGTGTGCACTCTCACGCGGGATGCGGAACAAAGTCTTTGGAGGCTAGTAAATGCAAAGTTAGTGTTATCGGACGAATCCGACTAGGTAGAGCTGAAACGAAAAAGGATCTGGACACTTAGATAGTTAAGCTAAGCTGGAGCACTGAAATGCTTAGGTTACCTAGCCCAGGGGCTGCGGCTGCATAGGTCTGAAAAGACGTCGGGAATCCTCGTTGCAGTCTATGGAGCCTGAAAGAAGAAGTTGCTGGCAGGCGACCAGTGAAGATGTTCGATGTGATCCAAGCCTGGATCGATGAAGATGAAGACCTGTAAGCAGAGGGGACCAAGTTCTGAATCACTAGCCAGTGATTAGGTGGGCACCAAGATGGCACCGGGCGAAGTCACCTCGACCAGGTGAGTGGGCGACGCTGGGCTCTGCAGTCTCTCGGACCAGGAGGCGTTGTCGGCGACCAGGATGGAGGTGCGAGCTGTCCCACGGTGGTATCTGCTGTCGACGTCGCTGGACCCAGGATTGGGGCAACAAGTCTTGGCAAATGCAAGCCCACGCGGTGGACTCAAAATGGCGTCTGGAGTGGACCAGGAGGGTCCGGGGTGCTCCTCTGTCGGAGGGGAGCAAGGGCCAGTCTGGAGCAACCAGACCAGCAGTGTTGTCGTTGTCGTTCGTCGTCAGAAGGGCCACTAGCCAACGGGCAAGTGTCCTGGACAACGCGGTGAGCAGCAAAGAGCAGAAGGGCTCCACGCAGATCTCGTGGATGCTGGAGGGCTGGACTTCGGTGCTGGAGCTGCTCAGGGTTGGGGCTTCTCAAACCCCAAAGCACTCACTCAAGGATCCCTCGGTGGTCGTGCTGGGCAAGCGTCGTGCAGTCTTGAAGATGGCCATCCCTCGAGGTCTCGTCACACCCACGAATCTCAGCTGGGCTGATGATGCAGGTAGAGGTCAGAGGTGCCAGGGAAGCCGGTTCTCGTCGAGCTGGGCAGTCTTGATCCGGAGGAGAGACTTACCGCAAACCGCGATGCTTGGTTGGTGCCTGCTGCTGCAGGGTGACTACTCCTTAGTCACAAGGGAGAAATCTTAGGAAGAGGTCTTGAGTTCCTTTCGTAGAAAGTAGTTTCAGGATTCAAAGATGATCTAATTTGGAAGGGGGCCTGCTCCTACCTTTATCCTGAGAAAAGGGGCTGGCACGCGACTAAATCCTGCCCTATGGGTGGGACTAGGAGGGGGGTGGTTACACCCCTCTCCTTTGTCCGGTCTCTCCCCAGCTCAGGGGCTGGTGTGCCCCAGGAACTGGTTTGAGCCGGCATATGCACAGTGAGCACCGGGGTGCCACTTGCAGTCACCTTCCTCTATAGCCCTGCCTACCTGGGATACACAAAACCCTGTCTGGGATGGTGCTGGCACCGCTCCTGACAGGAAACCCTTTGTCCAAGCACTCCTCGCTGGAAGGACTCCCAGCAGCAGGAGGTCAGACTTGTGTCTCGGTGGCAGCATCCATTTTGTGGAGCTGAGGCTATGTCCAACTTTAACCGGGGTTACAGGCTACCAACATGTCTTCTCCCTCTAGAGGGGTGGAATGCTACCCCCGTCCCCAGAACTGGTGAGGGGGTAGTATTCCAAAGCATATGACACCTTACACGACATGTTTAGATATTGTCACACCAAAGTTACCATAACCGCAAGGATTATAAGGCACTTAAAAGTATATGGTCTGACGCTATCATGGAAACGGCTAAGGGATAGATCCCGAAAGCCGCAGACAGGCTCAGCTCATGCCAGAGCACCATCTCACACGATTCCAAGCACTCTGCCTTCAGGATTGTTAAGGCCTGCCATAGGAGTGACTGATAGGAGATCTGTGTGCCCATTTTAGGTTTAGATATAGGTATACTATATCTAAAGCAAAGGGTGATTACACCACCTTGCCCCAGCTGTCAAGCAGCCAGTTGTGTCTGTTTAGTTAGTCAGCCCAGGGGTGGCATAATACATGCTGCAGCCCCTGGGAGACTTCTGGGTGCACCTCTGCCCTGTGTACAGGGACTTGGAGAGAGCCCAGTACCAATTCAGTACCTGGGTACAATTTGGAATAGAGAGAAGAGCTAGGCTGTGGGTCTGATTAGCAGGCCCACAGCCAGGGAAAGTCGTAAACCAGTGAAGCAAAAAGCAAAAATCTGGGTGATCATAGGATTGCAGACCCTACTCTCCTACACTCGTCCTGCCGGCCCACCGGCATTACCTGCGATTCACGGTAGGCCGCGAGCACTTCCAATTTACCATGCTCCCCTTTGGCCTTACCAGCGCCCCTCGGGTGTTCACGAAAGTGATGGCGGTGGTCGCAGCTCATCTGCGCAGATTAGGAGTGTCAGTCTCGCTCCAGACAGTCGTCAGCTACCTCCAGACTATGGCCACCTCCTGCAACTGCTGGGGTTCTCCATCAATGTGCCGAAGTCACACCTGTGTCCCTCTCAGAAGCTCCTCTTCATCGGAGCAGTACTGGACTCAGCACAGTTTCGGGTTTATCCTCCCGAGCAGCGGGTTCGGGATATTCAGGCTCTGATTCCGATCATTCAGCCTTTATCCCGAGTCTCAGTCAGGTTGACGCTGCGGCTTCTGGGGCTGATGGCCTCCTGCATCCTTCTGGTGCATCACGCCAGGTGGCGGATGCGGGCTCTGCAGTGGGACCTGAAGTTTCAGAGGGCCCAGCATCAGGGCAACTTGTCCGACCATGTCCTGATCTCGGAGGGCACTGTGAGACTGTTGCAGTGACGGCTCACGGACCGCGATTGGGTCAGCGGCAGATCTCTCTCCCTACCCCAACCGGAGCATGTAGTCATAACGGATGCGTCTCTCCTGGGCTGGGGGGGCCACATGGGAGAGGCGGAGATCAGAGGCCTCTGGTCTCCGGCGGAGTCCCAGCTCCATATCAATCTTCTGGAGCTGCGGGCCACCTGACTTGCACTGAAGGCATTCCTTCCCTCTGTCCGAGGAAGTGTAGTGCAGGTGTTCACGGACAACACCACCGCCATGTGGTACTGCAAGAAACAGGGTGGGGTGGGGTCGTGGACCCTTTGTCAGGAGGCCCTGTGCCTCTGGCAATAGCTGGAACACCAGGGCGTCACCCTGGTGGTTCAACACCTGGCAGGTTCTCTGAACGCCAGTGCGGACGAACTCAGCCGCCGGTGCATGATGGATCAAGAATGGTGTCTGAGCTCGGACGTGGCGCAATGCCTCTTTCAGTGATGGGGAGAGCCTTGGTTAGATCTATTCGCCACTGAAGAGAACGCGCAATGTCATTAGTTCTGCGCTTTGGAATTTCCAAGGCGGCATTTGCACGGAGACGCTTTTCGTCACGAGTGGAGCTGCGGTCTATTGTACGCCTTTCCACCTATACCACTTCTGCCCAGAGTGCTGAAGAAGATCAGGCGCGATCCTTGTGGCTCCGGACTGGGCACGAAGATACTGGTATCCCGAGCTACTCAGCATGTCAGTCGATCCCACGATTCGTCTGCCTCTTCAGGAGGACCTTCTGTCGCAGCAGCAGGGGACGGTCCTCCATCCGAACCTGTCAAGCCTCCACTTCCATGCATAGAGATTGAGCTTTCAGCTGCGGCAGTTGAGGTCATTTGACTTGCCTCCTGAAGTCTGTGATGTCATTCTGGCAGCCAGACATCCCTCCACAAAAATGGTATACGCCTGCAGGTGGAGCAAATTTGTGGCATGGTGCACAGCAAAGGCTTTCGATCCACTCTCTGCCCCCTGTCAGAGGTTCTCCTCTTTCTTCTTTCTCTTGCCCAGCAGGGCTCTGCTATGGGCACTGTCAAAGTCTACCTCTCTGCCATTTCTGCCTTCTTAAGGCTTCCTGATCAGCCTTCTCTTTTCAAGTCCCCTGTTGTAAATAGATTCTTGAAGGGCATCACTCACATGTTTCCTCCTGCAGCTTTCGTGATGCCTCAGTGGGACTTGAATCTTGTTCTGACTTATCTGATGTGCGCTCCCTTTGAGCCAATTCACAATTGTCCTCTCCGTCTTCTTACTCTTAAGACTGCATTCCTGGTTGCCATCACCTCTGCCAGAAGGGTGAGTGAGCTCCAGGCTCTATCTTCTAAGCCTCCTTTCTTCTCTGTCCATCCGGACAAAGTTGTCTTGAGAACACGTCCCTCTTTCCTGCCCAAAGTATTCACAGTTTTCCACATCAGGCAGTCCATCACCTTGCCCACCTTCTTTCCGCCTCCACATCCCTCGAAAGAGGAAGGGAGAGGCTCCACCATCTGGACACAAAACGTGCAATCTCATTCTATCTGGACCGCACTCGCCAGTTCCGGGGGGATGACCCGCTCTTTGTTGGTTATGTGGGCGCTAAGAAGGGACGGGCGGTGCACAAACGGACCATTTCTCGATGGGTCGTTTTGTACATAAAGGCTTGTTATTCACTGGCTAAAAAGGAGACTCCTGTGGGGCTGCGTGCCCATTCCACTCGGGCCACGGCGGTTACTACTGCCCTGGGTCGCCGAGTCCCCTTGCAGGACATCTGTCAGGCAGCTACGTGGGCCTCGCTGCACACGTTCACTAGACACTACTGCCTGGACAGCCAAGTCCGGAGAGATGGCTTTTCCGGCTGTTCTGTTCTCCAGGACTTTCTGGTGTGATCATTGGTTCACAGACCCACCACCGAGGTTGGTATTGCTGGGGTATCTATTCTAAGGTAAGGAATCTAACACTAACCTGTTTCTTTCAGATGCACAAGTTACTTACCTTCGGTAATGATATATCTTTAAGTAACAGTAGTTACCGCTCCACCCATCCTCCCCGTTCTGCGAACCCATATCTAGGGTTAAGGTATTCCCTTTGAGGGCCCTGGTTTCATGGCACCAGTGTTTGTTTTTTATCATGGCTCTGCGTTTCTGGTGCGGAAAAGCTGTGTATAAGAACTGACGTCAGCGCGCGACGCCGACGACGGACGCAGAGCCGCAGACAATGCCTAACGACGCGCAGGGGTACTGCTATGCAAAAATTTCCAGATCCAGTCTGACGCCTGGAGATATTCTAAGGTATGGAATCTAACACTAACTACTGTTTCTTACAGATATATCGTTACCGAATGTAAGTAACTTGTGCATTAAGCTAGCTATCCCCCACTCCCCCATGTCCCCTCCAGGCTACTAGTAACACAGCTCGACACCCCCCGCCACCCCCAGCCCCACATCAGCAAGCTGCACAATGCAGAATCCCCATGCCTCTGTAAAACTGTCCTGAGCAGCAAGCAGCACCGGAGCCCAGCAGACCACATATAGGGCTAGATGTAGGTAATTCTATTTTACCACTTCTTAAATACCGAATTTTACCGAATCGGTATTTAAGAAGTGGTAAAATAGAGGGGGGGATGTAGGTAACACAGACTCGGTAAATACCAAATAGTTAAGATTCGGTATTTACCGATTCTGTAAATACCGATTCGGTAATGCCCATTGATTCCTATGGGCATTGAAGCCCATAGGAATCAATGGGCATTACCGAATCGGTATTTACCGATTCGGTAAATACCGATTCCAGCAAGGGTGCAAGGGGTGTCACTTTGACACCCTCTAGCACCCCAAAGATGGGCATGTGTGCCATGTGGCACACAGACTTGCCCTAAGGGCATGTCTGTCTGTCACATGGCTAGGTGTGCATGCACACATGTGCATGCACACCTGGATTCGGTATTTTACCACCCAATTGGATTGGGTGGTAAAATACCGAATCTGGAAGGCCTTTGGGACTCAGAAGAGTCCCACCTACATCTGGGATTTACTGAATCGGTAAAAATACCGATTCGGTATTTTACAGAATCTGTAAATTTACCGATTCGGTAAATTTACCGAATCTGTAAAATAATGCCCCTACATCCCAAATACCCATTTACCGGTCGGAAATGGCCGAAATCGGCCGTTACCGGTCGGTAAATGGCCTCCTACATCTGGCCCTTAGTCTCTATTGCCGCCACCTTCAGAGAGATCCTTCAAGAAAGTCTTGGGAACAACTTCCAATGTTAGTAGCAACATCTGATTCTGCGCATCCTGTTGAGCGGCCGTAGTTCCTGGCAAATCAACCTATGCAGTACTCTCCACAAGGGGGTGAGACTGCAGCGTCCCATCGTCACCCACCGTAATCCTTCTCTGTGATGTCTCCAGGGCATTTTGCGATTCCACTCGATTCTGTTGCTGCCAGCAATCTCCATCAGGACGAGTCCCCCATCGTCGCTTCTGACCCTGTGCTTCTCCAGGTGACAGGCCATCACCATGGATCTCCAGCCATTCCCAAACATATACATGGGGGGGAAAGAATTGCGCCTTGCCCCCGAGATCACCTTCATTTTGGCGGGGTACAGGAGCATATATTGCATATTTAAGTTGCGCAGCTTATGCTTCACCCCCAAGAAGGATTTTAGAGATCCTGGACTTGATTAGTATAATCAGGGTAAATAGACACTTTGTTATTGTCATATTGAAGATCCTGGTGCTCCCTAGCCTCCTTTAAAATGCAGTCTCTATCCCTGTAGTTGAGGATTTTAGCTATCATACCTAGAGGCTGCACCCCTTGGGGGGGGACGAGAGCCCTATGCGCCCTCTCAATCCAGAACACGTCTGACTGTCCCTCAGGGCACATGTAAGTACAAATCCAACATTCCAGGAACAGCTTGGGCGCCCCTAGTTCCGGTCTTTCCGGGATGCCAAGCACCCGAATGTTGCTACATCTCGCCCTTCCCTCCACCTCCTCAGCACGACTCTCCAGAGCCTTCGTAACCACAGTCATCTGTGCCAACTGCCGCTTGAGAGTGACCACCTCACCTTTCAAGTTCGCTATATCACCCTCGGAACTTGTAACTTTACCTGCTACCTTGTGGAGGTCCGCACGTAGTAGGTTCACATTGACAGAGATAATGTCTATTCTATCCTCCAGCACTTTTCTGGAGCCCCGCATGGCCGCCATGAGTTCTGCCCTAGTGGGCTCTGGGCTCTCCCCCGCTCCTGAGTCCCGATCTGCCCCCCAGTCTGTCTGGTCAGGCGCTGAAGGGGTGCCTAGGCGTGGTGTACTGCATAATTGTATTGGGGCCAGCTGTCTTCTGGGGCTTATCTTTGCCCATTGTAATCCTCGGCGCGTGCACCTGCAACACTCACCAACGCGCTATTCATACAGTGGAAACCTCTGAGAAAGAGTACACTGGATGTACAGGTGCCGTTACACACAGGGCCCCCACCCCACTTACAATGTCTTTCGTCCAGCAGAGTGACACCCGCCTCTCTTCTGTCCCAAGGCCGCAGGCAAGGGTCGGCTCCTAGCTGCCCAAAAAAGTCTGTTTGTTCAGCAGGGCCACCGGTGGGCAGCTTGCATTTGCTGCTGGTGTGTACAGGTCCAAGCGATATTTAGCCAGGTGAACAGTAGGCCACTTCCCAGCATGCCCAGCCCTACCAAATGACTCAAGAAGGCGTAGCTGCAGGCTCCCGCGGCCCTGCACACTCACCAGGGACACCGCAGCAGCATCAACAGACCAACTCTTATGGCCATTTCCTCCACGGTTCAATGTTCCCCAGAGTTCTACTTGCTGAGAATGGGGGGGTGGGGGGGTTGGGACCCCGTCAATGGACCACGTCCCCTCCACTCCTGCTCCACCTGGTGACTTTGCGTGCCTCTGTACTGCATCCTCAGCTCTGAAGGAGGAGGAGGGGAGGAGCATCAGGAGCAGCCCGTACTTAAAGAAACAGGCCCAGCGTGAACCGCTTTGCCTGCCTGGCCCCGGGCCCGTCAGCCACACTCACCCCAGGCTCACTCATGTGCACCAGTCAAGTGTCCGATAAGCCGCAATCCGCTCCCTGGCGCGATGGAGAACAGTGCGTCACAGGAGGTCCAATGTCTGTGCCACAGATCCGCGGCGGGCCGCCTCATTCACAGGAGACACGGAGGGCAGCACACTCTGCCTTGGACCGCCACTCTGTCATGGCCCAAGTCATGAATTTAATAGCCGCAATCAGCATCTATCATGCAGGTAAGGGGGGGTCTTCATTCAGAGCGCCCTCTCCTCTCCCAGGCTAGATCTCCTACACCAAGGCTCCAGGCGCAGCAGAATGTCCAGCGCAGGCCCGATCAGCACTATGCATCGTCTCCTTCAGCACAGCCGCAATCCACAGCCTGCCCAGATTCAAGAGGACACAGAGGGGTTTGCTAATCATTTCCTGCTCCAAATATCTTTTTTTCAACAGGCTCTCTAGGAGAAATGTAAGATAATTTGGGTGGACAGACGGGGAGCAGAGAAGGCTCAAGTCCTGTCGGCCATGTTGCTAGGCCCCCCCAACCCCACTTTGTGGACATGTTAGGCTTAGGAGAGGAATGGGAGGGGTCTATGGTCCCTCTGGAACACCAGGATGACTCTGCAGAGCAGTTGGACTGGTATGGGGAACTTGGAGAAGCCATTGGACTAGATGCTTCTCCAGATACTGGCATGCTCTAACCATCAACTGTGAAGATGAAGGAGGGGGTATCTTAGGCCATGGAGGTTAAGAGTGCAGCCTAGGTCCTTTGACTGGAGCTACCCTCAGTGGTGTTCAGGACGAATCTCCTGACTGAAGTGCTTCAGCCTGGGGCTTTCACCTCGGAACCTCTTTTGCTGTTTTATAAAGTGTCAGGTCTCCGATAACCACACAACTCCAATATTCCAGGAGCGAAGTAAGAATCTCTCCTCTCCCCCGAAATGCCAACACCCTCTAACACAAGGCTCAGAAAGGTAGAGTGAGATCTCAAAGGAGCGAAGAAACGTAGTTGGACCGTCTAGAAACTTCTTGACCCGTCAGTAGGAACGAGGGACACCACTAGAGAGGGGAGGGACCTGTTGCATAAAAAAATAAAAACACTGGTTAATTCTAGATAAATCATCTATAATAGGAACTCTGTGACTATTCGGGGGGTGTGCTTCCACATACTTACACAAATCTATAAACTGAAGAGGCCGGGAGAGGTGTTCCTTATAGATCCACAAAACAAAGGAAAAATATGAAGCATGGAATATTGCAGGCAGAATAATTGGTCTTCACAATCCGCCTGGTGTAGGGACAATGAGGGCAGAACAGGAGAGCTGCCAATAAAATGCAACAAATGAAAATCCCTACAAACACCCAAACTTCTGCAGGTTCGGGGAATAAGGAAAAACAAGGCGCAACACTCGCTGGTGAGTTACCATAATTAGAAACAAAAAAAATGATTTCTACAGCGCTTACTCGCGCTTGCCAGCAAGCAAAAGAAAAAGAAAACAATGCGCGCCAATCACGCATGAAAAACAACATAAGGCTTCTGCGTGGTTAGCACCTTCAAACTGAAGAAAAGAAACTCACAGGTGCCCCATGGGATAGTCCAACGAGGAAGGGAGAACCCAGAAATATTCACAGCGCGTCCTCACGCTGCTCCTGAAGAAATGCCGGCAATAATCCTGGAGGATAGAAATTCTCAAGTATACACAGAGTGTCCCCGCGCTAAACCTGGATGGAGGAATGCAGACAAGATTCTTTAATAAAAGACACAAAGGGTGAAACAGGAACAACTCCGAAGGAGCTGGAACCGAGCAAGGAAAGGAGCACACAACTCAGGGATGAGGCGCGGTCCAACTAACATCAAAGCCAAGCACTCGAGGCAAGGTTCTCAGCACTGATAAGCTGTAAGGAGTTAGCTGATAGGTAACTGTGCAGTATGGGAAAGCACCCCAGCCCCCTGCCTTCCTGATGCATTATGGGAGGTGTAGTTCTGAACCTCGCATATAGCCTGATAGTTAACAATAAAGCACTTACTGATGTCCTTCTAGGCACATGGTCTATGCCTAGCACAGGGGATTCTATGAATAGGACAGTTGCACGGCGCCATCGCCCAGCTCCGGGCGACCCAAAGTACCTCAGCCAACACTCCAGAAAGTTTGGTGGTACAGGCCTTTGTGTCACAAGGCACGTTCGCTTCCGCTTCTCCGCATAGCGAATCCAAGAGGATGGATTAATTTGGGAAGAAGATGTTTTCTTACTCCAGCCTGGCATTGCGGTCGGTGTATACCGTATGCTTATAGGGTCGTTTCTCCCATTCCAAGTGCTGCCACAAGTCCCAGAGGAGGCCCGGGCTGTGCTCTCTCAGGCAGTTAAGGATGGGAGAGATGCAGCAAAATTCACCATAAGGTGTGGCCTTGGATGACGGATTTGCAGGGCAGATCAATTTCCACGACAGTGGCCTTGAGACGCCACGCCAGGCTTAGAACAACTGGTGTCTCAGATGATGTCTAAGCAAATCTGATGGACATGCCCTTTGATTGAACCCGCCTTTTTGGGGAAAAGGCAGATTTGGCCCGAGTGAAGTTCAAGCACTCTTGCACTATGGCCAGATGCTTGGGCCTCTCCTCTACTCCTCGTGGCCAGTCTACCTTTCCCCCTTTTTGTAACAACGGAAAGGGTTTCCAGCTACGTCAGCCCTATCCCACCCACCGTCCTGCGCAGGCTTCCCAAGCCAGGCGGGGACGTCGACGCGGTTCATTCCAGCCTAGGAATGGAAGCCAGAAGTCATCAGCCACCCTGCCCTCTGAAGCCGTAGCCTCCATACACTCCTAGTCTGACTCTGCAAGACCACACCACTACAGTTGGCGGGAGAATCCATCATCATCTCCCCCACTGGAGGTCCATAACATTGGACAAGTGGGTCTTGCAGATCATTCAGGAGGGCTATTATCTGTCTGTCCTTTCGTTTCCTCCTCGCATTCTTTCAAATCAGGAACGGCTGATGGAGGATCATTTAAAATTGCTCCAGGAGGAGGGTACTGCTCTCTTGGCTAAGGGAGCTATTGAAAGTATCCCAGAAGTAGTCAACTGCTGTTATTCCGGCTACTTTCGGATTCCAAAGTAGAACAAAGGGTTTCGGCCCATTTTAGATCTTCGGCACCGTCAATCTCTTCCTCAAGAAGGAGAAATTCAAGATGCTCACTCTAGTTTAGATCTTTTCTGCCCTAGACCAAGAAGACTGGATGGTAGCATTGGACCTGCAGGATGCGCATTTTAATATTCCCATCCTGCCATGCCACAAATGTTACCTGCGATTCAAGGTAGGCCACGAGCCCTTTCAGTTGACTGTGCTCCCCTTCCGGCTTACCAGTGCCCCTCGGGTGTTCACCAAGGTGATGTCGGTGGTCGCAGCTCATCAGCGCAGGTTAGGGGTGTCTTACCCTACCTCGACTGGCTACTGAAGGCGTCTTCAGCACAGGCTGTCGTCTCCCACCTTCAGACTTCGGCGGACCTCCTGCCTTCGCTGAGGTTCTCTATATACGTTCCGGAGTCATACCTGACTCCTTCTCAGATGTTCCCTTCCATCGGAGCTGTTCTAGACAGAGTGCAGTTTCATGTCTATCCTCCCGAGAGGCGAGTCCAGGATATTCAGGTTATGATTCTGATGTTTTGGCCTCTAGCCTGGATTTTGGTGAGGCTGAGTTTGAGGCTGTTGAATCTCATGGCTTCCTGCATTCTGTTAGTAAAGCATGCCAGGTGGTGTATGCGGCCTCTGCAGTGGGACTTGACGTTCCAGTGGGCACAGCATCAGGGAAATCTAACCCTGGTGGTCTCTGAATGCCAGGGCGGACAAACTCAGCCATCGATGCCTAGCGGATCAAGAATGGTGTCTCCAGTCGGAGGTGGTGAAAGTTCTCTTTCATCAGTAGGAAGAACCTTGTTTGGATTTGTCCGCTTCCGAAGAGAACGTGCTGTGTAAGGGGTACGTGCGCTGGAGTTTCCATGGTGGCTATCACTCGGCGACGCCTTTCATTGCGTGTGGCGCTCATGCCTGTTGTACACCTTTCGGCCCATGCCACTCCTGCCCAGGGATATGGAGAAGATCAGAAGTGACCTTGGCTGAAATCATTCTTGTGGCTCCGTACTGTGCAAGGACAGTCTGGTATCAAGAGCTTCTGAAGATGAGCATTGTTCCTCCAATCAGCCTGCCCCTTTGGGAGGATCTTCTGTCACAGCAGCAGGGGAGGGTTCTCCATCCGAACCTGTCAACTCAGCTCCTCCATGCATGGAGATTGAGCGGCGGCAGTTAATGGCTTTTGACTTTCCTCCCGAGGTATGTAACGTTATTTTTGCAGCCAGGCGGCCATCCACTTAGATGGTATATGCCTGCCTGTGGCAGAAATTTTGTTATGCCACAGTGGGACCTTAATTTCATCCTCATCTACCTAATGTGTGCTCCCTTCCCTTCTTTGCATAACTCTCCCCTCCGGCTTTTGCCATCATCAAAACAGCCTTTTTAGTGGCAATAACACCTGCCCGGAGGGGGAGTCAGTTGCAGGCGTTATCTTACATGCCTTCCTATCTGATGTCCTTTCCCGACAAAGTGTTGCTTTGCACTGAGGCTTCCTTTTTACGAAAGGTTGTGACCCCATTCCATCTGGGTCAATCCATTACATTTCATACCTTCTTTGCCCCCTCGCATCCCTCTAAAGAGGGTTGCGGGGGAGCAAACTGACTTGGCATAAAAAGAGCTTTGTCATTCTACCGTACCCTAAGAGTTCTGGGTGGAATGACCAACTCTTTGTGGGTTATGTGGGAGCTAAGAAGGGAAGGGCAGTGCAGAAAAGAACCATCTATTGCTTGGTCGTTCTCTGCATCAGGATTTACTGTGCCCTGGCAAGGAAGCTTTCCCCTAAGGGATTAAGGGCCTATTCCACCAGGGGGAAGGATGCGACTACGGCCTTAGCTCGGGGAGCCCCAGTTCTGGACATCTGTCTGGCAGCAGCGTGGGTATTTTTGCACACGTTTGCCAAACAATACTGCCTGGACAGTCAGGTCCGCAGGGACAGGCATTTTGTCAGTTCGGTTGTGCCGAACTTCCTAGTTTACGGTATTGGTCCACAACCCACAGCCAGGACGGTAAGGAGTCTGCAGCTAGAAGTCTCAATCAGATGAACAAGTTACTTACCTTTAGTAACACATTATCTAGTAGAGACTATATCTAGCTGCAGATTCCTTACAGTCCCAATCATGCCTCCCCGCTGCATATTAATGTTGTAGGGCTAGGGTTATTCCCATTTTCAGGGCCCTTGTTTTGCACACAACTGCGTCTGTTACTTCGTGGCTCTGTGCTTCTGGCATGGAAAAGAGTAAAGTACTGATGTCTGCAGACCTGGGTTGCACCTATATAGGTACTTCGACGTCATAACCGTTGCTAACGACATCACATGGAGCCAAATGGAGCCACCCAATGGCTCGCACAAGGGGTATTGCTCTACAAAGACTTCCCGATCCAGCCAGACAACTGAGATATTCAAAGGTACGGAATCTGCAGCTAGATAGAGTCTCTACTAGATGATGTGTTACCAAAGGTAAGTAACTTATTCATCTGAAAGAGACTATTGGTTATAGATTCCTTAACTTAGAATTACCCCCAGGAGTCAGACTGGATAGGGAGAATTTTTCTTCAGCAGTACACCTGCACATCGGTAGGTGGCATTGGTCGACTCCGCGTACGCCGTTGGTGTAGTGATTGCTTTAATGAGGTCACAGTATCTACTTAGACGCTGCCCCTGAAGCGCTGACGTCTGTCTTTTCTTTTTCCGCTCCAGCCAGCAAAAATCCAGAGAGAGCAGTACCCTTAGTATTTTTTTGACTAGTGTTTTTTGACTTTTTGTTGACATCTTTTTCGAGTCCTTTGACTCCTGGTGCATGCAGGGATGTCACATCTGCAAACCAGCTTCAAGTTGTGTGACTCTTGTCACAAGCTGATGTCAGTCACGGGTCCGCACCTCGTGTGCCTTTGGTGCCTGGAGCGCGACCACGACCCAAAGTCTTGCTACGACTGTCGGGCCATGAATCTGAAGTCTTTGTAGGAGTTGTCCCGAAAGCTTCTGGAGGCCTGGCATTCAACTCTGCAGCACTGGAGGACCCAGTCGAGAGGGAGGTCACGGGGCCGGTCGCATAGTCAACACCATCACTCATCATCAAAGTCTTCGGTTAAGTTGAAGCTCAAGAAGAAGGCAATGAAGCACCGTCGCTCTTCACCTTCTCCCCGTCCGTTGGCCAACGCGGACATGGAAGGTCATTGTCCTTTGGCTCTGAGATTCCCTCACTTCCCGGTAGCCAAGGCGTCACATACCCAGCTTGGTGTATTTTACGAAGCCCACGACTCCATCTTTGGGCAGTCCAACTCTATCGGTACGCCAAGGGCCCTGCAGACTGCGCTGGGGGCTCTAGGCCTTCGATGCCGGAAGGTCCGGCCTCGGTCCCACTGGGCGCCCAGGAATCCAGGCCTGGATCCAAAAATGTGCCGGTTGACCCCACTACACCTCCTCTGGCACCCTTTCCTCTGACGCCACCTCCGCCACCTCTGATGCCGGTTTTGTCCCGGGCCGGCATCGACCCCAACCTCCCCCTAATCTTGGACACAGAACCAGACTGGCGTCGACAAATGCCAGTACCAGCACAATGGGTCCTTTTGTACCACTGTTCTTCCCTGGTGTTCCTATTGCCCTGAGTGGCAGCCAGAGGAAGGTGAGGAGGACTGTGAGGGGTCTGTTGACCCTTTGGCAGACCAGCCAGGAGGAGCCGGACTGGAGAGAGGAGTTGGGGGAAGCCAGTGGTCTGGATACTTCCCCAAACCTTGGCATGCTTTCTCTCCCTACTGCGACCCACTTTACTAACAAGATCGTCATAATATATCGCTCCTTCGGGCCTGAGGAGGACATTGATGATAGAGCCCCTCTCCAGGAAAACCCCTGCTCCCCGAGTTTGGAATGCTTCCCCACCAATACTAGTGAGCGGGTGGGTGCTCTATTATCTTAGGCGAAATTGGGATCCACAATAGACCCCGTACCGCCAGCGGTTATGTCTGAGCTAACCCCAGTTTTAGCAGATACACTTGCAGACATTTGTAATATCTCATTAGCAACGGCCATATTCCCACGCAAATGGAAAATCGCTCGTATTAAGCCCCTGCTTAAGAAGGCTCTGGCAGACCCTACTGACCTACAGAATTACAGGCCAATCTCTCTTCTCCCTTGCTGTTCCCAGATTATGGAGACACTAATCAATCGACATCTGTTTAGCTATCTAGAACAGAACAATATATTAGGCCCATCTCAGTCCGGCTTCCGTGCATCCCACAGCATGGAGGCCCCCCTATTAGAGGTTACCGATACGCTAAGGATGTCCCTGGACGGGGACGCTCCAGTTATGCTGGTGCTGCTTGATCTGTCGGCAGCCTTTGACACCATCTCTCATCGTATCCTGCTGAGCAGGCTCCGAGAAATTGGTGTCAGAGGTCTGGCCTTTAAATGGATTCAGAATTATCTGTCCGACAGAACACAAAGCGTCCAGTTGGACTCTTTAGTGTCACACGGCTGCGGTGGATAGGGGGGTTCCTCAAGGCTCCATATTGAGCCCCACGTTATTCATCTATATGTAGCCTCCTTGGCCTCAATCATCAGAAACTACGGATTTGAAACCATATCCTACCCTGATGATACACAGCTAATTGTACACATAGAAAACGACCCCGCAGTGACAAAAGCTAAGTTTATAAACTGTATGACGGGCATAGCAAGTTGGATGAGGAAGAACTTCCTGCAACTTAACTCTTCCAAAACTGAGATACAGATTTTTGGCAAGGCAGACAAATTGTGGACCTCTGATTGGTGGCAATCAGAACTAGGAGAAGGACCTTCCCCAAGAGGATGGGCGAAGAACCTAGGTGTAAGAATTGACAATAAGCTTTCGATGGAAGAGCAGGTGGAATCTATTGCAGGCACCTGCTTCAGGACCATGAGGATGCTTAGAAAGATCTTCCCTTGGATCCCGCTAAACGCTAGATAGGCCCTCATCCAGTCGCTCCTAATCAGTCGCCTTGACTATGCAAACGCTTTGCTGGTAGGAATTAGGGAAGACCTGTTGTTAGAGTTGGGGGTCTCTAGTTGGCACAGGTAGGTACTTGTGACAAATAGGGACCCTCTCCTCTAGTCAGGATAAGGGGATTACACTCCTAAAATATCCCCTGCTCACTCTCTAGCCTGCGTGCCACGAGCAGTCAAGGCTTATTTCAGAGGCGTTGTAAGTTAAGCCGTTGTGACCACATACAGTAACCCAGTGACAACACTACAAATGGACACCACACAGGTTTTATATAAAAAATAAGTAGACTTTATATAGAGTTACCACAAGACCATAAACGACAAAAATACACACTAGGATTACTTTAAGATGGTAGATGTACGCTTAGTTCAGTCCAGTTCTTAGATGCGACACTCTGCGTCAATGTAACTTAGATTGCATTGCACTTCCACGACAAGCAATGTCGCAGCGATGGGCAATGCGGCAAAGTTCAGATAGAAAGAAATAAAGATGTGAAAATCTTCCAGATGTGGCACGCTTCTCGGGGATGCGAGAAGTCCTTGGTTTGATGCATGGGCTGCAGCGGCGACACCCTTACGATGTGACGGCAACAGCTCCAGCGGCGACGCTCTTCTCCACGATGCGTGAAGCTTCCGCTCAATGTGACAACTACAGCGGCAACATCTAAGATGTGACAGAAGCAGCTCCGATGGCAGCGCGCTTCTCGGGGATGCGAGGTGATCTTGGTCGATGCGGTGCAATGCGACAGTTTCAGCGGCGACACCCTCCTTCGGAGTTGCGACAGCAGGCACAGCGATGGTGACACACTCTGACCTCGGTGCAAGATTCTTCTCCTGATGCGGTGCAGTGCGACAGTTCCAGCGGCGACACCCTCTTTCAGAGTTGCGACGGCAAGCACAGCGACGGCGACACGCTTCTTCTCGTTGAGTCGTGGTTCCAGCTCCTTGCAACAATCAGTCCCTCAGAAGGCCCAAAACAGCAGCAGGCACTTCCACAAGAACTCTGGTGAGCTGAGGTTTTACGTCTCTTGTCCCTGAGACTTCAGCAGGAAGCAACCTCTTTTCCAAGCCATTGGAGATCCTTCACAAGTTGAAAGCAAAGTTCACAAAGTTCCTTTCTCCTTCCTTGGGCAGTTAGGCAACCACTGCAGGCCATTCCCCCAAGCAGCACTTCAGCTTGGGAATAGTCTCTCCTCAGTTTCTTCAGGTTCCTCTCCTCAGTAAAGGTTTCTTCTTGTAGCCCAAAGTGATCTAATTTCATGGGATCAGGGTCCCAATATTTATACCCCAAAATCCTTTGTTCTCTGGGGGCAGAGGGGCCTCTGCCCAGTCCAAACCAGTTCTGAAGCACTCTGTTTACCAGACTTCTCCTTTCCTTTCACAGTGCAGGGCAGGCACATCAGACGCCCCACAGGAGGTGGAGCCAGCATTGTGGAAGGCAAGTACAGTCCTGGAGCACTTTGTTTACGGGACTCCTTCTCTTCTTTCAGTGTGCAGGGCATAGACATCAGCCGCTCCCCAGGGGGTGGAGCCAGCATTGTGGAAGGCAGGCACAGCCCTATTCAAGGTTCAGGTGCAACTCCTCCCTCCCATCTAGATGCAGATCTCTCTATTCACCACTGGGTGACTCAACCTGTCTCCTGGAGTTCCCCAGCCCTGTCACTCACAAAACCAGACATAGGAATACATAACCTAGCAAAGGCAGGTTTGAATGGTTAGACAAGCAAATGCCTACTTTCTGAAAGTGGTATGTGCAAACACAGAATATTAAAATAAACTTTGCTAAAAGATGTATTTTATTGTTCTGAGTTCAGGCATACTAAACTCGAATACCTACCATGTTCTTTGAGACAGTTAGGATTATAAAATGTATTAACTCTAACAGCCCTTTCTGGCCAATGGAGAACAGGTGGCCTTGCAATAGTGAAAAAACAAAAATGGCTGTAATTCACTATTAGGACATGCCACAAACATCAGGGCTTGTCCTACCTTATACTTACAATGCACTTTGCCCTTGGGCCTACTAAAGGGGTGACATATGAAAAAAAGGGAAGGTTTAGGGACTGGGAAGTGGGTGCACTTGCCCAGCAAGCATGACAGTACCAGAGTGCACGCAGGCTCTGCAATGGTAGACCGTAGACACATTTTACAAGGCTGCTTCTGTGGGTGGCACAAACAGTGCTGCAAGCCCACCAGTAGCATTTGGATTTACACGCCCTGGGCACACTCAGTGCACTAGACTAGGGTCTGACAAGTAAACCAAATAGCCAAACATGGAACCACTGGTTAATACATCCATTTACAATAGGGAGCACTTGCACTGTGGCACTGGATAGCAGTGGCACAGTGCCCAAAGCATCTAATACCAGCAAAAATACATGAGGCAACACCAAATATGGAAGGGAGAGCCACGCCAATGGTGCCAGGTCTAACACCTGTTATCCAGATTGCAGGTTATGCAGAATACGGCAGCTCGTCTTGCCCTCAACAAACCAGCACAAACCCGTTCCCTACCTCTCCTACGTCAACTTCCTGTTAGGAAACGAGCCTTCTTCAAGCTGCTTTGCATAGTCTTCAAGTCCCTGAATGGAATGGGACCGGCCTAGCTGACTAACAAAATTGATTGCTATCAACCTGGACGACATCTTAGATCCAGTAATCGTAGCTTTCTCTGCAGCCAGAGGATCAGGAAAGCCAAAATAGGTGGCTGCGCCTTCTCTTATTTGGCCCCCAAACATTGGAACGAACTCCCTGAACAAATTTGTGCCTGCCTCAACTTTCCACAATTTAAGAAAATGCTCAAGACGTGGTTATTCTAAACAAGTTTGCTCCACTTTGGCCTCTCTTGCGGGCGTCAAGAGATCCCCCTGATGATGATTTGTGCACTATACAAATGAGTCTAAAGTAAAGTCTAAAAGCCTCCTATGCTGTGGTGTTGCATTGGGCGGCTAAGACCAAGTCCCTGTCCCGGAAGAACCTCGTGGTTGTTACTCCCACTACTTCCTGGTGCCCAAGAAGGACAAAGGCCGGCACCCTATCTTGGATCTCAGGGACCTCAACCCCTTCCTCTGGAAGGAGAAGTTTAAAATGTTGATATTAGATCAAGTCTTGTCTGTCCTCGACCCTGGAGACTGGATGGTAGTGTTGGACTTGCAGGATGCTTTTTTCCACATCCCTGTCCTGGCAACCCAAGGGTGCTACCTACGGTTCACGGTAGGTCACAAGCATTTTCAGTTTACCCTGCTCCCCTTCAGCCTTACCAGCGCCCCTCGGGTTTTCACAAAAGTGATGGATGTGGTTGCAGCTCATTTGCACAGATCAGGGGTTCCAGCCTTCCCCAATCTCATCGACGGGTTGTTGAAGGAGAAGTCGCCCCAGGCTGTTGTCTCCCACCTCTAGACTACAGTGGACCTCCTGCATTCTCTGGGTTTCGCTATCAAGGTGACGAAGTCACACCTGATTCCCTCTCAATAGCTTCTTTTCATCGGAGCAGTTCTGGATACAGTGCAGTTTCGGGCATATCCTACCTAGCAGCGAGTCTGGGATATTTGGACTATGATACCAATGTTTCAGCCTCTATCCCGAATTTTGGTGAGAATGACTCTGAGGCTGCTGGACCTCATGGCCTCCTGCATCCTGCTGGTGGATCATGCCACGTGGCATATGCTGGCTCTCCAGTGGGACCTGAAGTTTCAGTGGGTGCAGCATCAGGGCAATCTTTCCGATGTCGTCCCAATTTCGGAGGGCACTGCACACCAATTGCAGTGGTGGCTAATGAGCCAGGATTGGGTCAACGGCAGAGCCCTCTCCCTTCCCCACCCAGAATTCACGGTGTTCACAGTGGGTCACTCCTGGGATGGGGCGGCCACATGGGAGAGGCAGAGATCAGAGGTCTCTAGTCTCCAGCAGAGTCAGGGCTCCACATCAACCTTCTGGAGATTTGGGCAATACGTCTCACTCTGAAGGCATTCCTTCCTTCTGTCAAAGGAAGGGTAGTGTAGCTGTTCATGGACAACACTACCGCCATGTGGTGCTGCAACAAACAGGGCTGGGTGGGATTGTGGACTCTATGTCAAGAGGCTCTTTGCCTCTGGACGTGGCAGGAACATCAGGGCATGACCCTGGTGGTTCAATACCTGGCAGGTTCCCTGAACGTCAGGGTGGACAAACTCAGCCGCCGGTGCATTATGGATCATGAATGGCATCTTCTTTCGGAGGTGGTGCAAGGTCTCTTTCAGCAGTGGGGAGCGCCTTGGTTAGATCTGTTCACTACCGAAGACAACGTGCAATGTCAGCAGTTCTGTGCTTTGGAATTTCCAAGATAACACTCGCTCGGCGACGCTTTTCGTTGTGATCGGAATTGGGGTCTTCTGTACGCCTTTCCGCCTATACCACTTCTACCCAGAGTGCCGAAGAAGATCAAGCGGGACGGGGCCATAGTCATTCTTGTGGCTCTGGACTGGGCACAAAGAGTATGGTATTCAGAGCTCTTGTACATTGCCATCGACCCTCCAATCAGACTGCCTCGACAGGAGGATCTTCTGTCGAAGCAGCAGGGGACCGTCCTCCATCCGAACCTGTCCAGCCTCCACCTCCTTGTTTGGAGATTAGGCGGCGACAGTTGACAGCTTTTGACCTTCTTCCCGATGTCTGTAATGTCATCTTGGCAGCCAGGCATTGTGAGAAGTTGGCCTGGTATATGATGTCCACTATTCTAGTGGGCACCTTGCACCAGTCCAAACGACCCTTATTGATGGTAAGTTGTAAATTCAACCTTATAGAAAGCTATCCTAGTGGTAGCTATGGAGAGCAGCCTTCAAGTCTTACTTAGAGGCGTGTTAAGCAAGTTGTTTTACCAATAATGATCTCTTGAATGACCAAATGAAAGCACACCAAACAAGGTATATATCAAATATATATGTATTTAATCTAAACACAACCCCTCTGGTCTCTTTATGAGGTCAGAGGTAAAAGTACAATACAAGGAACTTAATTAGCATACGATAAGTTGCACAGTATACGTCACGCCCTGGGGCTTCACAAACCATGTACTAAAATAGTGGTATAAGAACCCTCTGAGAGTTAGAAAGCAGGCCTAGGGTCTGAAGAACCACTGGGGCTACCTAGCATCACTAAAGGTTAGGATGCAGGAGGCCCACGGGGGACGCGTGCAGTGTCTAAACACTGCCGCGGATCACCATTGACTTTC
This sequence comes from Lissotriton helveticus, assembly GCF_964261635.1. Taxonomy (NCBI): domain Eukaryota; kingdom Metazoa; phylum Chordata; class Amphibia; order Caudata; family Salamandridae; genus Lissotriton; species Lissotriton helveticus. The sequence goes on from NC_136068.1 coordinate 513,012,740, forward strand.
TGTGGAGAACGAACAAGTTACAATTTTAAAGATTAAGGGCACTTCTAGGTGAACTACGCTGGAACCCTTTTATACTAGGACACTTCGAGAGTCAAGACCCTCACCCAGGGAAGCCGGGTGCATAGGTGTCTTTCGGTGTCGGGTTTCGTCTTCGATTCCAATGGAGAGCTGCAAAGAAAGGCTGCAGGCGACCAGAGGAAAAGTGTCCGGGTGGATCCAAGGGTGGATCGGAGATGTGAAGAACCTGAAAGCAGAGGGGACAGAGTCTGGGTCACTAGCCAGTGACTAGGATGGTGAGGAGAGGGTGCCAGCCGATGTCGGGTGTTTTCAGGTAAAAGAGGTAAGGCTTGACTCTTCAGCCACGAGGACCAGGAGGAGTCAACGACAACCAAGAGCTGGATTCGAGCTGTCCCACAAAGGATCTAGCTGACTGCAGTATTGGAATCCAGATTGGACCCAACAAGCCTTGGCAACAGCAACCCATGCAAGAGGACAAGATTGGCTTTGGTGCAGACCAGCAAGGTCTGAGGGACTCCTCCTTTGGAGAGGAGTGGGAGCACGCCTGGACCAGGAAAGCTCAAGAAACAAAGTATTTGCCTTCGTGGGGGCTCACTAGCCAACGGACTAGGAACTGCGAAGGCACCTCGAGCTGCAGTGAAGAAAGGGGACTCATGGGTCACTCGTGGAGCTTTGGCCTCTGTACTTCAGTGCAAAAGGAGCTCGGGGCAGGGGCTTCAAGTACTCCAATGTACAATTTCAGGATACCTAAGAAAGTAGGTGCAGTTACAAAAATGCAGGATGTCCAGGAGTTCCAGTCCTACGTCTCTCATGTCCGCTACAGGTCTCAGCTTTGCTGGGAGCACCGGTCAGCATCATAGATGTCTGGAAGTCCATGTCCTGTGTCACAGATTCTTCGGGATCCAGCAGGAGCCTTGAAAATTCAGGCCGGAAAAGAAGAAAGAAAGAAGTTGGTGCCTGTTTGGACAGGGTGGTCACTCCTTGACCACAAGGGAGATTTCTTCCGTCTTCCAGTCGAAATGGAATGTCGAAGGTCTAAGATTTATGTATCAGTTTCATCCAGAGTAATCTAATGTCTCAGGGACTGGGCTCATATTCTTATAGCAAGTTTTGTAGTGTAGTTCCTATATTCCCAATAGGTTCTGCGCATTGGAATAATATATCCTATAGATGTGACGTAGGACTTATGTCGACTAGGTCTCTATCGAATATATTAAACATAATTGTGAGTGCCAGCTAGCTCAGAGGTCACTAGAAACGTTCTCGAGTTTACAAGAAGGGATTAGTTTCTGACAACCGCATAAACATGGCAACTTTGTATCCCCAAGAATAAACTGATCTTCAGAGTCGTGGAAACAATAGATAGATATTTCACCTAGTCAATCATGCATGCTTCGTTTCACCAGAGGTGCAGAGAAATAGATAGATGGGCATTTTCAATAAAAGGATTTATTGAACAGTCTTCTTTCTCAAGCATAAGAAATGAACTGCTACAATCGTAAGACTGGTTGCAAAATATAATGCATACAGTAAAAAGAGTAGAATAAAATAATACTGTAAGAGCATTGTATGGTTCCTAAACCATAGATAAATACATACATAAATAACAGGCTAAAAGTTCTCAACTGGTGCTTCTAAAATACGCCTACCCTGATGTACCTAACCTAAGCTTAGTACGAGGGAAGGAAAGACAGCATCTCTCTCAGTGCGTCTGCTGGAGGGTCGGCTTCCTTCGGCACTTGCAGTAGGAGGGCGCGTCGGCCAAGAAGATGGTCGAACTGCTCCAAACCACTGTGTGTTTGCTATGGCAAGTGTGGGCATACCTATACCTTGAAGGTACCGAGTTTGACGTAAAGGTGGACATAATAATGTCATCAAAGAGTCTCAGTTCTTTGAAAACTCCATGAGTTCTTGGACAAGTCAGTTTTCGAGCAAGGAGAAGTCCTTAGCTGCTGAAGCCGAGTTTTCCAAGAAATCGTTGTAGATTTTCTGAACTAGTGGAAGTAGCCCTGCCGTATTTGGACTGCATGAGCTATGTCAAATATCGTTATGATTCTTATGCCTATATAAGGATGTGGTGATTTATACCTATATAAGGGCATGAATCGGGAAAATTACAATAGGGTCCTAAAATGTTATACAACACCCACTCCATGTTATCATGTTCATCTCCGCCCTCAGGAGCCCATTCACTCCGACAGACCACGCTCGGAACCTCAGCATTACTTTCGACTCCTCCCTCTCCATGAACCGCCAGATCAATGCCGTCTGCTCCACCAGTTTCAATCGCCTCCGCATCCTACGCAAGACTTTCAAATGGATCCCCCCGGCTGCAGAAAGACAGTCACCCAGCACACTCATCACCAGCAGACTTGACTACGGAAATGCCCTCTACGCTGGAATCAACAAAACTCTTCTAAGCAAGCTCCAGACCATCCAGAACGCTGCCGCCAGACTCGTCCTAGGGACACTGCGCCACGAACATATAACCCAATACCTTTGAAGCCTTCACTGGCTCCCTGTCGAGAAGAGGATCACCTACAAACTCCTCACCCACGCCTACAAATTCCTCAACAACATCGGACCCAAATACCTCAACGACCGAATATGTTTCCACGTATCCAAGAGAAACCTCCGCTCCGCTGACCTCGCCCTGGCGGATGTCACCCGCATCCGCAGAAGCAGAACGGGCAAGAGAGCTTTCTCCCACATCGCGGCCAAAACCTGGAACCTGCTCTCGGTCAACATCAGACGCTCCCCAACCCTCCACTTGTTCAGGCGGACCTCAAGACCTGGCTTTTCGACTGACCCGGAGCTGCACCCCCCCTCCCCAGTGCCTTGAGACCCTCGCGGGAGAGTAGAGCACTTTATAAACCACTGATTGATTGATTGATTGATCTAAGTTCAAGTACTAAAACATATAATCTAGAGCATGTGTTTACAATCCCACCCAAAAATACATAAAAATGCATTTGAAAATGGTTTGCACACATAAAATGAGCATTTGTACAGTACGCATTTTAAAAGAAATGATTTCATTGTAAGCATATGATATGATATTAGCAATGCTAACCAAATGAATCACGAACATTACATTTATGAAATGGCTCTTAGTTACAGAAGAAAAAGTCGAAAAAATCCCATACCAGTATATACGAACTGTTTCGGTTTTGGTATGCGTATTAGATCAATATTGTTCCAAGGAAGTATTCAAAGAATTCTTGTTCTCTAAGAATAGTTCTACTATTAGCAGATTTCTTTAGTGCCAAGCTTCATTATGTTTTGGAAAAAAGTCAAATCAAATCGTAGAAAAATAGAGTTCCAAAGTTAGAAGTTGTTTGTTTTAAAAAAGTGAAGTTCGAATTTCTGATTTTAAGGAACGTTGTGTGCTAACTTCAAAAGTTATTCTCGGTGTCAGGAGAAAACATTAAGTCGTCTAGGCTGGCAAAGAAATCGTCTACCACAGTAGATGAAAGTTGAACCACTTCATTAAGAAGGTCAATTGTACACAGATGTGAACCATCACCATCAGCGTCAGTCGCATTAGCAATGTTCGCAGCAAATGGTACCTGTGTGCCTGTTGGTCCACGTATCTCACCTTCAGCTGGAATTGCCGTTGAGATCTCAATGAATGCCGTCATCATGATCGGTAGCCGTTGGGGGCAACACAGTACATGAGCCGTCACCGGACTCAGTAAAGCGTCAACATCCGTTGGCATTGCTGATGGAAGTGTTAGACAGACATCTAACACGCATTCCTCTCCACAAAGCAGGCATCGTAGAACAGGTAAGATGCAATCTTGCCAGATTGGTCTAAATGACAGGAACCATGTGGTATTCAGATCTCTCAAACAAGCTAAGCCAAGGATCTGTGTTATTCTGTCACAATACTGCATGGTCAGGAGAGCATTCTCCATGGTAATTTGGGTATCGCTGGTGGCTGTATTTGCCATAACGGAGCAGGAGGAATAAAAATAGGATCCCTGCTACGAGTCCCAAGATGAGAGTCAGGCGGCCGAACACAGAGTGCACGAAGTTAGGAAAAATGCCCAGGACTGCTTCAAAGGGTGCTAACAGTCCCGAAAAAATTGTCTTAAATACATGGGCAATACCGCTGGTATCAGACATGTTAAAGATACGACCTAACATTTCTGCGAAATGTTTTGGGCAGTTTGTTGATAATAATGCATGTATCTCTGCAGAGGACCTTGCAACTTTCAGATCATACGTCTCTCTGGACGAGGTCAGTGGCACAGTTTTTTGTAAAAGAATGGCTTTCATTCTGCTTAAAGTATCAATTCGTATAGAAGAGATGTTCAGTGAAGGCCATAGTGGTGACTCCCCGTCTGTCTCAGTTTTCGGAAACAATACTTGCATACAACAAGTGACCCTGGCTGACACACTAACCAGATAGGCTGCCCCTGGCATCATTCCACAACAGCTGTGATCATTGAGCATTATATAGCTTCCATTGGAAAGCTGACTAAAAATTGGATCTATCACCGCTGTCCGGGAACCCTGCATGTGGTATGATAAGTTGTTTGAAGAACCCTCACAGGCTCCATGTAAATTAATGCCTTGACACAGAAGTGTAACGCTTAATGTGGTTTTATAGTTTTTTCCACTAAGAAATACCTCCTTCTCCCCACTCCAACATTTGTGTGTGTATGGTAAATCCCAGGTCGACTTTATGTATTCTTTACCCAACCTTTCATAAAGGCCTGCTGGTATATGTTTTAAGCAAAATTGAAACTGGAAAATCGTCACTGGTATCGTGATGGTGCCATGTATTATCCATTCAACTGATGGTTTCTCAGAAAAGGTCAATGGTAATCTCTCCAGTTTTTCTATGCTCAGCACCGTATAGTCTGCTCTCCTCTGTGCCAAAGTGATTTGTTTATCTGTAAGGTTAAATACAGTAAACAATGACGTAGTGTTGATTAGACGCCAAGGCACATAGCCAGAACTAAGGTTTTGTAACGTCCAGCCTAACAGCATTATAGAACGTAATGGAGACTGGCCATGTTGTAACATTAGCAAGTCCTGTTCCATTATGTCTATGGCAGAGGATACAATGCTGTCCAAAGAATAAATTCTGGATGACAGAGTTGTTAACCCATTGTCAACTACAGAGAGTGCTTTCTCTAAATTAATACGATCAATTTCTCGTATTCTTCAGCTGTTTCCTTTGCGTGACTTTCCATGCTTCATTGTAAGCAGCGTATATAACAGCCTATATGAAACGTTTATGACGTGGTTTGTGAGGACCAAGTAAGAATTCTCGCAAATCAACGCCATCTTTAAGTAAAGTTAAGTGTTGTTTTATCTCCGGAAGTGTAGATTTTTGTAACCATTCAAGGCATAGTTTTCCTACACTGTAAGTTGTTATTATCCCTGGAGGTTGTCTCTGGATATATCTTGGATCTGGCCGAGTTACTGTAAACCCTTGTGTTTTGTTCAGGAATCTATCTTGACAGATTTTTGTGTGTGGGTTAGATTAACCATTTTTTCCATTCAGGATTTGTTCTGTTTTGTAGAAGAATATAATTTACGTCTACCTCCTCATCTGAAGTTAAATTACTGTCAGGTGTGGACTTAGGTATGGACGGTTTGTTTAAATCTTTTATCTTAGGCAGGCCAAGACAAGATGTCTGTTGAACAGTTTCATTTAAGAACATTATTTGCTCTGGGATGATGCAGGCTCTGAATAATGCTCTAAACCTTGTACCTGCCAGTTTTTACTGCCCCAAACAGTTTTTGTTTCAATGTTTTCTTTCCAAAAGTTAAAGCCTAATGTGGATAATTGAGCATTAAAGGCCGCAGAATAAATCTGTTTCGTATTTGTCAACATACTTTTCATGCCTGTCTTAATAACATTTTTTAAGTAAAAACTTCCTGGGTTCGTGACATTAAAACCAGTAAAATGTGGACATTTTCTATAGAATGTTTTAGAGCTACCTTTTGGAGATGTCAGACAATGTTCCCATTGATTATAAGTTAAAACATTTCTAGGGTTTGCAGATTTGTGCAAATAATGATGACCAAAATGATTAAAACAATACATTTCTTCATAATTTGATGAACCTTCTAAGTATTCCTGTTTTGCAAATTTCGCTGACATTTCTAAATCTGCCATCATGTTATTAACAGTTTCAAAGTCCCAATCATCAGAAAATGTACTAGGTGAAACAAAATCACTCAAGGAAACCTTAAATTGGTGTGGAATTTTCAGGAGCTCAACAGGGCCATAAATGTCATAATCAGTTCCATCCCATGCTATTCCACCAGGTAGAGGAACCGCTGTGATGTTTACTGATGACAGGTCTCGTTGTTCACGTTGAGATGATTTGTGTGGTTTCAGGAGCAAGTTGATGTTCTTACTTGCTGTGTCCATTTTAATGTGTTTTCCATCTATCAGCCTTCCCAAACTTAAAACGAGAATGACCCATAGTAGGAGATAAAATAACCTAATCCAATCCAAAATTCAACCCATGGTGAAACCAGATATGTATTTGCAAGCTCTTGACCAATTCCGTTAATTGTTCCTTGAAAGTTTTGTTTGTCTGTGCTGTTTCAGGTTCACTGGGATCCTCAGAAAAGGTATCGAAGTTGATGAAATAGCCAGAGGCAGTTCTGTTAATAGTTGGTATTGCATCTGGATTATTTGAAATCGCTGGAGCTGCTTGTTCCCTTGACATGTTAGTATAGTCAGATGCTACATCATTGTAGACCGGAGTTTCTTGACGAACTGTTATTTGGTTTTCAAGAGGCACAAATTCCATGGCTTTATTGCATAGTCCTTCTTTTCTTACTGCAGAATATTCAAAGGTGATGAGTCTTTCAGTTTTAACCTCTTGGATAGTAGCAAGATTTGGTTGTCTGCTACATCTTGGTAGTCCACTGTGCCTACTACGTATTATCGGCCATATGGTGTGGCTTTACCAGGTCAATTGATACAGACCGGTTCTCCTTTCTTCCAGCAAGGGGCGGCAGTAAAACTGTTCTTGATCCGTGGACTGCTAGTACAGGTACTGGTTTTCTGTAAGAAGGCCCAAATTCCTTCTTGTCTGCTATTTTCTCTCTGACCAGATCCCCAATCTTTGGAATCCAGACAGGTCTTGCTGGGATAGGTGGTTTTTCTTCAGTGGTCGTTGGCTTTTCGCTGGTGTTGCTTAGACTTCTTCTTGTTTCATTTAAGTCCTGTAAAACAGCCAAACGATCTTTGATATTAATGGGTTTTTGTTCCACCAATGAAGTATGACGATCGAGGTCTTCAACCAACATTCTAGTACCAAAAAGGATTTCATATGGATTTATTCCACCCAGAGAATTTCTTTGCAGGTTATTAAGACTACGTTGGACAATTAGATGTTTGACCCACCCATCACCCGAACCTAATACCCTAGCTGTTATAGATTGCTTTATGTCACAGTTTTTTCTCTCCACAACCGAATTTCCCTCAGGATGGAATGGACTCGAAAACCGCAATACAACGCCCAAGCTGGCCATGGCCTCCTTGTAAGCCCTAGAGCTAAACGCAGGACCCTGGTCAGAATGTAGCGTGCCAATTGCGTATGTGCCGATAAAGACTCGAAAATCAACAGTTTGGGCGTCAGCCGAGAGCTGAGGCCACATCCAAATGAATCTCGTCCTAGTATTTGTGGGACCGCTTCTGTCCATAGGGACGTTTGAGCATGGATAGTCTAATGCTATCTAACAATGGTGTCTGTACTGGGATGGCTACACTGTAGTCAGGAATCTGGTGGCGCTCCAAGCTGTGATCTCTTTAACAGTCATTGCAATTAATTCCGAATTCGTAAATGTGGGCTTTCATCCCTGGCCACCAGTATATCTCTTGTAATTCTAATAGAGTTTTTGAGATCCCTTGATGTATCAGACCCTCTCCCACATGAACTTCGTGAATCAGAGCACCTCTTCGGTTCCTGTTTGGAAATACCCTATCCCCCACTCCAGGGATTCAAGCAAAAGAAACACAGTTTGCATCAATTATGTATGTATACTTGAGTGGATAATTTAGAGGTAACGCAGCTCCGCTGCCTTGGTTTGTGGCATTGACAGCGAGCATGGTTTCACTGTCTATTTTTGTTTTTGAACGAGTGATTGCAGCTACGGAAGTCGTTTGCACAGCTGTCTTTGCGGCTTCATCAGCCAATGAATTCCCTTCAACATGAACGCCATCACGCTGATGACTCAATGTATGGATCACGTGAGTCTTTTGTAGTTCTTTCTGCAAAAGAACTACTTGTTCCCTAAGCATTTCATGCTTGATTGTGCCACCTTTTGCGTCTTTAAAACCATTTTGAACCCAGTTCTGCAGATATTCATTGTCAGACTGGACCCAGTAATACGAATCGCACACTATGAGTGTGGGGAATTTGCAATCAGTATTTTCCTGCGCCATCTTGAAAGCTTGCAGTTCAGCCCGCTGAGCTGTACAGTCTCCTAGTGCTTGTGTTTTTGTTACCAAGGGTCTGAATTTACCATTGCACCAGCGACCTTTAACAATCGCGCACGCTGCACTATAAGCTTGTTTTCCCCCAATTGCGGGCTGTGCTGATCCGTCTGTATATAATATACAGCTGTAATGTTCTGAGGCAGAATTTCAGTGGGCAGAGGACGTTCTTGTTCGTATTGGAGAAATTCTTGTGTCTTCAAGTAAGGGTCAAAAACGTATTCAACGTCTGTCGCAGCAAGAGAATTAACCCATTGTATCCATCTTGGATGTAAAGCTTTTGCATTTGGAATGCTTGCCTTTGTCACTGCCTCTAAGGCAGGTACAGGAGTAACGACTTTTATGCGTTTACCCTGCGCGAGGGCTCTCTCTTTTTCTACCGCAGTCTGAACCGCTGTCAGAATTTTTTCTGTTGAAGTGAATTTCATTTCAGCCTTTTTGTACAAGTGTGATTTGTAAGATATTGGTACCTTTTCACCTTCATTAAAGGTTAGGTATGTGAATCCGCATCTCCCTGGGATGATTCGGATTACAAGGTTGCGTTCGTTTACACATGTCTGTAAATTGGTTGTTGCTAACATGTCTGTTTGCACTGAACGCAACATTTCTGTGTGTTTTTGAGTCCAATTAGTTTGTTTAAGGTTTTAAGGTTTAACCCTTTCTGCGTAATTTAGAATGTAAGTTCTTCAGAAATTCAGGAATCCTAGAACTGACTGTAAATTTTTCAGCGTTTTTGAAGGTTGGAGCAGCGCACATTTTTCTAAAAAGTTTGCTGCCAAGCTCTTGCCTTCACTTGAAAGTTTGTAATCTAAGAATAGGATGTTGGGCAATTCTTGATTTTTTAGAGTTGAATTTATACCCTTCAGTTGCGAATCCAAGTATTATGGTGTTCACCCTGGTCAAGTGCCTGTCCAAATCATCATCTGTAAGATAGATGTCATCGACATAAGATAATGCCTCATCATCATACGTTTGTAGTAACTCTGTTACTCTGGCTGAAAATAATCCTGGACTGTTCTTGAATCCCTGAGGGAGACGATAAAAGTGTTGTTGTGTCCCCATTATTGAGAAAGCGGTCAAGTACCTGCTTTCAGGTACAATGTTTTGACAGAAGAAACCGTTTGAAATATCTAATGTTGTTTTATATTTTTTGTGCACGATGTTATTCATCAGTGCTGCACTGTGTGCATTTTGTACTGCAAAGGTTTTGCAACAGGAATTTAAATGTCTGTAATCCAAGACTAGACAATATGTATTGTCTGGTTTGGAGACAGGAAACAAAAGATTGTTCATGGACGAGGTGCATGTTTCAATCACCCCTTGGTATTCACGTTGATCTAAGATCTCCCTGACCTGTTTTTTAGGTTCCTGCTTAACTGGATACTGCCTCTGAGCAGTCAGCTGATTTTTTAACTGGATCTTATGGTGAGGAGAGTCCTCATCCCATCCCACATGATTTTTATATAATGCTGGAGCCTGAGCCATAGCCCATTTTCTGGCATAGGTGTGTTTTTTATGAATAGGAATATGATTTGAGAAGGCTGGCATAATGATCTCTTCGCCATGTGGGCACTCCCTGACAAATTCAGGTGGCCAGTCTTTTTCAGCCAGAAGAATATCATAACCCTTTGATAGATTTTACCAAAAGAGTGCTTTTATTTTCCTAGTTATGTCCCCCTCTATTCGGAGTGTGACTTCATATAGCTTATGGGGTACACTAACCCTGTTATCTGCAGTTTCAACTTGAATGCATTCATTCAGATACACTGTCTCCAGATCATCCTTCAGGATCCAGCGAGCTATGGTGACCTCTGCTGCACTGCCCAGCATTGTCTGGGCCCACTCCCCGTTCTTGAGTTGTGTCCTCAAGATCCTCTGCATGTCTGATTTTAATACTTGCTACCTTCTTTTTGGTGAATTGAGTTTTCTTATTTTTTGGAACGTTTTGATCGTCTTTGGACTTCACGCGTTCTTCTTTGTGTTCTGATCGTCCTCTTCTTTCAGGTTTGCTGCGAGGAAGTCTGAAAGGTACGAGAGGAGCATGTATCAGTATCTTGATATCTATCAGGTTTTCTTAAATTATCCCTATTTCTAAGGTTATACCTCTTTTCAGAGTGCTCCTTTTGAGGAGATCTACCTCTGGATTGAGAACGCTTCTCTTTAGGAAGTGACTGTCTACTATTTTCCCATTTCTTTTTAGTTGTAGTGAGATTGTTTTTGATAAAAACTTTTTCAAGATTTTCCGTTAGTTCGGGCTTTACTGGTTTCCCTCCCAAACTGTCTCTACCTAGTTCTGCATAGGATTTTTCTATTATCCTGGCAAGTTCATACGGTTGCTCAGTTACATCAAGTTATTTTAGTTTTTGGCGGATTGCCACTGATGCTGCTTCATCTTTAATGTTAGCTAATATTATAGCTCGGACCTGTTTGAAATCTTTCAGTAATTTCATACCAAGATTCAAGGCAGGTTCTGGTCCATATTCATTTTGAATCTGTTTCAGGACATCAGGTATTAAAGCCATAGATGGAACACCATGTTTTTTTGTGTAGATTGAAGCAAAGACTGTACCCCAAGTGTCACAGTCCTCCACGTGTGGTGCTATCCCTATTGGTAAACAGATTGTTAGAATCCTGTGTTTCTCATGTGGTGTACTATCCGGAAATACTGCCTCTATTTGAGTAATTTTTTGAGCTAACCAGAATGGAATTTGTTCCCTTTTTGCGGGCAATTTACAAATGACTGATTGTATAGTCTGTGGTGTAATTTTGTTTTGTTCCCCTGATGAGGGGTGTGCTGTGGAATTCTTATAGCAGGTTGGTCTGTTAAAGTCCGCATGACATATTGTACCAATTGTCTATGTATTTTGAATAATTGTTTTAGTTGAGCTAACAGTTCTGGACCTGTCATTTGTTCTATGGCAGGATGTGATGTATAGCTAGCTAGTACCGGCCATGTTGCTCCTTGTCTACCTAGTGGACCAAGCTTAGTAATGTGATTTTGATGTTGTAGGGCACCTTTAAACCAGAGCTGATGCTCTTGGTAAGTTAGTGGAATCTCAATGTCCTCGAAAGGAGCATATTCTGCTGGAGGTTCCTCCATCTTGTAGAAGTGGAACACATGTGTTGTTGGATTTGCTTGTGGAAAGATAATCCATGAATAGAATACCTCTGTCTGCCGATATTCATGTGCCTCTATGACAAATATGACTCTACCACATCTTGCTGATAGGCCATTTTCTATAAGCTTTATAGCTATGGCTTTCCTTACATTTTCCGGGATGATTATGGCATCCACGTCGTCTTCATTAAACCATGTGGTGTCAAAACCTGGTCGGGCCGCAGTTCCTGCAGCTCCACCGTTCTCGGAGTCGCTATTTAACATTTTGTTGAAAGTCTTGCAGAGCAAGTTTCAAGGAAATAAAGATAAGGTGCACAATATTTTGGTACACTGTATCCTTCAACGTTGAACAAAACCAAACACTAATACATGGGATTTTTTCGTCCTACTTAGTTATGGCGGATATTTTATCCTTTAACCCACTCCAGACGTCTATTGGAGTTTTTATGGGATAAAGGGGTCTCTGTGAAAAGCACGACTGAGTTACTCTAGTATCTAGCGTTAAATTAGTGCCTTACCAAATGTTGGGTGCCATGTAGTGTAGTTCCTATATTCCCAATAGGTTCTGCGCATTGGAATAATATATCCTATAGATGTGACGTAGGACTTATGTCAACAAGGTCTCTATCGAATATATTAAACTTAATTGTGAGTGCCAGCTAGCTCAGAGGTCACTAGAAACTTTCTCGAGTTCACAAGAAGGGATTTGTTTCTGACAACCGCATAAACATGACAACTTTGTTTCCCCAAAAAAAAACTGACCTTCAGAGTCGTGGAAACAATAGATAGATATTTCCCTGAGTCAATAATGCATGCTTCGTTTCACCAGAGGTGCAGAGAAATAGATAGACGGCGTTTTCAATAAAAGTTTTTATTGAACAGTCTTCTTTCTCAAGCAAAAGAAATGAACTGCTACAATCGTAAGACTGGTTGCAAAATATAATGCATACAGTAAAAAGAGTAGACTACAATAATACTGTAAGAGCACTGTATGGTTCCTAAACCATAGATAAATACATACATAAATAACAGAGGCTAAAAGTACTCAACTGGTGCTTCTAAAATACGCCTACCCTGATGTACCTAACCTAAGCTTAGTACGATGGAAGAGGTAAGTGAGATGTAGCATAAATGTAGTATTCTTTTGCCAAGAATCTGTCCAAGATTTCTCTTAGGTTCTAATCAGCTCCGTACCTTGATTTGGAATGAAGAAGGTCAGGCTCAGGACTCGATTTCCCAACAACCCGCAAGGGTAGCTTGGAAACACTGGAGCTAGATTTCTCGGCAGGAGAAAAGACAGCTTCTCTCTCAGTGCGTCTCCTGGAGGGTTGGCTTCGTTCGGCACTTGCAGTAGCAGGGCGCGTCGCGCAAGTAGGTAGTCGAACTGCTCCAAACCACCGTGTGTTTGCTATGGCAAGTGTGGGCATATTTACACCTTGAAGGTACCGAGTTTGACGTAAAGGTGGACATAATAACGTCATCAAAGAGTCTCAGTTCTTTCAATACTCCATGAGTTCTTGGACAAGTCAGTTTTCAAACAAGGGGAAGTCCCTAGCTGCTGAAGCAGAGTTTTCCAAGAAATCGTTGTAGATTTTCGAAACTAGTGGAAGAGCCCTGCCGTATTTGGACTGCATGAGCTATGTCTAAATATGGTTATGATTCTTATGCCTATATAAGGATATGGTGATTTATACCTATATAAGGGCATGAATCGGGAAAATTACAATAGTGTCCTAAAATGTAATACAACAGTTTAGGGGCTGGACTAACTCTAGGGTCCCTCCTATGGGTGGACCTGGGGAGTGGGTGGTTACACCCCTTCCCCTTTGTCCATTTTCGCGCCAGAGCTGGGGCAGAGTTCCCCAGCAACCAGTTTGAACTGGGAAATGCATGGAGCACATTGTGTGCCCCAGGCAGTGTCTGAAAAGCATTCACTGAATGCAACCCACCCTGCCCCAATACACTAAAGCCTGTCTGGGGAGGTGCTGGCACCTCTCTGGACAGGAAACCTATTGTCCAGGCCTCCCCTGCCGGAGTTTCGTCCAGGAGCAGGAGGGCTGACTCGTTTCTGGGGCAGCAGCATCCATTTTGTGAAGCTGGGGCTCTGTTTAACTTTAACCGGGTTTACCAGTAACTACATTTCTGATAGATACATCTGCCTTGTGGATTCCTCACCTTGTGAATATCCCCCTTGCGTCAGCAACGTTCGGAATTTTTCTTTGTAGCACGCCGGCGTGGACGACGTCATAGGAACGCGGCATCGCGCGCGACTCCGTCTGACGTCACCGACCCCTTATTAGGCCTATGTCGGCGTGATGACATCAGTTCCCTTTTTTCCGCGTCGTGGACGCTAACGGTTTCAGGGATCTTCTGTAGTTACAGATAGAAACTCTGTTTCTTTTTGTCTGTTACTGTTTCTGTTCTTCGTCGAGGATGTCGTCGAAGAAAACGGGATTCAAGCAGTGCGGCTCGTGTGCCAGGATGATGTCAATTACTGATCCACACGAGGATTGTTTATGGTGTTTGGGATCAGATCACGACGTCAAGGGCTGTCGTTCCTGTTCAAAAATGAATCCGAAGGCTCTACGTGAACGAGAAGCAAAACTTTTATTGGCCAAAATTAAAAGTAAAGAAGCCGATAGATCTTCGAGATCAAGATCAAGACACTCCAGGTCGAGACCGAAGTCAAGATCGAGGTCGCGATCAAAGTCATCGAGGTCGCGATCGAGGTCGAGGGCCAGATCGGAGTCGGCGTCGAAGTCGGCTTCTGGACATGCTTCGGGTTCCTCGAAGAAAAGACATAAGAGGAAGAAGCATAGTTCTCGCCATCATTCGGGGTCTTCAGACTCTAAGTCCTGATGGACAACACGACCGCGATGTGGTACATCAACAAGCAGGGAGGAGTAGGGTCGCAGTGTCTCTGCAAAGAGGCTCTGCGTCTCTGGTCCTGGGTTCAGGACCATCAGATTTGTCTGATGGCAAATCATCTGGCCGGAGTTCTGAACGTTCGTGCAGACATTCTCAGTCAGCAGTTCTCTGCCGATCACGAGTGGAGGCTTCACCCGGAGGTTGTTCACGACATCTTTCAGATGTGGGGGACTCCTTGGGTGGACCTGTTCGCCACTCGCGAGAATGCTCACTGCCCGTCATTCTGCAGTCTCCAGTATCCGATGCAAGGAGCTTTGGGGGACGCGTTTCAGTTGAGTTGGGGAAATCAACTCCTTTACGCGTTTCCTCCCATACCTTTGATTCCTCGGGTTCTGAGGAAGATTCGTCAAGACCAGGCCCGAGTCATATTGGTCGCCCCGGATTGGCCAAGAAGGGTGTGGTACACGGATCTACTCCACCTCTCCTCTCACCCGCCGCTCCGTCTCCCTCTCAGGGCAGATCTCCTCTCCGAGATGGAGGGGCAGGTTCTACACCCCCACCTCCAGACATTACACCGTCATGCCTGGAGATTGAACGGGGCAACCTGAACTCTTTTTCTCTCCCTCACGATGTGGTGGATGTCATTCTTTCGGCCAGGCGTGACTCCACCAAGTCCATCTATTCGTACAGATGGTCTAAATTTGTTGTTTGGTGTAGGGAGAAGGCTGTTGACCCTTTGAGGGCTCATCTGTCTGATATTTTGCAGTTTGCTCTCTCTTTGGCACAGCAAGGATTTGCTGTTGCCACAGTCAAAGGTTACCTTTCGGCGTTATCGGCATTTCTCTGCTTGCCGGACCAGCCGTCTCTTTTTTAATCTCCAGTTGTTTTGAGGATTCTGAAGGGCCTCACAAATAAGTTCCCTCCTTCTCCATTTATTGTTCCTCAATGGGACTTAAATCTTGTCTTAACTTTCTTGATGGGGTCTCCCTTTGAACCCTTACACAAGTGTCCCATGAGGCTTTTGTCTTTCAAGACGGTCTTCTTAGTAGCAATCACCTCGGCAAGGGGGGTGAGTGAGCTTCAAGCTCTTAGTTCTAAGCCCCCATTCCTGACCATTCATGCTGAACGAATGGTTCTTAGGACCAGGGCTGCTTTTCTGCCTAAGGTGGTAACTCCCTTCCATCTAGGACAATTCATTACCCTTCCTACCTTCTTTCCTCCCCCTCACCCTTCTAAGGAGGAAGAGAGACTGCACCGCTTGGACCCTAAGAGGGCGGTGTCTTTTTATCTGGATAGAACTAAAGACTTCCGGATTGACGACCAGCTGTTTGTTGGTTTTGCTGGTTGTCGGAAGGGCAGATCGGTACACAAGGGCACACTTTCCAGGTGGATAATCCTGTGCATCAAGATTTGCTACTCCCTGGCGGGTAAGGACCCTCCTGAGGGTATAAGAGCTCCTTCTACCAGAGCAAGGTCTGCTACTTCTGCATTGTCTAGAGGTGTACCTGTTGAGGACATTTGCAGAGCCGCGACTTGGGCCTCCCTCCACACTTTCGCGAAGCATTACTGCTTGGATTCCGAGGTGAGGAGGGTCGGCCACTTCGCGCGTTCTGTCCTCCAAGATTTCCTGGTGTAGCAGAGTGGACACCCTCCTCCGGGAGTGGGGACTGCTGTGGGACTCTATTCACAAGGTGAGGAATCCACAAGGCAGATGTATCTAGCAGAAGAACAAGTTACTTACCTTCGGTAACGCTTTTTCTGGTAGATACAGTATCTGCCTGTGGATTCCTCACTGACCCGCCCGCCTCCCCGTTGTCCACTCTGCTATACCTGGTCTTTTTTGTATATTTATTTGTATATTTATTGGTTTTTTTTATACCTTTGCTACGCACTATGTGTGCTATTATGGTTTGTATGTACTGTGTACACTGTATATATGTATATTTCCTGTCATTGGTCCGTCCGGGTGCCTCGAAGGCACAGAAAAAAGGGCGGAACTGATGTCATCACGCCGACGTAGGCCTAATAAGGGGTCGGTGACGTCAGACGGAGTCACGCGCGATGCCGTTTTCCTATAACGTCGTCCACGCCGGCGTGCTACAAAGAAAAATTCCGAACGTTGCTGACGCAAGGGGGATATTCACAAGGTGAGGAATCCACAGGCAGATACTGTATCTACCAGAAAAAGCGTTACCAAAGGTAAGTAACTTGTTCGTCTTCTCCCTCTAGAAGGGTGGAATGCTACCCCCCCCCACTAGAACTGGCAGGGGGGTAGTATTCCAAAGTGTTTGACACCTTACACGACATGTTTTGATAAAGCCAAACCAAAGTTCGCATTATCCGCGAGGATTATAATGCACTTAAGAGTATATGGTATGGCTATATCATAGAACAGCTATAAGGAGATGGTTCCGAAAGCTGCAGAGAGCTCAGCTCATGCTAGGGCACCCTCTCACACAAAAACAAGCACTCTACCTCAAGGATATTCAAGGCCTGCCATTGGAGTAACTTATAGGTTAATATGTATATATATATATATATATATATATATATTTTATGCTGTCCGTTGCAGAGATGAAACAATAATTACTCACGGAATCTTTGGGTCTCTTGTTTCTTGGCGGTGCCGCGGCGGAATCGAGTCTGCTGCATCCGACGGTTGAAACTGTTGTGGATATATATATATATATATATATATATATATATATATATATATATATATATATATCCAAGCAACAAGAGAGTCCTTCCGGGATCCTTTCTCCCGAGTCAGGTGGCGTCTCGGATTCAGCGGACCACACCAGCTGAAAAGTATTATTATAAACAGTTTGCTTCAAAGCAAAAGACGCAGCAAAATGGTTTATTCTCCAGTTTACACGCTACGCGTTTCTACAATGGTCTTGTCTTGATCACACGTCTATATATATATATATATATATATCTAGGTATACTATAACTAAGTATGGGGTGATTACACCACCATACCCAGGCTGCAATTGCAAACCTGTGGTGTCAGTTTGGAAGGCTAACCAGGGGTAGCACAATACATGCTGCAGCCCCTGGTAGGTCTAGGGTGCACCTATGCCCTGGGTACCTAAGGTACCATATACAGGGGCTCACAAGGGTGACCCAGTAACCAATCTGGGATGTGCCTAAAGTACATGGAGTCCATTTTATAGAGAAAGCAGATAGACTGGGGCCCTGGATAGCAGGGTCCCAGTCCAACTAAGTTGAAAACCAGCAAAACACCAGGCAAAAAGTGGGGGTAACCATGCAGTGGAATTCCACCTTCCTACAGGCGTCCCTCCACTAAAACGGTATACACCTATAGATGGAACAAATTTGTGGCATGGAGCACAGCAGAGGCAGTGGATCCTCTTTCTTCTCCTCTTTCAGAGGTTCTCCTCTTCATTCTTTTTTGGACTAGCAGGGCTCTGCTCTGGGCACCCTTAAAGGCTGTCTTTTGGTCATTTTGGCCTTCACCTTCCTGATCAGCAAGTCCCATATTGTAAATAGATTTCTTAAGGGCATTACTCACCTCTTTCCTCCTATTCCTTTCATAATGCCTCAGTGGGACTTGAATCTGGTCTTAACTTACCCTATGTGTGCTCTTTTCGAGCTACTACATAATTGTCCTGTCAGACTCTTGCCATCACCTCTGCTCGGAGGGTGAGTGCGCTTCAAACTCTTTCTTCTAAACCTCCTTTCCTTGCTGTTCATCAGGACACGATTGTGCTTCGAACTAGACCTTCTTTTCTTTCAAAGTGGTTACCTCTTTCCACATAGGACAGACCATCACCTTGCCCACTTTCTTCCCACCCTGCATCCTTCTAAAGAGGAGGAGAGGCTCCACCATCTGGATCCAAAACATGCGCTATCATTTTATCTGGATCGCACAAAACAATTCTGGGAGGATGATCAACTCTTTGTTGGCAATGTAGGCGCCAAAAAAGCTTGGGCCGTGCAAAAATGAACCATCTCGCGATGGGTTGTTCTTTGCATTAAAATCTGTTATTCCTTGGTTAAAAAGGAGCTTCCAGTAGGGTTGCATGCCCATTCCACCAGGGCAACGGCAGCCACTACTACTTTGGGACGTGGAGTCCCCCTCAATGACATGTACCAGGCAGCCACGTGGACATCATTGCACACGTTCACTAAACATCACTAGCTGGATAGCCAAGTATGGGTAGACGGCTTATTTGGCTGTTCAGTTCTCTAGGACTTTCTGGTGTGAACTTGGTTTGCAGACCAACCTTCGGGGTTGGTATTGCTGGGGTATCTATTCTAAGGTAAGAAATCTATAACTAATAGTCTCTTTCAGATGAACAAGTTATTTACCTTTGGAAACTACATTTCTGATGGATACATCTGCCTGTGGATTCCTCACCTTATGAATATCCCCTGTGCCAGTATTCCGCTAAAACTTTTTCCTAACTCTGCACGCCGACAAGGCCGTCACAATGCCACGGCTCCGCTCACGACTCTGCATGACATCACCGGAGCCATAGGAGAGCCTTGTAGGCGTGATGGCGTCAGTTCCCTTTTTTCTGCGCTGTTGATGCATAACGGTTTTCTGGCTCTCTCCATATTGTTGAGATACTTTGTAGTGAGATTCTTCTTTAAACTGTTGCTTTTAGGATGTCGTCTTCGAGGAAGTCTTGATTCAAGCCGTGCAGAGAGTGTGGGGGTCATATGTCCATCACTGACCCCCATGAAGACTGTTTATGGTGTTATCCGTCTGCTCACGATGTGGAGGATTGTTCCAGCTGCAGGACGATGAATCCTGAGGCTCTTAAGGAACGGGAAGCAAAGCTCTTTATGGCTAAGGCGAAGAAGGAAGGAAGAGGTCGAAAAAGAGCTAAGTCGAAGTTGTCGGCTTCGCACTCGTCGAAGTTGAGGAAACACAAAAAGAAGAGAAGACATGGATCACAGCGCCGCTCGTTGAAGGATAAGGCTTTGAGGTCGCCTTCACCTGCTCCTTGATGTTGTCAAAAAGAACTTGTGTCTCCTTCGCCTTCTCCTTATCCTCGAGTGACTCCGGAGAGATCTCCTTCGTCTAAAGGCACTCCAGCGCAGTATCCGGTGCCGAGGGGTTTGCCGGATTCGGAAGAGTTACCTCTCCAGATTGTTTTGACTCCTGTATCTTCTGTGCACGAGGTCAATCCTGTGTCTCCGGTGGATCCAGCTGTTCCTGTTCCTGAGGTTCCTTGATTGGATTCTGAGTTGAATCTATTTCAACAATTTCCAACTCCAGGATCAGATCCTATGCATTTTTTTAATGCTATGAATGGAGTTTTTGCTAAGGCGCCCTTCCCCTCCAGAGCACCTTCAGCTCCCGTGGGTCCGCTGGCCTTCAACCTGGGTGTGCCACAGCACTATGCCCAGGCACCCTTTGTGCTGTTCATGCTAACGGCGCCATCATGGCAGTTTCTGGCTCCGAGGGTTTTAACGCCGTTCATGGAGTCCCCGACGCAGTCTGGTGGACCTTCATCTCGTCCTCGTGTGGCACTGATTCCGCCTTCAGACCCTCCTTTGACGCCGGTTTGAGAGATGTCGACGCTACTTGTGGCGCCGCCGATGCTGATTCCTAGAATTCGATCGAGGAGAGAGGCGCAGAGACTGCTCGAGGAAGAGCAATATCAAAGACAGGAGGTTGAAGAAGGTAAAATAGAGGAATCAGTGGATGATTATGAAAGCATACAGGACGCAAGTGGGCTGAACACTTCTCCTGAGTGGGAGCTTTCATCCACAAGGGCTTCTCCGCCTCAAGAGGTAGCCTCTTACCATACTGTAATAAGAAAGGGAGCGGAGCTTTTGGACTTACAGTTACCAACTGCTGAGTAAAGGCCACATTTGCTCACTGAGGTTCTACATTTACCATCATCAATAATTAATTAGTTTTGCCAGCTAGCTCAGAGGTCACTAGAAACTTTCTCGAGTAAACAAGGAGGAGTTTAACTTCCCTGGATAGACAAGAAGGGATTAGCTTCTGACAACCATAAAACATGACAACTTTACTCCCTCAGAATAAGGTGTATCTATAGAGTCGTGTGAAAACAATAGACAGCTATTTTACTCAGTCAATCGTGCATACTTAGTTTCACCAGAATGCAGAGAATAGAGAGACGGGCGTTTTCAATAAAAGGTGTTATTTATTGAGCAGTCTTCTTTCTCATGCAAGAGAAATGAATTGCCACAATTGCAATACTTATAGTAAAGTAAAGTGCGTACAGTAAAAAGAGTATTATGAAATAATACTGTAAAAGCATTGATATGGTTTCTTAGCCATATGATACTTTAAAATGGATAAAATATATACATACATATATACAATGAGTAACGTACTCAACTGGTGCTTCTAAATACGCCTACCCCGGTGTACCTGACCTAAGCCTAATACATGGGAAGGAGTAAGTAAGTAGCAGTTTAAGTTAAGTTGGTTTTGCCAAGAATCTGAATCAAGAATTCTCTTTAAGGGTTTAGTCAGCTCCGTACCTGGGTAATAGAAAGCAGGAAGTCTGGTATCTCTCTCTCAGGACTCGATATCCCAGCAACCCGCAAGGGCGGCTGAGAACACCGGAGCTGGATTTCTCGGCAGGAGAAAAGACAGCGTCTCTCTCAGTGCGTCAAAAGGGCGGGGCGGCGTCCGTGGGCTCTCGCATCAGCTGGGCTCTCGGGCAAGTAGATAGCCGCTCTGCTCCAAAACCACCGTGTGTTTGCTTAAGGCAACGTTGGTATATTTATACCTGAAAGGTGCCGGGTTTGACGTAAGGTTGGACATAAGACGTCAGTAAAGATGTCACTAAGAACTGGCCGTTCTTACAGTGCTCACAGGAGTTCTAGGACAACTCAAAACAAAAGCCATGGGGATTTCCCAGGTTGCTGGAGGTTTGTTTTGTTTAGAGAATTCGTTGTACTTTCTAGGAGTCTGGGGAAGTAGCCTTTGCTTAACGTGGACCGCCTGGGCTACGACTAAATATGGATATGATTCTTATGCCTCTATAAGGATATTGTTTATTATAACCTCATAAGGGCATAAATCAGGAATATCGAATTAGGGTCCTAGATAGAAATACAACAACACAAAACAAGAAATTATAAATATTTGCGTTTTAGTTCCTGTGCATAAGAAAACAGTGTACCAGAGAATGGACTAAAAAGTCAACAGCATCCATCATTAACTCTGAAGAATGTAAAGATGCTTTCAGCATACCATCTAACAAGTTGCTAGGGTCTCCTACAGGGAATCAGTTCAGCTTGGGTATCAATTTTGACAGGTCATCACACAACATTTTCATATACGTAGCTGAATCACTGCAAATACAAACAATATCACTCCAATCTTTGTTGAACTTGGAAAGAACCTTTTTTGCAGAACATTCCAAGTGGCACTGCGTTTCCAAAAGTCTGGTGTCATGTTTTCACCACTATCCCAGATGCTTGGTGAAAGTGCTCTTTATACATATCTTTGTCACTATCCCTTGCATTGAATGTTTAAAGCCTGAGGTGTTGGCAATTCACCTACTATCAATACTGTCCCACTAGAAACTGTGGGCTGATGTATTAAGGGTTTTTACCTATTCTCTGTAGGTAAATGTGATGACACATATTAGGAAAGATTCTTATGAAACTAGCCATTTTACCTATCAGTGAAAGAATCAAAAGCAGCCAAAATATCAAATATGATTTTGATATTTCCTGATGCTCAACAGTTTATACAATAATTAAACGAGACCTAAAACATGCTTCTAAACCCTGCATCTTTAGACCAAAGACCACAAAAACTGAAAATAGGAAGAAGAAACAATATTTTAGTGGCATCCCTAAACATCAAAACTCAAGCATAATAATGTTAGCCCAGTCTTTCTTACTGCTAGCTTGTATAACAAAGTTACATTGTATTGGCCCCTTCAGGCAGAAAAAAATGACTCCTTCACTCTCTTTTTCCTTTCTTTGAATGGCATTTAGTTTTTGATTGTGCAGGTGTTTTTTCAGTGTGTATATGTTTTCACTGGTGAGGGCTATTTCTCTTTCAGTGGGGTTTAATCAGTTATCATAGGTTTAAACCTAAAACCCCACAGCCTAAGTATATGGTATGGCTATATCATAGAACAGCTATAAGGAGATGGTTCCGAAAGCTGCAGAGAGCTCAGCTCATGCTAGGGCACCCTCTCACACAAAACCAAGCACTCTGCCTAAAGGATATTCAAGGCCTGCCATTGGAGTAACTTATAGGTTAATATGTATATATATATATATATATATATATATATATATATATATATATATATATATATATATATATATATATATATATATATATATATATATCCAAGCAACAAGAGAGTTTTTGCTAAGGCACCCTTCCCCTCCAGAGCACCTTCAGCTCCCGTGGGTCCGCTGGCCTTCAACTTGGGTGTGCCACAGCACTATGCCCAGGCACCCTTTGTGCTGTTCATGCTAACGGTGCCATCATGGCAGTTTCTGGCTCCGAGGGTTTTGACGCGGTTCATGGAGTCCCCGACGCAGTCTGGTGGACCTTCATCTCGTCCTCGTGCGGCACTGATTCCGTCTTCAGAACCTCCTTTGACGCCGGTTTGAGAGATGTTGACGCTGCTTGTGGCGCCGCCGATGCTGATTCCTAGAATTCGATCGAGGAGAGAGGCGCAGAGACTGCTCGAGGAAGAGCAATATCAAAGACAGGAGGTTGAAGAAGGTAAAATAGAGGAATCAGTGGATGAGTTTGAAAGCATACAGGACGCAAGTGGGCTGAACACTTCTCCTGAGTGGGAGCTTTCATCCACAAGGGCTTCTCCGCCTCAAGAGGTAGCCTCTTACCATACTGTAATAAGAAAGGGAGCGGATCTTTTGGACTTACAGTTACCAACTGCTGAGTAAAGGCCACATTTGCTCACTGAGGTTCTACATTTACCATCATCAATAGTTGAACCTTTGTTAGCTTTTAATGAAGCCTTGACTGAACCTATTCTAGAGGTATTGCGGAATCCACTCTCTTCTCCTGCTGTGTTTAAGTCAGTGGCAAGAAGGTATAAAACTGCTCCAGGGGATCCTCTCTTTCTGTCATCACATCCTTCTCCAGAAAGTTTGGTTGTGCAGGTGTCCTGCTCTAAACAGTCTTCGAGTGCTTTTCCCCAGGCTTCTGCTGACAGGGACTCTAAAAAGCTGGAGCAGTCAGCTAAGAAAGTGTTTTCATCTTCAAGCATGGTTCTTAAATCTCCCAATGATACCTGTTTGTTGGACCGTTATATTCATGCCTTGATGGACTCAGCAAAGACATTGACCCCCAAGTTACCTGATGAAGAGAGGGGAAATTTTATGGAGGTTCTTACAAATGATCAGGCTGCTGCTAGACAGGTTATTCAATCTGGCCTGGATACAGCAGATTCAGTGGCCAAAGTTATGGGTTCTTCCATTGCTAGCAGGAGGTAAGCCTGGCTTAAAAGCTCTGGGTTTTCCCCAGATGTTCAAGCTACTCTGGTTGATTTGCCTTTTGATGGGTCTAAGCTTTTCGGGAAGAAAGCAGATTAATTCCTTCAAAGGTTTAAAGAAAGCAGAGCTACTGCGAAGTCTTTGGGACTGCAAACCCAGTCAAGGGGGTTTGGATGTAGAAAATATTGCGGATTTGGGAGGTCTTCCTTTTGTGGCTTGCGACATCCTCAGCAACAGCAGCAGCAAAATCCGCTCTATAAGTCCTATAGAGGAAGAGCCAAGGGTCGTCAACGTGGGTCAACCCTCAATCTCCCCTCCTCCTCTTCTACCTTCCCTGCTCCCACTGGTAGTGCAGGAAACCAGCCCTAGATCCCCCTTCCTAGATCATATAGGCCCTGTAGGGGGTCGGTTGTCTAATTTTCTACAGGGTTGGAAATCGGTAACCTTGTAGAGAATGGATACACCCTTCCCTTTAGGGAATTTCCTCCACCTTACCCTCCTTGCCAAGGTTCTTGTTCAGAGGACCATTTAATTCTCCTTCAGAAGGAAGTCCTTGTGCTCTTACAGAAAGGTGCGATAGAGGTGATTCCGGAGCAGGAGAGGGGGTAGGGTTGTTACTCCCGGTATTTCCTGATCCCCACGAAGGATGGCAGGTTACGTCCGATCCTGGACCTCAGGATCTTGAATTTTTACCTCAGGCAAGAGATATTTAAGAAGCTGACCCTTACATAGGTGCTTGTGGCGCTATAGCAATAGGACTGGATGGTGTTGATCAATTTACAGGATGCGTATTTTCACATTCCCATCCTGAAGTCGCACAGGAAGTATTTCCGTTTCACGGTGGGGTCGAAGCACTACCAGTTTGTGGTCCTACTGTTTGGTCTTACTACTGCACCTCGAGTCTTCACAAAGGTGATGGCAGTGGTGGCGGCTCATCTCAGAAGGTCAGGGATCCCAGTGTTCCCTTATCTGGACGACTGACTGCTCAAAGCGGAGTCACCAGAGATGGTGCTTCATCATCTGCATGTAACAACTCAACTGTTATTCAACTTGGGCTTTTCAATAAATGTGCCCAAATCTCACCTGGTGCACTCTCAGCCCAACCTGTTCATAGGTGCGGTACTGGATACTACTGTGTGTCGAGCTTTTCCTCTTCCTCAAAGAATTCTCGACATTCAGGAGATGATTCCTTTGTTTCACAATGGAGCTGTGGTTCCGGTCCTGAAGGTCCGTCGCCTGCTCGGTCTGTTCGCTTCCTGCATACTGTTGGTCAGTCATGCGCGCTGGCACATGAGGGCACGCCATTGGTGCCTCCGCAGGCAGTGGTATCAACACAACGAAGATCTCAGGGAGTCAGTCAGCATCTCTAGAGAAGCTGCGGCGGAGCTGACTTGGTGGAGTGTGCAGGGCAACCTGACTCAAGGCAAGCCCTTTCAGTCTCCTCCACCGGTGGCCACATTTATTATGGAGGCCTCCACTCTAGGGTGGGGTGCTCATCTGGGGGTCAAGGGTCTTTGGTCTCCAGAGGAAAGGTTGCTTCACATCAACCTACTGGAATTGCAGGCGATACGTTTGGCACTAAAGGCTTTCATTCCTTCCTTTTGCAGTCAGTCGGTTCAGGTCCTGACGGACAACACTACCACAATGTGGTACATCAACAAGCAGGGAGGTGTAGGGTCATACCATCTCCGTTGAGAGGCTCTGCAACTCTAGTCCTGGGTTCAGAACCATCAGATTTGTGTATTTGCAAATCATCTATCAGGTGTGCTAAATGTTTGTGCGGACAGTCTCAGTCGGCATTACTCAGCCGATCACGAGTGGAGGCTTCATCTGAAGGTGGTTCATCACATCATTCAGATGTGGGGGACTCCTCGGTTGGACCTGTTTGCTACTCACGAGAACGCGCACTGCCCGTTGTTCTGCAGTCTTCATTATCCGGTGCAGAAAGCTTTGGGGGACGCATTTCAATTGGATTGAAGCTCGCAACTCCTTTACTTGTTTCCTCCTATACCCTTGATTCCTCGGGTTCTGAGGAAGATTCGTCAAGACTGGGCTCAAGTTATATTGGACACCCCAGATTGGCCAAGAAGGGTGTGGTAGTAAGATGGCGGCCTGAAAGGACGTGCCTCGTGTGGCTCCCCGGCCCTGAGCCCCATTGCACGGTATTATAAGCTAAATTCCCCCTTCAATTTGCTCAAATTTCCCCCAGGAGCAACTCACCAACACGGAGCACTACCCGCCGTGTCTCTACAGAGCAGCGACCGTCTGCAGCCCGCTGTGCCTGTCGCCGGCGAGAGCGGAGTAATGGCGGCGGGGGACTGATACTGCCCATAGGAGCTCCCTGGCAGGGGGGCAGCCTGCGCACCTACAGCGCTGAGCGCGGACAGAGGTGAGACGCGCCTGGCTCCTGGCGGCGACCTGCCAACGGACATTGGGCGGCTATACCCCCGGACTCCGCGCGCGCCGCCAGAGGGCTTCCCGCAACTCTAGTCCCCGGTGTGGGCCTACACAGGAGGCGGGCGGGGCCCGTCTGCCGAAAGCGGACCCGACCAGCGCGACGACGCTCAGCACACCGGGCGCCAACTACCCGCCCCCCGCCCCAGCTCCTCGCTGGTGGCAGCACAGCCGGAGATATTTGCCCCAGGCCCGGGGCGTGACCCGCAGCGGCCTGCTCCCCCGCCACAAGATGCTGCCCCTGAGGCCCCTGCGCAGAGCTTGCTGTTCTCCCACAGTGCCGTGTCGGACCAGAGGCCCCGGGCGCTCCCGGCATGAGCGAAGGACAGACCCGGGCTGTGCCCCCAGCGGAGACTTCTCGAGCCTCCCTCAACGCCAGCGCCAGCGACCCCGTCCTGCCTCAGTCTCGCCACCGCGGGGACCTGCAGCCGGCACCCGGCCCTCAAGAGACTCCGCTCCGCCGCGGAAGCCCCGCAGCCTACATTAACGAGGACAGCGCCTGCACGTGCCCAGGAGCGGTGCGCAGCGGAAGCGACATTTCAGGAGCTTGATTGAACCCAAGACCAAAGCGCCTGGCGGGTGACGGCCTACTACACCACCCCATGACTTGAGGCCTGTCCAGGAACGCTGAAGGTACACTGACGTTTTTGGCACCCACGATCACTGCTACGCGTTGGGGGCTCCACCTGGCGGGATTTCCTGGCCCTGGACAGGCATATGCACCCCAATGCCGGCGGCCTAGCGCTCCTCTCCTCGCCTTGCTACACTGCAGAAGCCAGGCCCTGCCGCCTGGGGCGACCCGCCCTTACTCAAAGAAGCGCCTGCCCAGGGGACCCTGCACGGTCCCCCCGGACATTCCATCTGTGCACGGCCCTACGCCTGGGGTGCTCTGGCTGCCCCACTGCCCGACCGCCACATCTCATCCCCGGCGCCGGCCCCACGAAGATCCCGGAACACCCGTTCGTCGTCAAAGACTCTACACCTCCTCACCACAGAGAGGACGCCTGCCGGACCCCTGCAGCTCCCCAAGCCCGGCTCCACGGCCCCCTGCCCGGGCACCATGGCTCATTCCAATCGCAAGGGGACCCGGAATATCGTGGACCTCCTGCACAAAAACGCACCGAAAGGGGAGAAAACACAGACAATGACGTCCCCGAAACCCCCGGCGAGCCCCCAGGCATCGGAAGACGAAAACGCCCCTATCACCAAGGCCTTCTTGGCCTCCCTCTCCAACACCCTGAGGGAGGACTTTCAAACCCTGAAACAAGAGTTGGCCGAGGAACAGTGGGAAATGCGCCGCGACATAGACGGCCTGGGCGAGCGTGTGGCTTCACTGGAGGAGGCGGACCAATCCCGCAGCATGGAGGTGGAGAGGCTGCAACAGGAGATCCTTAGGCTTCAAGATCAGCAAGTGGACTTACAATCGCACTCGGAGGACTTGGAGAACCGTTCCAGGCGGAATAACATACGGGTCCGCGGAGTCCCACTGCAAGCCGAGAAGGACAATCTGGTCGAATACCTGCAGAACCTGTTCCGGGAAATCCTGGGTGAACCTCGAGACTTTGCGATTCGGATTGACAGAGCTCACAGGGTTGGCATGGCGCGCCGAGTGCCGGCGCCTCCGCCGGACATCCTGGCCTTCCTCCCAGACGTTCCTATGAAAGAACGCATTCTCCGGGAAGCCCGGAGGGCACAACCTGTCCGCTTCCGGGACCAGCCCGTGGCTCTTTTCCAAGACCTTTCCACTATCACCTTGCAGAAACGCAAATCCTTCCTGATCGCAACGACCTACCTGAGAGACAATGGAGTACCCTACTCCTGGGGTCACCCGTTCCGCTTGATCTTTAAATGGAAAGTCTCCCTTCATCAGCTCCGGTCGCTCCGTGATACCTGCGCTCTGCTGGACATTGATTTGCCGGAGGGGTCTGGCTCAAGAGACACCTCCCCACACAGGTTACAGGATGATCCGTCCCGAAACACGGGTTGGCAGACAGTACGTCGGAGACGACCCCTGAGGCACATCCCGAAGCCAGACGCGGCGACAGTTGCTCAAGAACGTGAAGCGGCTGTGCAAGAAGTGGCAGACAACACGGCAACTGATCTGTAAGACAATGTCATCTTGGGGGGATTTTTTTTTTCTCTTTCAACTGTGTCTCCCTGGGGTGACAGGTCGGGGAGCCGCTGAATCGGCCATTGCCATGGTACCCTTTCTATTGACTTACTACGGACCTGTGTCTTACACGAGTAGGCCCGAGACTTTGAACTGTTTTAGTTGGGTGGGGTGTTCTGGGAGGGGAGGGGGGGTCCATGAGAGGGTGGATGGGTATTCTGTTCGATCTGAGAAGGACCAATCTGTTGGGGTTAGGGTGTCCCCCGGGGAATGGTTGGGGTTGGGAGTTGTGGGGGGAACTGTGTTGTGAGTAGGGGGGGGTTGGGGAACGAGGGGGGGGGGCCAGTATGCCAAGGGATTTCTACGGGGTTCAAATGCTACCTATATTCTTCCACACGCGACAGCGTCCGACGCTGCCATGCTCGGTTGTTTCCACATTCCCACATGATGACTGATGCGCTCAAAGTATTGTCTCTCAATGTAAAAGGCCTCAATAACCCGATTAAGCGGAGGGCAGTCATCTCCTACCTGGAAAACTCTGATGCTGACATATGCTTGCTGCAAGAAACCCACCTCCTAGCTAAGGACCTACACAGGATGCATTCCCGAGCCTTTCCCCAGCAATACTTTTCCTCTCTCCCATCCAAGAAAGCAGGGGTAGCCATCCTTGTGTCCCGACGCTTCCGGGGCCGGGTGGGAGCCAAGACAGGGGAGATTAAGGGACGCCTTCTGGCCCACACCTTCCTGATAGGGGCTAACGCATTTACAATAGGCTCCATCTACGCTCCCAACACGAACCAAGGGCCCTTCCTGAAAACTGCACTCTCTGAAGCACTACAATCACCTCACTCTCAGCTACTTATTGGGGGGGACCTCAATCTTGTCATGGATACGAATAAGGATAGAACCGGGCACCGCTATGGCGATACTGGCGCGCTTTCAGAGGCAGGTAGAACCTGGTTACAGGAAAGGGACCTCTTAGATCTCTGGAGAACGATGCATCCCCACGCAGCGCACTACACATTCTATTCCCATGTACATCACACCTATGCGCGTCTAGATCACTTCTTAGGTTCCTCGGAACTAGCTTCTCACATCACTGAGATTTCCATTGTCCCAGCGGCCCTCTCTGACCATGATGCGGTGGAGCTGACACTCAAGGTCCCTAAATCACCACGCACCCCTAGCTCGTGGAGGTTCAACGAACCCCTTTTACAGAGACCAGCCGTTGTCCAACAACAACGTCATAAATGCATTTCAGATTACCTGGCCACTAACGACATCCCTGCAGTCTCGATATCGTCCCTTTGGGGGGCCTTAAAAGCCGTGGTGAGAGGGGAACTGATAGCCATTGCTGCCACTGATACCAAGGTTCGTAAAGAAAAGAGGGCTGACCTCACAACTAAAGTGGCGGAGTTGGAAAGGGTTCATAGCTGCACATGCGCCCCAAGAATCTGGCGCCAATCGAAGGCTGCCAGAGCTCAACTGGCCGGCCTCGACACTGACAGGGCGGAGTTTGCCGCTCTTCGTCTCTGCCACACGTACTATGTGGGGGGCTACCGGACGACTCCTGGCCAGCGCCTTGAAGGCCAAGATTCAGCGTTCAAGGATTACCACGCTCCTGGACGAATCCGGTACTGCTATTGCCGAGGACGCACAGGTAGCTTCCGCTTTCCGTTCCTTTTATGCTTCCCTGTACAGCGCGGACAGGGTGTCGCCGACGGCGATTGACGCATATTTGCAATCAGCCGACATCACACCACTGTGCTCAGCAAAAACAGAGGCCCTGGACACTCCTATTCGTACTGATGAAATCCTCGCTGCCATCGCCCGCCTCCGCCCGCTTAAGTCTCCAGGCCCTGATGGCTTCTCATCGGGTTTTTATAAAACTTTCGGCCACATACTGGCTCCAGTGCTCGCACGGCTGTTTAACTCCTTTGAGGGTCCAAGCTCCATACCACCGGACATGCTGGCGGCTGACATAGTGGTGCTGCCCAAACCGGGCAAGCCCCCGACACATTGCTCTGCGTTCCGTCCCATTTCCCTACTTAACTTAGATCTGAAACTATTTACAGGGGTATTGGCGGCCCGCTTGGGTCCTTGCCTCCAGGGCATCCTCGAGCCGGACCAATCGGGTTTTGTCCCGAACCGCCAATGCAGCGACAATACCAAGCGATTACTACACCTCGTGGACAAAACTCACTTTCAGGACTCGGATTCGGCGTTACTGGCCATCGACGCGGAGAAAGCTTTCGACCGCGTTGATTGGACCTACTTGCAAGCTGTCCTGCAGCGATACCACCTGGGCGATCGATTCCAAGCCTGGATCGCAAGCTGCTACCACCCCCCCATGGCTCGGGTCAGACTAGGTGGCCTTAAATCGGACCCCTTCGAGATACAGCGGGGCACACGCCAGGGTTGCCCTCTCTCGCCCCTTCTATTCGCTCTATACGTGGAACCCTTGGCACAGAAAATTTGAGACAATCCCCGCATCACGGGCATCTCCTTCGGCCGTGAACCCCACGTGGTGGGGCTCTATGCCGACGATATTATCGCTGCTTTAGATCGACCGTCAAGCTCGATACCTGCTTTCCTGGAGGAACTGGAGAGTTTTGGAGCGGTGTCCGGCTTCAAAATCAACCGGGGGAAATCCTTGATATTACCTTTGGGCAGCTACGCCCATCCCAATGCCCCACCGACTGACTTTGGTTGCGACCTACAAACTTCCGCACAACTCCCGTATCTGGGGATTACTCTTACCTCCTCCACGGACTCAACAGTGGCCCTTAACTATAAAATGTTGTCCTCCCAAATCCGAACCGACCTTACGCGCTGGTCGAAACAACCCCTTTCTTTGCTGGGCCGCAAAGAGGCAGTAAAAATGTCCATCTTACCTAAAATCTTGTACATCTTCCAGACCCTCCCGGTACTACCGCCACCAGGCGCGCTTACGGACCTACATCACGCTATCCACCAGTTCATCTGGGACAAGAAGCAAGCACGGCTACACAAACGGGTGGCATATAGGAGTGTTGATGAGGGTGGCCTCGGGATCCCCAACCTCCTGCAGTATTTTCAGGCCTCACAACTCCGCTACTTGGTGGAATGGTACAGACCCGAATCCGAGAAAAGGTGGCTATTTCAAGACAGGGCAATGGCTCCGACGTCTCTGTGGAAGGTCCCGTTCCTTGCCCGCCAGCATAGAACACGATACCTCCTTCACGCCCCTATTACACGCACCGTCATGAGAACCTGGGACATGGTGGCGGTCAGGAGGGGCCTAACGACTTTCCCTTCCCCACTCACCCCTCTCTTCGATAACCCTGCATTCCCACCAGGCACCGACCCTCGCGCTTTTCCACAATGGCGTGATACGGCCTGCCGTTCAGCCGGTCATCTCTTCGATGTGGAGGGATTTCTCCAACTCGCCGATATCACACGAGACTATGGAATGACTAAACCCCGCATGTTTCAATACTTCCAACTCCGCCACTGGCTCTTGCACCCGGACTGCGCCCCCTTGGTCGGTCGGCAGATGACACCATTCGAACGCTGGCTGGTGTCTAAGGACTCGGATAAACACCTCATCTCAGACCTCTACAAGATGTTATACCCTGAGGCCGAACCGGTTAAGACGGCGGGACAGAAACGCTGGGAATCGGATTTTGGCAGGACACTTTCGCCCAGAGAATGGGGTTTCATACACTACAGAGCAGCACACACTACTCGCAATACTAGTGCCAGGGAATCGGCGGTGAAACTGGCTATCCATTGGCATCTCACCCCGGCGAGACTCAACCAGGGTAACCCTCTTCGAAGCGCGCTGTGCTGGAGGGGCTGTGGCGAAAAGGGCACCCTGACCCATCTCCTGTGGGACTGCCGCACTCTGCAGGGGTATTGGAAAGCAGTTTTAGACGATATAGACTCCACATTTGATACCGAAATCCCGCGCTTCCCCGCATACACAATCCTGGGGCTGCCCAATGCGCTCACATTCCCCTTGAGATCACCTCGTTGCAAACAGATGGGCATTGCCATGCAAGCAGCGTCACAACACGTCCTGTCGCTTTGGGGGTCGACCACCTTACCCACTCACACTGGATGGCTACACAAACTGTGGTTCACCTTGGGCATGGAACGTATACAGGCCACGCTCACACACACAGCTGACTCATTCCAGAAGACCTGGCAACCACTTCTGTCACTCCTGTGCAGAGAATTTCACGAAATCACGTGCCCGAAATATCTCCGCATTCTGCGGCTTACGGAACACCCACGAGACCAAACACGATTCTGTACGCCTTGATGCACATCAACCTGTAACTGCTATAATGGAGACTCTGGACAACTGGCATACTGGTCGGGGAGGAGGGTGGGCTTTGGGCGTTGGGGAGGAGGTTGGGTTTTTCGTATTGTAGTATTTGATCACAGCTCTTACACAGCACCTTTACCGATCTGTTAGCAACGCTTCTCGATGTAGGCATGATCTATTTGCATTCCTGTCGATTCGTAGAGAAGACATTTATGCCTGTCTCGCTCGCCATACATGCCTATTGTATATCTATTGCATTGCATTGCCTGTCTTCTTTGCTCTTAAACTTAATAAAAACACTTTTGAAATTAAGAAGGGTGTGGTACACAGATCTACTTCACCTCTCATAGCACCCGCCGCTCCGTCTCCCTCTCAGGGCAGACCTCCTCTCGCAGTCGCAGGGGCAGGTTTTACACCCCTACCTCCAGAGCCTGCACCTTCATGCATGAAGATTGAACAGGGCAACCTGAGTTCCTTTTCTCTCCCAATGGATGTAGTGGATGTTATCTTATTGTCCAGGCGACACTCCACTAAGTCTATTTACTCGTACAGATGGTCAAGATTTGTTAAATGTTTGGAGAGAGATCCATTGATCCTTTAAAGGCCCACTGTCGAATGTTCTTCAGTTTTCACTTTTCTTGGCTCAGCAGGGATGTGCTGTGGCGACAGTTAAAGGATATTTGTCGGCTCTTTCAGCTTTTCTTTGTTTGCCAGATCAGCTGTCCTTATTTAATTCTCCAATTGTTTTGAGGTTTAATAAAGGCCTCACTAATAGGTTTTCACCAACACCTTTTGTGATGCCTCAATGGGACTTAAATCTTGTTTTAACTTTTTTAATGTGTTCCCCATTTGAACCCTTACATAGTTGTGCTTTGAGATTGTTGTCTTTTAAGACGGTCTTTCTTGTGGCTTTTACCTCAGCAAGGAGGGTGAGTGAGCTTCAGGCTCTTAGTTCAAAACCCCCTTTTTTAACCATACATGCTGAAAGGATGGTCCTTAGGACCAGGGCTGCTTTTCTGCCTAAAGTGGTTATTCCCATCCATCTAGGGCATTCCATAACTCTTCTTGTATTCTATCCTCCCCCTCACCCTTCCAAGGAGGAAGAGAGACTACACCGCCTGGATCCTAAAAGAGCGGTGAGTTTTTATTTGGACCGGACAAAGGACTCGTAAGTGGACGATCAGCTCTTTGTGTGCTGCGGTGGACTCATGAAGGACAAGGCTGTGCACAAGAGCACTCTATCCAGGTGTATCATCTTGTGCATCAAGATCTGCTACGCCCAGGCTGGTAAAGAGCCTCCTGAAGGTATTAGGGCTCATTCTACCAGAGCCAAGTCATCAACTTCTG
The DNA here is from genome assembly GCF_964261635.1 of Lissotriton helveticus. NCBI lineage: Eukaryota > Metazoa > Chordata > Amphibia > Caudata > Salamandridae > Lissotriton > Lissotriton helveticus. The sequence goes on from NC_136068.1 coordinate 513,046,890, forward strand.
CTTTGGCTTACCTTTTGAATTTACACTATGTGTAGTTGTTGAATATTGTGTATAGTGTATAATCTGTTGTCGGTTCACCCTTTCACCTCGGAGGCACGGAAAAAATTAGTGGAACTGACGTCATCCCGCCGACAAGGCACTCTTATGATTCTGGTGACGTTATGCGGAGTAGCGAGCGGAGCCGTGGCATTGTGACGTCCTCGTCAGCGTGCAGAGCTAGGTAAAAGTTTACGTAGACTTCTGGCGCAGGAGATATTCATAAGGTGAGGAATCCACAGGCAGATTCTGTATCCACCAGAAAAAGCGTTACCGAAGGTAAGTAACTTGATCATTCTGAAAGAGACATATATCAGTTATACAATCCTTACCCCCCCATCCATCCTCCCCATTCTGCAAACTGACTTCTAGAGTAAGGGACTACTTTTCAGGGCCCTAGTTTTGTGCACTAGTGGCCAATGTCTTGCATGTCTCTGAGCTTCTGGCGTGGATTGTGGTTCAAAGAACTGACGTCAGCGCGCTAGTGTAGCGTCTAAGTAGATACCGCAACGTCATTCTGGCAATCACAACGCCAAAGATGAACGCGGAGTCTACAGATGTTGTGAGAAGTTGGCCTGGCATATGCTGTCCACTATTCTAGTGGGCACCTTGCACCCGTCCCAACGACCCTTATTGATGGTAGGTTTAAGACAACCTTTATAGAAAGCTATCCTAGTGGTAACTGTGGAGAGCAGCCTTCAGGCTAAGTCTTGAAGGAATGTAAAGCAACTTGTTTTACCAGTCTATAATCTTGTGAATGACCAAATGAAAGGAGAACCACACCAGGTATATATATAAAATATATGTATTTATTCTAAACAAATCCCTCTATTCTCTTTATGAGGCTAGAGGCAAAAGTACATTCAGTAAACTTAATTAGAACACAGTAAATTAGCACAATATATGTTGAACCCTCGAGCGTACCAAACCATATATTACGAAAGTAGTATAAGAACCACGGCTGTCATAGATACAAGGCCTAGAGCCTGTAGAACTGCTGGGGCCACCAGGTACCACCCAAGGTAGTGACACAGGGGACCCACGGGGGATGGGTGCAGTGTCTAAACACAGCTGCGAATCACCATTAGCTTCTATGGGGAAAGTCGCGGTTGGAATATTAAAGAGAAAGGACCCTTAGGAGTGGAATTGGAGCAAACCCCTTTAGAACTAGGAGGTTCTAGAGTCAACACCCATGAGAGCACCAAAGAACTCGAGTTACCTCACCCAGGGAAGCCGGGTGCATAGGTGTCTTTTCGTGTTGAGTTTCGTTGTTGTTTCCAATGGCGATCTGCTGCAAAGTGCTGCTGGCGTCCAAGTGGAAAGTGTCCGGGTGGATCCAAGCCTGAATCAAGGATTAGATAAACCTGAAAGTAGAGCGGACAGAGTATGGGTCTCTTGCCAGTGACCAGGAAGGCGATGAGCGGATGCCCACCGATGTCGGGTGATTTTAGGTGAAGAAGGTGCAGCTTGACTCTTCAGCCATGAGGACCAGGAGGTGTCGACGACAACCAGGTGCTGGATTTAAGCTGTCCCATGAAGGATGTCGAATGCTGCGGTGTCAGTTTCCAAATTGGACCAACAAGCCTTGGCAACAGCAACCCACGCAGTAACTAGAAATCGGCTACGGTGCAGCCCAGCAAGGTCTGAGGGACTCACCACGCGGTGGAGAGCCAGGGTACGTCTGGAGCAACCAGGGAAGCCCAAGGAAAAGTAGAGTTACCTTCGACAGGACCCACCAGTCGGCAGACCAGGGATCGCGAAGAGGCCTCGAGCCGAAATGCCAGAAGCGGGCTCACGGAACACCCGTGGAGTGTAGGCCCACAATCTTTGGTGCAGATACTTATCGGGTCTACAAGTAGCCCAATGCACAACTTCGGGAAAAGCTCGGGAAGTCCATACACTAGCAAATGTGCAAGGTGTCCAGGAGTTCGGGTTCCACGTCACTCGTGAGGGCTACAGATCTCAGCTTTGCTGGGATATCGTGTCGGCCCCTGAGAAGTCTGGAAGTCCATGTCCTGAGTCGCAAATACTTCGGAGTCTGGCAGGAGCTTCAGAAATGCAGACCGGCAAGATGCTTCTTTGGTGCCTGCTTGAGCAGGGGAGTCACTCCTTGACCCCAAGGGAGATTCTTCAGTCCTCTAGTCATTAGTAGTGTGTCGAAGTTCCAGGATTCAGCTTCAGAGTTTCGTCCAGGTATAATCTAAAGTCCTGTTGCCAGGGGTCCCTTACTCATACTAAAGAAAGGGGTTGAACATACTCTGGGGATCCACCTATGGGAGGATCTGGGAAAAGGGGTGGTTACACTCCTTTCCCTTTGTCCAGTTTCCTGCCAGAGCAGGGGCTGGGTGCCCCTGCTACCAATTTGAACTGGGTTATGCACAGGAACACCAAGTGTGCCCCCAGCAGTGTCTGAAAAGCATTCTCTGAATGCACCCACCCAGCCCCAATACACTAAAGCCTGTCTGGGAGGTGGTTACACCTGCCTGTGACAGGAAACCTATTGTCCAGTCCTTCCGTGCTGGAGTTTCATCCAGCAACAGGAGGTCAGACTTGTGTCTGTGGGATCCATTTTGTGATGCCAGGGTTCTTTTAAACTATTACCGGGCAGACCAGTGTGTACATGTTTTCTCCCTCTAGAAGGGTGGAATTCTACCCCCGCCGCCAGGACTGGCAGGGGGGGGGGTAGGATTCCAAAGTGTTTGACACCAAACACAACATGTTTCCATTCAGCCATTCCAAAGTTAGCATTCACGGCAAAGTTATAATGCACTTAAGAGTATATGGTGTGGCTGCATCACAGAACATCTTCAGAGAATAGTTTCCAAAAGCCAGAGGGGTCCTGCTCATGCATGGCCATCCTCTCACACAAAACTAAGCACTCTGCCTTTAGGATTGATAAGGCCTGCCAAAGGAGTGACTGATAGGTTTATATGTGTCAGTGATTAAAGGTAGATATTGGTAACCTATGTCTTAGTAAGGGGTGCATGCACCACTTTACCCAGGCTGCAGTAGCAGTCCTGTGGTGCCATTTTGGAAGGCCTCCCAAGGTGGCATAATACATGCTGCAGCCCCTGGTAGGCCTCTGGGATACCTATGCCATTAGTACCCAAGGTACCTTATACTAGGGACTCACAAGGGTAACCCAGTAACCAGTCTGGAGTGTACCTAATGTACATGCAATCAATTTAGAGAGGAAGCAGCTAGGCTGGGGTCCTGGATAGCCAGACTAACGTTGAAAAACAGTGAAACACAAGCAAAAAGTGGGGGTAACCATAGTAAGCAGATCCTACTCTCCTACAGATGCCACCTACCGATGCTCAGGGGTACTGCTGAAAAAAAATTCACCGGATCCAATCTGACGGCTGGAGATAATTCTAAGGTAAGGAATCTATAACTAATATATGTCTCTTAGAGATATATCGTTACTGAGGGTAAGTAACTTGTTCGATTAGACTAGTTAATATACAGTTTACTGTGCAAGAAAATCCTCCTTTGGCACCAAACCCTTTTGTTTCTGCACCAGTACCCGCTTCCGATAGAGAATTCTAAATACAGATTCCACATATTTTAAATATCCCAGATATCACTTTGGATCCCGCCACTTCTGCAAAGTGATTCCCTGGCGCACTGACATGTGGCATTGTGAGGAGTCGTTCTACCTTGTCCCACTTGAAAGTGACTTTGGGAACAGCATATAAACTCCACCTGCTCACGCTGGTTTAAATTCCTTTCTTTCAGCCCCAACTGGCAAGGATCCAGAGCTTCAGCTGTCATTCAAAAGATTTTTCCCTCTCAAAAAATGTACTGGTGTACAAGAAAAATGTTACACAAACCAACAGGTTTTAAGCCCTGTAAGGACTGTACCTGACAGCTGTCTGTTACAGATCGTCACAGCTGTGCAATGGGATCTGAAGTCTCAGTTGGCTCAGCAACAACGAAATATGTCAAATTCAATCCAGGTGTTGGAGGCTACTGCACAAGATCTGTATTGGGGCAGCTTAACTGCAATTGAACCGGTGCACCCCTCTCCCTTCACCACATAGAACTGACCATTGTGACAGATGCATTGTTACAGGGTTGAGATTGTAGGAGGGTGGATACCTGACTATGGTTACTCCAGATTGTTTGCCTTGTGTTTAGCTGGTTTTCGACTTTGTTGGCCTGGGATCCTGCTAATCAGGGCCCCAGGCTATCTGCTCTCTCTGTAAAATGGACTCCATGTACCTTAGGTACATACCTAATTGGATGTTGGGTCACTCTTATGAGTCCCTGTACGTAGTACTATAGGTACCCAGGGCATAGGTGCACCCAAGGCCTACCAGGGGCTGCAGCATATCTTATGCCACCCCTGGCTAGCCATCCAAACTGACAAAACTGGCTGATCACTCAGCTGGGGCAAGGTCGTGTAATCACCCCTTGCTTAGGCATAGTATCCCTATACCTACCATTATATATAGACATATATGCACCTATAAGTCACTCCTATGGCAGGCCTTAACAATCCTAATGGCAGAGTGCTTGGTTATGTGAGATGGTGCTCTAGCATGAGCTTAGCCTGTCTGCAGATTTCGGAACCATGTCCTTATAGCTGTTCTATGATATAGCCATACCATATACTCTTAAGTGCATTATAATCCTCGGGGTTATTGCTAACTTTGGTTTGTCTTTATCAAAACATGTCGTGTAAGGTGTCATACACTTTGAAATACTACCCCCTTGCCAGTTCTGGCGACGGGGGTAGCATTCCACCCTTCTAGAGGGAGAAGACATGTTGTTCCTACTAATCCCGGTTAAAGTTAACCAGAGCCCCAGCATCACAAAATGGATGCTGCTGCCACAGACACAAGTCTGACCTCCTGCTGCTGGGAGTCCTTCCAGCGCGGGAGGCTTGGACAATAGGTTTCCTGTCTTGGGAGGTGCTAGCACCACCCCAGATAGGCCATAGTGTGTTGGGACAGGGAGGGCTGAATGAAATGAGACACAGCGAAGGCTCACCTCCACATCAATCTGCTGGAGATGTGAGTAATTTGTTTAGCATTGAAGGCTTTCCTCCTGACCATACCCTCAAAGGGGAACATGTGTAGGTACTCACAGACCATACAACTGCATTGTGGAATTGCAACAAACAGGAAGAGTGGGTTGTGGCCCCAGTGCCAGGAGGCTCTTTATCTCTGAAAATGGCTGAAAGCACAAGGCATTTCCCAGATAGAACAGCACCTGGTGGGATCTTCAAATGTCAGAGTGAATGAACTGAGCCGACTTTGCCTTGCAGGTCTTGAATGGCAATTTCACTTGGAGGTGGCAAAGGGCTTCCTACAATGGGGAGAACACTGACTTGATCTGTTCATCGCCATAGAGAACGTGCAATGCCTACAATTTTCTGTGCTAGAGTTCCCATGGGAGTCTTCTTAAAGAGACACTTTTCACCTGCATTGGGGCTTGAAACTCCTCTATACCTTTCTGACTCTATCGATCTTCCTTCTGAAGTAGTTAGTGTCATTCTGTCAGACAGATGCCCTTCCATCAAAACTGTATATACAGGAGGCTGGGAGAAGGTTGTTCTCTGATAGAGACATTCTGCTGAAGATTCCTTAACTTAAAATATCCCCAGGTGTAAGACTGGTTCCGGAACTTTTTTGCAGCAGCACCTCTGCGCGCCGGGGACAGCGCCATATGACCCCACCCTGACATCTTCCTCGTACGTTACGTCAGTGAGGTCATATAAGTCCCCTCCCGGCCCTCTGACTTCAGTTTCCTTCCTTTCCGCGTGCAACGCGGATCCGGAGTGAGCTCCTCTGGCAGGTTGCATCTCTTCCAGTTCATTCCAAGCTTGGGTTAATGCACTTTTCGCGTGCCATTTAGCGGAGAGTGATCCTTCTCTTTCTCTCTTTCTTCTGGGGCTCCTACCTTTCTGCCTGTCATTTTATACTGGTACGGTGTGGCACAATTCTGGCATGTTGTCGGATATCTTCTATCCTGTGACTTCTGCTCTTCGAGCTGCTGGGGTTGCTGTTGGACTGTTCTGCCACAGTTTGTTCCCCTTTATCCGTCACCCTGTTGTCGGATCACATGCCTGACGCTTTCTGTTGTCCTGTCTCAGACCCGCCTCCCTTTTGGGGTATGGCTATGGTATCTATTCTAAGTTAAGGGAGCTGCGGCTAGATGTCTCTATCAGATGGACAAGTTACTTACCTTTGGTAACGATGTATCTGATAGAGACGTTGTCTAGCCGCAGATTCCTTAATGCACACCCAGCCTCCCCATTCTGCGAGGACCTTTTCTGGTGGTGTTCTCCACTGGCCTCTTCAGTTGCCATTGGGTTTTTATCTTCAAGGGGTCAGGTTGTTGCATTCTCCTGGGTGCTTTCATGCACAGTTAACCACTGCTGAGGGACTTCTTTTCTGTTATATGGTACCTTTGATTCACGGGACGGTTCATTTCCCTCTCCAGTTCCCTTCCCTTCAATCTGCTCTACTGCCTCGGGGTCCTGGTCTCCTAAAGGTCATCCTCTTTGAGGGTCGGCTGTGCTCTGTTTTCTACCTCTGTTTTTAGAGGGGAAAGGACAGTCTTTTCTTTCTTTCCTACAGTGGACTGTTGTTCTTTCTGTGTTCTGTTCTTACTGGACGGCACAGTTCCACATGGCACTATCAGTCTATTTCTGTCTGTTGTAATGTTCTTCCCTTGTCGCACTCTGGAAGGGGCCTCCGCTTGGCCTGCAGGTATCTTTCTCACAGCCTCCACTTATTTGTGTAGGCGGTGTCTATTCTGTCTTTAGGTTTGTGTCTTCCGCCATCCTCCTTCTTTATTCACAGAATTTTCATTCCTCGCACACTGTTCCCATACTTTCACAGTTTTTAGTTGGTGGTTCAGTGTTGTGCTGCGGAAAAGTTTCTCCGAAGAAAACTGACGTCAGCGCGCCGGAAGGGACTTATATGACCTCGCTGATGTCATGTACGAGGACAACTTCAGGGCGGGGCCGTGTGGTGCCGTCCCCCGGCGCGCAGAGGTTCTGCTGCAAAATTTCCGGATCCAGTCTCACGCCTGGGAATATTCTAAGTTAAGGAATCTGCGGCTAGACAACATCCCTACCAGACACATCGTTACCGAAGGAAACTAACTCATACGTTTGGTGTTCCTCTCATCACATCCAATCCTTACAAGGTTCTTTATCTGCTATTGTGTTTGTTTTTCATCATTGGCCAATCAAGGCCCTGCTGTGGCCACAGTCTAAGGTTCCTTATCAGCCATTTCAGCCTTTTTATGTTCACCATATCAGCCATACCTCTTCAGATCTCCTATTTTGCTGCAATTTTTTAAAGGGGCTGATCCCGTGTTCCCGCCTACTCCCTGGCAGCAGTGGGAACTAATAATTATCTTAACCTATCTGATATGCGTGTCCTTTGAGCATCTGCAAGTTGTCCAGTGTGCCTACTTACACTTAAAACAGTGTTTCTCATCGCCTTGACATCTGCCAAATGGGTGAGTGAACTTCATGCCTTATCTTCGGTTCCACTACTTGTTTATTATTTCTAGGCAAGTAGGTCCTTTGAGCAAGACAGCATTCTTTCCCAAGGTAGTCACACCCATTCATTTAAGGCAGTTCATCACCCTACCAACATGTTATGCATCTTCTCAACCATCAAAGGAGGAGGAATAACTATATTGCCTTGATCCCAAGAGGGCCCTTTGTTTTTTCTTTGAGAGGCTAGAGAAATTAGGCCGAACGAACAACAGTTTGTTAGGTTTTCTGGAGCCAAGAAGGACAGAGGGGTATAGAACAGAATCACCCCTAGAGAGATTGTCTTATGTACTAAGATCTGTTATGAACAAGCCAAGGAACAGCCCCAGAAGATTTGTGTGTTCACTCTACAAGGGCAAAGGCTGCTACCGCTGTTCTGGTACACAGAGTACCTGTCATGGACATTTGCTATGCTGCTACTTCGGTGTCCCTCCACATGTTCACAAAGTTTTACCGCCTGGACAACCGGGTTCGACGGGATGGACACTTCCCCCGATCGGTCCTGCAGGATATCCTGGTCTGATCCATTCCATAGTCCCACCACTGAGGAGATGTAATACTTTGAAATCTGATACTTCTAGCTGCAGATTCCTTACCTTTGAATTTCCCAGGCATCAGGCTGAATCCAGAAACTTTTGCTTAGCAATACCCTTTGCACGCGACGTTGGGTGGCTCCATTCAGCTCCGCATGACGTTGTTAGTGTCGATACTGTCGATAAACACATCGCGGTGCCTACATAGGCACCACCCAGGCGTGCGGACGTCTTTCTGCACCAGTTAAGCGTAAATCCAGGAAGAACTACCCCTCTGCTTTTTTTTGCAAGCTTTTTGCTCGACTTTTGTCAACATTTTTTGAGTAGCGACTTCGTGTGCGAGGGATGTCTCGTAGGAAGACAGGTTTTAAACCATGCAGGACTTGTTTCCGCATGATGTCAGTTACCGATCACCACTGCGTATATCTGTGTTGTCTTAAACGCGACCATGATTCAAAGTCGTGTTCAGACTGTCGGGCGATGGCTCCAAAGACCTTGAGGTAGCGGGCAATGAAGTTGCTTGCATCCCAGCAGTCAACACCGTTAAGCGAGACTCCGAGGAGGACACAGTCCCCAAGTCCTCTTCCTCCCATTCGAGGTCATCTGGACACTCGGGGAAGAGGCACAAGAGGAAGAAGTCCAAGCGGAGTACAACTTCACCTCAACTGGCATCCATCGTCAAGAGAGGTAAGGAGCAGTGGCTATCTAGGCACGGTTCTGCGGAGCCAGAGTCTGAGTTGACTTTGCGCCTCCTTGCTTTTCCAGGAGCCGGAGCAACTGCCGTTCAAATTAAAGCTTTTTACGAGGCCATTCTACGCGTATATTTGAGCAGAATGAGCCTGTTGGTGAGTAAGTATGAGCGCAAAATCCGTTACGCTCGCGGATTTTGCGAATTTTCGGTAAATTCGCGATCCGCGAACTCCAGCGAATTTACCGCGAATTCGCAAATCCGCGAGCGGCGGATTCCGGGGGCAAAAGTTCAAGCCTTGCTGGCCTGTTGTAACTAATTTACGATGGCGCCGGCAAGCTGCCAGCGCCATCCTAAAATAGTTACTAAATTAGCTTCAACAGGAAGCTCTAATAGATAAAATAAAGCAGGTGCTCGAGCGCCTGCTTTATTTTATCTATTAGAGCTTCCTGTTGAAGCTAATTTAGTAACTATTTTAGGATGGCGCTGGCAGCTTGCCGGCGCCATCGTAAAATAGTTACAACAGGCACAAAACGGTGGCGTCTTCTTGAATAAATATGAAGGGCAGGGTTCATTCTGGCACGACGGTCCTGGCACAAAAATTAAACCTCAACCGGAAGCACTTACAGATATCAATTAAGCATGTGCCCTAGTTGAAGCTTAAATTCAGTGACTCATTCATCGGCCCAAAAAACAATCGTGAGCGTTGTCAAGGCTGGGCAGATGTGCCTTCTTCCCAAATATACCATCAAAAATCAGCTGTGATGCTGGACAGAGACCTTTGCATCCTTGACTTTCACGAGCGCAATCCTCGTGCTGTTCCTGTGGCCAGGAGCTTCTGTATCTTCATCTGCTGCTCTGATCGGTCTCTGACCTTTTATACACACAAGAGGCATGTGCACTCGCATGGAAGCCCCGTCCGTTTGGCCCCGCCCACACACTCGTGGTGTGCACCGTCTTCCCGCCATTTACCCACTATGATAGCTCACTCAAGGGACCCCTGCGCCCTTCGGCGCGATTGCATAGTAACACACACCTGGTCGCTGTAGACAACTCTCTGGCACTTTAGGTAGCTGTAGTGTAGTAAAAGCACTATACATTTACCCAACGAGGTAGCACTTACTGATTATCCAGTAGAAAGTACTCCAGTTGAGTAGAGGTATGGCACAAAACGTTGGCGTCTTCTTGAATAAATATGAAGGGCAGGGTTCATTCTGGCACGATGGTCCTGGCATGGAAGCCCCGCCCCAAATCCGCCGATCCGCAAAATCCGCGGATTTTGCGGATCCACGATCCGTGAATACGCAAATCTGTGAATCGTGGATCCGCAAAATCAGTCCATGCTTATTGGTGAGCCCTTTGGCCCGCGGGGTCGGATGGGGCCAAATCGAGTTTGATGCCGTTGGCTTCGACCACGGCACCGGTGGGGCCTCAAGGATCTGATCCAGGTCGATGCCGATCGTACCAGCACAACCTCCTCACCGTTGAACCCGAAGTCGGTGTCTGTGACGTCGCCAATGCCCATAGGTGATGAAAGCCCCATCCCTGACAACATGGAGCCGGAACGGCGTTGAGAGATGCCGATTCCAACGTCGAGAGAACCCAGGGGTTCTATGTTGTCGCCTGAGCATTTTGTGGACTTGCTGGGCTAAGGAGAGAAATGGGAGGAGTCTGGGACCCAAGAGAGAACCGGGATGTCTCTGAGGAGACTATGGACTGGTATGGGAACTTGGGGAATATAGTGGTCTGGATACTTCCCCAGAAACTGACATGCTCTCTCCTCCTACAGTGCCTACGAAGGAAGGGCCTTCGTGGTAGTTAAGAGGGCAGCTGAGGTCCTTGGACTGGAGTTGCCCTCAGTGCAGGTCAGGACTATTCTCCTGACCAAAGTGCTTCAACCTGAGGCTTCCACCTCTGAACCTCTATTGCCCTTTAATGAGGCACTTACAGATGTCTTTCTCGGAACATGGTCCAAGCCTAGCACAGGGGCTCCTGTGAATAGGACGATTGCACGCTGCCACCGCCCGGCTCCGGGTGACTCAAAGTTCCTCAGCTAACATGCCACCCCAGAAAGTTTGGTGTTACAGGCCTCTACCTCCCAGGGCGAATTCCCTTCCAGCCCTCCGGATAGGCAATCCAAGAGACTGGACTCATTTGAGAAGAAGATGTTTTCTTCCTCCAGTCTGGCATTGCAGTCGGTGAATACCGCATGCTTATTGGGCCATTTCTCCCACTCTCTTTGGGAGACGGGTGCACAGGTGCTGCCACAAGTCTTGAAGAAGGCCTGGGCTGTGCTCTCCCAAGCTGTCAAGGACGGGAGAGATGCAGCTAAATTCGCCATACGGGGTGGTTTGAATACGACCGATTCTCTGGGCAATTCAATTTCAACAATGTTGGCCTTGAGGCGCCACGCCTGGCTTCATACAACTGGCTTCTCAGGGGATGTCTGGGCCAATTTGATGGACATGCCCTTTGATGGAACCAGCGTTTTTGGGGAAAAGGCCGATTCGTCCCTGGTCAGGTTTAAGGACTCTTGAGCTACGGCCAGATCCGTGGGCCTCTCCTCCACTCCTGGATTTTGGTGAGACTGACTCTGAGGCTGTTGGGTCTCATGGCCTCCTGCATCCTGGTAAGACACGTCAGGTGACGTATGCGGGCTCTCCAGTGGGACTTGAAGTTCCAATGGGCACAGCATCAGAGAAATCTCACTGACGTGGTTCAGATCTCGGAAGGAACTGCGAAAGATCTGCAGTGGTGGTTAACGAACCACGATTCGGTCAAGAGAGGACCTTTCTCCCTTCCCCAAACGGGTTTCACAGTTGTGAAAGATGCGTCTCTTCTAGGATGGGGAGGCCACATGGGAGAGGCGGAGATCAGGGGTCACTGGTCTCCGGCGGGGACGAGGTGCCATATAAACTTGTTGGAGCGCCAAGCGATTCAGTTGGCATTGAAAGCCTTTCTTCCCTCTGTCAAGGGGTAGTTGGAGCAGGTGTTCATGGACGACACCACCACCATGTGGTACTGCAACAAGCAAGATGGGGTGGGGTCATGGACCCTTTGTTGAGAGGCGCTGCGTCGCTGGAATATCGGGGCATAACCCTGGTGGGTTAACACCTGGCAGGTTCTCTGAATGCTAGGGAGGACTATCTCAGTCATCGATTCCTTCAGGATCACGAATGGCATCTCCAGTCGGAGGTGGCACAATGTCTCTTTCAACAGTGGGGAGAACCTTGGTTAGATTTGTTCGCCTCTGAAGAGAACGTGCAATGACAGCTGGACTGCGTACTGGAGTTTCCAAGGCAGCCATCGCGCGGCGATTCCTTTCGTCACGAGTGGAGCTCAGGCCTGTTGTACGTCTTTCCTCCCATACCACTCCTACCCAGGGTTCTGAAAAAGATCAGGAGCAACCGAGCCCAAGTCATCCTTGCGGCGCCGGACTGGGCAAGGAGAGTCTGGTATCCATAGCTTCTGAGCATGAGTGCCGATCCTCCGATCAGGCTGCCCCTTGGGGAGGATCTTCTGTGGCTACAGCAGGGGAGGGTTCTCCATGCGAACCTGTCAACTCTGCGCCTCCTTGCATGGAGATTGAGCAGTTGTAGTTTATGGCCTTTGACCTTCCTCTCAAAGTCTGTGATGTTATTCTGGCGGCCAGGCTCTCCACTAAATCAGCATATGCCTGCCGTTGGCGGACGTTTGTATCATACTGTACAGAACGGTCTATTGACCCTCTTTCTGCTGTCCTTTTGTTCATTCTAACCCTTGCCCAGCAGGGCTCTGCTTTGGGAACTCTCAAGGGTTAACTTTCTGTACTGTCTGCTTTTTTGCGTCTGCCAGATCAACCCTCTCTCTTTAAATCGCCTATTGTTAATAGATTTCTGAAAGGGTTGGTTCTTTTATTTCCACCTACACCCTTTGTCATGCCACAATGGGACCGTAATTTGGTACTCACTTATCTGATGTGCGCTCTTTTTGAGCCTTTACAGAATTGCCCTCTCTGGCTGTTGACCATCAAAACAGTCTTCTTACTAAGGATTACATCAGCTCGGAGGGTGAGTGAATAGCAGGCGTTAACCAGCTCACCCCCTTATCTTATGTCTTTTCCAGGCAAGGTGGTGCTTCGCACCAGGGCATCATTCTTACCAAAGGTTATGACCCCATTCCATCAGGGTCAGTCCATTACTTTGCCCACCTTCTTTGCTCCCAAATATTGCTCTAAGGAGGAGGAGCGTCTCCACTGACTGGACCCAAAAAGAGCATTGTCGTTCTACCTTGACTGCACAAAAGAGTTCCGGTGGATGACTAACTCTTTGTGAGGTATGTGGGAGCAAACAAGGGAAAGGCAGTGCAGAAAAGAACCACCTCTCGCTGGATTGTTTTCTGCATTAAAATCTTTTATGCCATGGTGAAGAAGCAGCCCCCTGAGGGATTAAGGGCCCATTCCACCAGGGGAAAGGCTGCACCTACGGCCTTACAGATAAAAATGATCCTAGACGTTGATTCTAAATATGATTATCAGTACTTCTTCAATACAATACACTTCTTTTTGTTTTTTAATTATTACCCATGCGATTCAATCCTGCAATGGAAAATTCTTTGGGAGAAAAAAGAGAAAACATATAGCCCAATACATCAATGCGTCCAACAAACCACAAAAGAAACTAGGGTGTGTCTCAACAGAAGGGAGGAGACTCAACTATTTATTCTTCTTAAAAAATCCTTATGATAATTCGATATACAATTTATACAAATACAAAAAGCAAAAGGGTGGCTGTCACTCTATCCTCTGTTCACTACTTGACAGCAACCCTTTTGCTTTTTGTATTTGTATAAATTGTATTACTGATAATCATATTTAGAATCAACGTCTAGGACCATTTTTATCTGTAATACTTGATACCCAGGTCCTTGGACTACCATTGGGTCACCCCGTGTACAATAACGCACCTACAGCCTTGGCACAAGGTGTCCCAGTTCAAAACATCCATCAGGCAGTGACGTGGGTATCATTGCACATGTTCGCAAAACATTATTGCCTTGATGGTCAATTGTGCAGGGAGGGGCACTTTGCCTGCTCAGTCCTGCAGGACTTTTTAGTCTAGCTCATCAGTCTGCAACCCATTGCCGGGATGGTATGGCTAGGGGATCTGATTCAAAGGTAAGGAATCTGCAGCTAGAAGTTTCTATCAGATGAACAAGTTACTTACCTTCAGTAACGCATTATCTGGTATAGACTCTATCTAGCTGCAGATTCCTTACAGCCCCACCCATGCCTCTTCGCTATGTTAACTGATGTTGTAGGTCTAGGGTTACTCCCCTTTCAGGGCCCTAGTTTGCACACGTTTTCATCAGTCACTTCTTGGCTCTGCGCTTCTGGCACGGAAAAAACAAAAAGTACTGATGTCCGCGTGCCTGGGTGGCGCCTATGTAGGCACCGCGATGACATAACCGAGGCTACCCACACCAACGAAGTCACGCGGAGCCGAATGGAGCCACCCAACATCATGCGTAAGGGGTATTACTCAGCAAAATTTTCCGGATCCAACCTGGAGAATTGAAAGGTAAAGAATCCGTGGCTAGAGGTTTCCACGGGAGGTGTTGGGTCGTATTGTCTCTGCAGAGAGGCTCTGCGACTTTGGTCCTGGGCTCAGGGCCATCAGATTTGTGTAATGGCAAATCATCTGGCCGGTGTGCTAAATGTATGTGCGGACAGTCTCAGACGGCATTACTCAGCCAATCACAAATGACAGCTTCATCTGGAGGTGGCCCATCTCGTCTTCAGGATGTAGCGATTACCTCGGTTGGACCTCTTTGCCACCCACGAGAATGCGCACTGCCCATCGTTCTGCAGTCTCCAGTTTCCGATGCAGGGAGCGCTGGAGGACGCGTTTCAGTTGGATTGGAGTTTGCAGCGCCTTTATGCATTTCCGCCCATACCCTTGATTCCTCTGGTTCTGAGGATAATTCGCCAAGACCAGGCCCAAGTCATATTGAGCGCCCCAGAAAAAGCGTCACTGAAGGTGGTCATCCGACCAATGTAGCCCATGAAGAACTGATCATCCAGGCTTAGTTCCCTTGTCCTGTCTAGGTAAAAACTGATTGCCCTCTTAGGGTCCAGGCGATGAAAACTCTCCTCCTTGGAAGGGTGAGGGGGGAGGATAAAAGGTAGGTAAAGTAGTAAACTGTCCCTGCCCCTGCAACTGCGATAGGAGATCTGCCCTGAGAGGGAGACGGAGAGGAGGGTGCGATGAGAGATGAAGTAGATCTGTGTACCCAGCCAAGAAGGGCCAAGATTATTGTCCAACTCTGGAGCCCCAGGCTGGATTATTCTTTCTTCTATAGGACAAAGTCGAACGTGCAAACATATCTGAAAATGTTAAAAAACAAATAAAATCACTGTAAGATTCCAAAGACAGCCTATCAGCTATTCTACACAATCAATTCATTCCATTAAGTAGATCGCCACTTAGTGGAATATTAATATAGTATATATATATAGGGAAGGGAGAAGTCCTGAAATGCGTTTGGCGTTTAATCTTCAAAGACGATTTCGAATGAGACGCTGTTTGCAAGCTGCCATTAAATGAACTTTAAGCAATATCAGAACTTCGTGTGGCTCTTCTTGAAGGGCAAACTGCAAGTGTTTGGATGTTAAACGGCCATCCCGGTCGGAAGAATGAGCTCACCGCGGCTGCGGGTCCTTGCTGATACCATTCGGTCTCAGCAGCTGGGAACGAAGGATCTGGCACTCGGCAGGGAGTTGCCAGTGACGCTCGTTGATGGCACCTACAAAGCGGGACAGTGGTCCGCCCGAATTTGACTTTGACCCACTTGGGATTTAATTTGTTCACTCACAGACTTGGGAGCACACCCACAGGGGAATTATTGAAAATTGCACTACAGATCCCACAAGGCCGTAGTGGCCACGCCCACTGGGGCAGGAACTTGAAATTGGTGCGAGATCAAGATGCTCTCATCTCTTGTAAACTACACGCCGCTGACGAAGGGAGAAGTCCTGAAATGCGTTTGGCGTTTAATCTTCAAAGACGATTTCGAATGAGACGCTGTTTGCAAGCTGCCATTAAATGAACTTTAAGCAATATCAGAACTTCGTGTGGCTCTTCTTGAAGGGCAAACTGCAAGTGTTTGGAAATATATATATATATATATATATATATATGCCATGGCTTCAAAACAAGTCAGCGAACATTGCTACTCGGCTGCACATTGGGACAATTAGTGCAAGCGAGTAAACGGACCACCGACCAGTAAGTGTGGAATAATGCCTGCTGGGTAACGTAGTTCTATGAAAAGGAACTTTGGTGCAATCCGTGCCATGTTTTGCAGACACCGTCAACACTACTTCAGTGGTTGAGTTAGAGACAGAAGCTAATGGCACCAGTGGAACTATGTCGACACAAAGCATCAGAAGAAGGTAGTAACCGAAACGCGTCATGCAAATGTGTTGAATAAATGGATTTCAAAAGTACCTTTGTGCCGCCTCTTCAACTTCCTACGAAGGAGAATGCTGTGGAATATATATATATGTATGTATATATATATATATATATATATATATATATGTGTGTGTATATATATATATATATATATCTAGCTCCTCGCTCCACCTGCACCGACTAACGCACTCTCGAACGGGTTCTGTCATACGGGGCGGCTCCCGCCAATATTTCGCTATTCATCTCCTCTCTTCACGTAGAGAAGACACATCACTCACGGGGGAGAGTCAGTAGATTTTATTTTCAAAACGCACCAGGCAGTCGCCTTCCTCGATGGTACGAGGGTGTGCCAGAAACAGCCATTTAGTATATTTACATCGTGACCACACTTCCTGTTTGTCCAACCTAGACATCAACATAGGACCAATGCATGTATTCCAATGGTGGCCCCATAAATCGATACCACAAGTGTGAGAATGTGCCATCTTTCTTGCCTTGGTATGCCCCCACTTTTTTTTCTGAACTGCGGATGTACTTTGACTGAGTGTGCCCTGGGACCCTGCCAACCAGGTACCCAGGGCCTGTGTTCCTTCCCTACAAAGAAAAGCTATGCTGAAACAAAACACCCAATTGGCATCTCTGGCCACCTGTCAGCCCCTAGTAAATGGTCCCTAGGTACCCAGGGCATGGTGACCAGAGAAGACCTCTGAGGGCTGCAGCACTTATTGTGCCACCCTCAGGGACCCTGTACCCTGGCACCCAAATGCTGCCTTTGCAGGCTGAGTGCCTAAGTACAAAACTAAAGCAAGAGTCGACATGGCACACATCCCTGTGTGCCATGCCCACAGAACCCACTGCCCTGGCATACTTCAGTCACCCCTCTAGCTCGGTGCCCTATGCCAGAGGTGAGGGCACCAGGGCATGAGCCATGTGCCCTTACAGTACCCAGGGCCGTTCCTGGGCACTGTAAGTGCAGTGATGCCATTTAAGAGTATATGGTGCTGGGAGGTTGTCATTTACGAACTCCACAGCACCATAATGGCTACACTGAAGACTGACAAGTTTGGTACCAAACTTCTCAGCACATTAAACCTGCACTAATGCCAGTGTGGGGTTTAATGTAAAATGCACGAGAGGGCATCTTAGAGATGCCCTCCAAAACCAGAACCTACAATCCACGTTTGGGCTGAGTGACTGCAGAGGCTGCCACACAGCAGACATGTTGCTGGACCCCTGGGTGGAGAGCCCCCCGCTCCCCTGGGCCTGCAACAATGCACATCCTGGGCGAGGTGATATGTCTCCTCCCCCAGAATGGACAGGGGGAAGCTTCAAAGGCATACCGCCTCTGAGAGCTTCTCCAGACCATTTGCTGTACCCAGCAACCAGCCCCCCACCAGGCCTACCCCCACCCTGGCGGGAAGACTGACGGGAAAAACTACATCAGGAAGGGGGGTGTGCCAACCTGTGCCAACTCCACCCCTCAGGTGGAGGAGGCGAGGTGAAGCACGACCCGGACTCCGGCCATCTTGTAGATGGGGAGTCCTGCCCAATCCCAGCTAGGCTCCTGCTCCCCTACCACAGAAGAGGAGCAGGCTAGGGGGTGTACTCACCCCAGGACAGGGACCCATTGGATCCTGCCTTTGCCCTACCTGTAATGCCCCTAAATTCAGTATTTAGGAGCTCCCTGAACCTTCCTTCCTTAGATCCCGATATCAAAAAGGAGAAAGAATATCAAGAAGAAGAAGACCCGCCGTGCAGCTGCTAACAACAGGACAACAACAACTGACTCGGCCCCAGCCCTACCGGCCTGTTGATCCTGGAACCTGCTCCTGCCTAAACTCGGTGACCTCTGCGAACAGCAACCTTGGGACACCCAGAGGACCTGCCTGCCTTGACTCTCTCGACGATTGGGACTCCCATCCGCAGAGGCTCTGCTGCAACAACCCACCTGGTGCCCACCAGGAAGCTCGGGACCAGCCCACTCTGCACTAGCCGAGCCCGGGCCGGGCCAACCCGAACCAAGACCACGAGGATGTCCCCCCGGCAACTGGGACCCAAAGTCCAGTGCCCAAAGACTCTCCTCGACGAACGAGCCAACGCCTGCAGACTCCGAACCAGGGGCCACCCCAACCGCGACCAGCCGAGGGTAAGCTTTTCCGACACCCAAAGACACCCCTGCACCCGGCGCCCTACAGCACCCTGTGCCTCCCTTTGGGGTACCTACCTGTGCTCCAACATCCCAACTTACCTCTCAAAGTGCTGGTCGCCCCTGGAGAGTCACCGTCCCCGAACCTGCAGCCTTTGTTCCTTTTTCAAGATCCTCATTGGATAACATTGGGCACTCAACGGCTCAAAAGCACCCTGCACCCAGCCGCCGAGTGCCGCTGGCTGTGACCTCTTTGCCCTATCCTACTTCCCCCCTTGCCCAGAGCAAGTGACCAGGAGCCCATCTCCCAGAGCCGCGTGGCCTGCTAGCCAGCAGCCACCAACCGAAGGCCCCCTTTCCCTCATTGGATAAGATTGGGCCTACCTACCTCTGCACCCGGCCGCCCCTGCGCCGCTGGGACTGAACTAACTGTACTCACCTGACCCTGGGGGACGCCTGAGTCTATGCCCAGAACCCTAACTTCACCAACAGAGTACTCACCTGGAAACCGGTAATTCACTTACCTGCCATTGGATAACATTGACCCATGTTTTGACTCGAAACATTTTCTAAGTGTGAAGTTTTGAAAACTGAAAATATTCCTATAAAATCAACCAAAGTCCAAATTCGAAAATACTCACCTGTGATCAGGAGAGGAGCCAGTATTGTACCTTTCAGCCCAGTACTGAACCGCAAAAATAATCCCTAGCGGGGTTACTAGTAACCTGTATTTTCTCCACAGGAACCCATTGTCTGCTTTTCTATGAAATTTCTTCTAAGTGTCTACTTTTGAAAACTGCAAATATTCTTTAAAAATCGTACAGCATACTGAAACGCAATTACCTACCTGTTTTGAGTTAAGCCCCCAGTGTTGGCCCTAGGAGACTAGTGCTGGGTTACAAAAGTAACGCAATCGTACTTTACCTGTAACCTGAATTTCCTCCCATTGAATAATATTGTGAGAATCCCCTCGAAAAGTTTCTAAGTGTGAACTTTTAAAAGAGCTTTATAGTCAGGAAAAATCATCACTGTAACTAAAACATTTTTGCTAATCTGGTTTCAGCTTAGGCCCCAGGACTGAATCAAAGATCTAGTCCTGGAACTACCAAAGTAATCCATAAAGTAATCAACTGTACTTTCCTATGACAACCCATTGAGCTCAATGTTAGAGTGTGTTTCAGAACTGTATTGCTATTAGCTAACCTGTGATTATTGTGTGTACAAACTTATTGCTCCTCTGCAAAGTATTTACCTGAGAGTACTCGTATCTCGCAAAGTATAATTTTATAACTGTTGATTCTAAAAATAAAACAACTATATCTAAAGATATAATAACTATTGGCCTGGAGTTGAGTTCTTGAGTGTGTGAAACCTTTTGCTGACTGAGTGTGAACAACAAATGCTTTACACTGTCCTCTGGTACTGCCTTACTGCTCGACCAAGCTACCACTTTGGAGAGTAAGGTCAGTTCTGACTTTAACCTCTGTTAAACGTTTGGCGTTTGTGGAATCTATACACACTGTACTGCCTTATTGTCCAGTATATATAGAGCCACCTTCTCACAACAAGTATATATATACAATAAAATTATTTTATGTACACACACACTGCTGCAAAAATAAGCTATTGGAAATGAATTTCTGATATCGCAGCAGTGCATGGTCACACATTAATATATATACACATGTCAGCTATGGCTTCCACGGTAAATTCATTTTACCTTACAAACAAACAATAAAGCCCTGAATGGGCATTTGCGCCATATTCCGATGTAATTTATAAGGCGCGATCCCATAAATACTGCCCTGGATGGGCCTGATCACTACATGCTATGTCCTCCAACCCAAAAGTGAAACTAAAATCCAACAGTTAAATCATAAAAATAAAATAGGTAAACTTATCTATTGCCTCTGGAGACAGAGGAGAAAGGTACAGATCTACTCTGTAGGAGAGTAGGGTCTGCTTCCTATGGTCACCCCCACTTTTTGCCCTGATTCACAGTTTTTTCGACTCTAGTGTGGCTGTGGGCCTGCTAATCAGACCCACAGCCCAGCTGTTCTCTCTCTAAATTCATACCATGTGCCTTAGGTACATATCCAATTGGGTATTGGGTCACCTTTGTGAGCCCCTGTATAGTGTTCCATAGGTACCCTGGGCATAGGTGCATCCAAGGCCTACCAGGGGCTGCAGCATGTATTATGCCACCCCTGGCTGGCCATCCAAACTGACACCACAGGCTGATCACTCATCTTGGGCAAGGTTATGTAATCACCCCTTGCTTAGATATAGTATACCTATATCTACCCTTATATATAGACACATATATACCTATAAGTCACTCCTATGGCAGGCCTTAACAATCCTGGAGGCAGAGTGCTTGGTTTTATGTGAGATGGTGCTCTAGCATGAGCTGAGCCTATCTGCAGCTTTTGGAACCATGTCCTTATAGCTGTTTTATGATATAGCCCTACTATATACTCTTATGTGCATTATAATCCTCGCGGTTATTGTTAACTTTGGTTTGGCTTTATCAAAACATGCCGTGTAAGGTGTCATACGCTTTGGAATACTACCCCCCCCGCCAGTACTGGCGGCGGGGGTAGCATTCCACCCTTCCAGAGGGAGAAGACATGTAAGTTCTACTTTACCCGGTTAAAGTTAAACAGAGCCTCAGCATCACAAAATGGATGCTGCTGCCACAGACACGAGTCTGACCTCCTGCTGCTGGACGAAACTCCGGCAGGGGAGGCCTGGACAATAGGTTTCCTGCCTTGGGAGGTGCTAGCACCTCCCCAGACAGACTTAGTGTATTGGGGCAGGGTGGGTTGAAAGAAATGAGACACTGCCTGGGGCACACAAGGTGCTCCACGCATAGCCCGGTTCAAACCAGTTGCTGGGGCACTCCAGCCTCAGCTCTGGCGCGAAAATGGACAAAGGAAAAGGGGTGTAACCACCCCCTTCCCAGGTTCCACCCACAGGAGGGACCTAACAGGTAATCCAGCCCCTTTATTTGGTACTAGCAGCCCGTCCCGAAGTTGTCCGGGGCAGAAGGGGCTGGGGGCAGCACTGCTGCAGGAGACGCTCAGCAGAGTGGCCAGCAGCGGGAGCAGCAGGAGCGTCGAGTCTGTGTCTGTTTTCCTTAGGGAACCCTTTGCGTGGCGTCGTGAAGGCTGTGACGTATGTAATAGCAATAGGCGGGCAATGAATGTAGTGTTCCTACGTAACGCGTCTTGTTGATGGAAGCCGCGCCGTTGATGGAAGCCGCGCCCCTTATAAGGCATCAACTTCTACATTCATGGCATATGTGAATGTTTTCTCCGTTTACTTACACATGGCGACGTCCCTCAAATCCCCACCCACGCTGTTTATGTCACCTCCCTCAGTACGTTACACCCGCCCACGCCCACGCTCTTTGTGTGCCAACCGTCACTATCGCATACTTCTATAGATGCTTCAATGTTGCAGCGAGTTTCTGTCTTCATTCTGTGTTACTGAACTCGCGGTGTTTTGTGTGTGCCTGCTGCGCTCTGTGTGCCTGAAGATCGCAGCCCCTGGAAGCGAGTGACGCTGCATGGGCCATGCCCCTCTGCCAATGTTGCCGCCCACAGGTTTAGTTTGACACGCCCATGCTACTCCCTAACAGCGGAAGAACGCCCACAAGGAACTACTTTACCCCGAATATGGTTTTCACTTTTTAATGTATATGTTGCCCAAATGTATAGCCTATGTCCATCTCCTGGACCTCCCCTTTCCAACGCTGTGTTGGGTGTTATGATTGGTGGTGTACTTTTCGAGTTTACCTGGCTCAAAGGACACAGTTCTCTCTTTATAATAGTAGTATAGATAAAGCTAGGAGCTGAGTTTAGAGACTTTAGATTTATCCTGGAAAGAAACTCTGAAACAAACTCTTGGACCTTCGACGTTCCATTTCGACTGGAAGACTGAAGACATCTCCCTTGTGGTCAAGGAGTGACCACCCTGTGCAAACAGGCACCAACAGTAACTTGCCGGTTTGCTTTGTCGACGCTCCAGCCGGATCCCGAAGACTTAGCGATGCAGCCTCTGGACTTCTAGACTTCTCTGACTCCGATCCACATCCACAGCAAAGTTGAGACCTGTGGCGGACACGAGAGATGTGGGACCGGACATCCTGCAGTACCTGCTTTTTGCTACTTGTGCAGCTTCTGAGGAGTCCTTGAAGTTGTGCATTGGGGATTGAGAAGCCACAACCCTGAGCCGTAAGTGCACCAAAGCTCAACCCTCCACACTCCACGAGTGCTGCGTGGGCCCTGTGCCTGCATTTCTCCTTGACGCGTCTTTGCGGTTGCTAGCCCATTGACTAGTGGCCCTCCTGAAGACATCCTTTTAAAACAACACCACTTGCCTGGTTGAACTGGGCTTGTTCCTGCTAAAGGGGAAGCTCCCCAGACCTTGCTGGTCTAAACAGAAGCCGATCTTCCCTTTCTGCGTGGGTTGCCTTTGCCAAGGCTTGTTGGGTCCAATCCAGATTCCGACACCGCCAACAGCGAGATCCTTTGAGGGACAGTCCGTATCCAGCTCCTGGTCATTGTCAACGCCTCCTGGTCCACGTGGCTGCAGAGACAAGCTTCACATCCTCACCTGATTGCATCTCGACATCGCCTGGTTCCTTCCTGGTTCCTTTCCGGTCACTGTCTAGTGACCCAGACTCTGTCCCCTCTGCTTCAAGGTTCTTCACTACTCCGATCCACCCTTGGATCCATCCGGACATCTTCCTCCTGTCGCTTGCAGCATCTTCTTGCAGCTCTCCATAGGATTGATCGACGAAACCCGACACAAAAGAACACCTATGCACCCGGCTTCCCTGGGTGAGGTAACTCGAGTACTCCGGTGCTTCCGTGGGTAACAACTATCCAAGTGTCCTAGATTAACAGGGTTTCCCCGTAGTCCACCCGGAAGTGGCTGAAATCAACTACTTTGTAACTTTTACGTTCCCATTTATTCTCTATGGTAACTCGCGTGTGTGTTTAGACACTCCACACGCATCCTGTGGGTCTCCTACTTCCATTCCGTTGGTTGATCAGCGTAGCCCCAGCGATATCCGAGGCTCTAGGCCTACTCACCTTTCCTGAAGTGGTCCTTATACCACTTCTTTAGTATATGGTTCATGAGGCCCCTAGGGCAGAATTGTATTTGTGCAACTTATAGTATGCTTATTGAGTAACTTGTGCTGTATCTCGAACTCTGACCTCATAAAGAGTGCAGAGGGGTTGTGTTAGTAATAAATACACATATATTTGATACATACCTTGTGTGGTGTCCTTTCATTTGGTATTCAAGGGATCATAATTGGTAAAACAATTGGCTTCACATGCTCTCTGAA
This sequence comes from Lissotriton helveticus, assembly GCF_964261635.1. Lineage (NCBI taxonomy): Eukaryota > Metazoa > Chordata > Amphibia > Caudata > Salamandridae > Lissotriton > Lissotriton helveticus. The sequence goes on from NC_136068.1 coordinate 513,070,628, forward strand.
GTATTAGCCTAAGACTGCTTTGTCCATGCTCCACTAGGATAGATGGTCTATAAGGTTGACTTTACAACCATCACCATAAGGGTTGTTTGGACTGGTGCAAGGTGCTCACTAGAATAATGAACATCATATACCAGGCCAACTTCTCACATACTCTATATACATATGTCAATCCATCATATTTACATCCCAATTTACAGTAAAAATATATACACAATATATACAGCATATGCAGCATAAACAACGATTGTTTACCTATGCAGAAGAACAATATCAGAAGCATAATATCATATACCTAGAAGGAGAGCCCTCTATCCTAGGTGTACTGCCATCTCCTCATTGCTGTTGAGGCCTCCAGGGGACTTAGTACATAAATCAATTATGTACCTGGACTCCAATCTTCTAAGCCTCATTGTCCTATCACCTCCTCTCAGATGAACTGGGACATGATCTATGGCAAAGAAGGTTACAAGGTCAACGTTGCTACCAGGATACATTTGGAAATGCCTAGCTACCGGATACGTTACATCCCGTTTTTTTATGGCACGTAAATGTTCTAGAATACGGACCTTGGTCTGATGGATGGTACTCCCGATATACTTTAGTCCACATAGACATGTCAAGCAATATATAGTATACGGGGTACTGCAGGTTAAGAACTTTCTAATCCATCTGGTCGACTGTGCAGCTTCGTATGATATGATCTTCTTACTGTTTTTACAGGCTTTGCACCTACCACATGGATAAAAACCATGGGGTGCTTTGCCAAATGGTTTTGGTACCGTACGTACGAAATGGCTGCTCATGAGCGTGTCCCTTAGGGCTCTCGCTCATCTAAAAGTCACCATCGAACGTGTTGGTAAATCCATTCCAATAATGGGGTCAGTCCGTAATAAGTTCCACTTCTTTCTAAGGACTGTTCTCAACACCCCTGCTCCACTTGAATAGATGGTTATCATCCTAAATAGATCTTTCTTCTCTGTGCCTGGCTCCTGTTTCAAGAGTTCTAATCTAGGCTTTTCTTGTACTCTAGAAAGAGAATCCCTTAGAGACTTTTCCTCATATCCCCTGGCTCTGAACCTTTCAATGCTTGCCTCTGCATTTATAATGAAGTCTTCTTGGGTAGTACAATTCCTCTTGATTCGGAGTAGCTCCCATAAGGGATACTCTGGATCAATCAAGGGGGGTGACTACTAGAAGAATGCAAGATAGAATTCCCGGCTGTTGGTTTACGGTACAGCTGTGTGTTCAATTTGCCATCCCTAACAAACACCTCCAAATCAAGGAAATTCACACTCCTAGTGCTGATTTCTGCTGTAAATCTCAAATTGTAATCATTCTTGTTCAACACATCAATGTACATAGCTGCTGACTCTTCTGATCCCCTCCATATCAAAAAGAGATCATCTAAATACTTGTACCAGGCAACTATCCTCTGTGTCCATTCCTCATTGGCCACGGTCCAGGCCGCCTGCTCCTCCAACCAGCCCACGAAAAGATTTGCGAAACTGGGGGCGAAGCAGGTGCCGATTGCCGTGCCAATCAGTTGTTTGTAGTGCTAGTCCTGGTACAGGAAGATGTTATTCTCCAGACAAAAGGTAAAAAATTCCAATAGCATGCAGTTGTGCTCTGTAAATTTCGCTGATCTGGTATGTAAAAAACTCTTAATAGCTTTTATATCATCAGTGTGCCCTATGTTGGTATACAAGCTAGTGATATCCATTACTAGCATGCAATCACCCTCCCGCCTCAACAGCAATGAGGAGATGGCAGTACACCTAGGATAGAGGGCTCTCTTTCTAGGTATATGATATTATGCTTCTGATATTATGCTTCTGCATAGGTGAACAATCGTTGTTTATGCTGCATATGCTGTATATATTGAGTATATATTTTTACTGTAATTTGGGATGTAAATATGATGGATTGACATATGTATATAGAGTAGATCTGTACCTTTCTCCTCTGTCTCCAGAGGCAATAGATTAGTTTACCTATTTTATTTTTATGATTTTACTGTTGGATTTCAGTTTCACTTTTGGGTTGGAGGACATAGCATGTAGTGATCTGGCCCATCCAGGGTAGTATTTATGGGAACGCGCCTTATAAATTACATCGACATATGGCGCAAATGCCCATTCAGGGCTTTATTGTTTGTTTGTAAGGTAAAATGAATTTACAGTGGAAGCCATAGCTGACATGTGTATATATATATATATATAGTAATGTGTGACCGTGCACTGCTGTGATATTAGAAATTCATTTCCAATAGCTTATTTTTGCAGCAGTGTGTGTGTACATAGAATACTTTTATTGTATATATACTTGTGGTATTGATTTTCGATGTTCTAATATGGCGCCACCATTGGAATACATGCATTGGTCCTATGTTGATGTCTAGGTTGGACAAACAGGAGGTGTGGTCACGATGTAAATATAAAAAAGGCCGTTTCTGGCACTCCCTCGTACCATCGAGGAAGACGACTGCCAAAACGCGTCTGGTGCGTTTGAGAGTCGAAAATAAAATCTACTGAGTCTTCCTCGTGAGTGCTGTGTCTTTTCTACATGAAGAGAGGAGGCGAGTAGCGAAATATATATATGGTCGTCTGTTCCGTTCTTGGGAACTGGCGTTGCAGTCTGGCTATCTTGTGTATATCCATATATATGTACTCGTGGACATCTTGCAGAGGGTAGAGAATATTTTGATTCGTTATTTATTGGCCGTTCCACAGTGTTCTCCAACGATTGCTTGTCATGCCGAATTGGGCATGGACTACATTGCTGAATACATAAAAAGTCAGCCAATATTACTGTGGCACCGTATTTGGACAACGGAACAATGTAGCCTAACTCGTGCGCTAATTTTAGACTGTTTGGGCCTAGACAACTGGTCAGATATTCCGTGGCTGTCCTTTGTACATAACTTTCTCAAGAATTTGGATCTTTCTATATATTTTAAAGAACCCGCGTTATTAACTACCATTACAAGAAAGACCTTGAGATTGTCATGTTTGACACATTTAAGGGAGCTACGCATAGCCCAAGAAATCAATAAAGCTTCAAACCGACATAGTCTAACTATTCAATGTACTCAGGGCATCCAACCGTATCTCACCTATTGTCTGACCAATTATGAAAAATATCTGTTGACACGGTTTAGGCTCAACATGTTTTTTCGTCTGGTTACATTTCCAAGGAGACAAGATTGGTCCTCCTCAATTATCCGGTGCCCTTGTGATGGTATTTCTGAACAGTCCAATATTCATGTATTTCTGTCCTGTAAATTCTACGATCTACCACGTAAAACGCTGGATTATTCCAATACTGTTATCCCAGGGCTTGAGAAGATGCCGCCCTGCCCTTCTGGCATTACAACATCTAGAAACAGTATCAAATGCCAAAAGTATAGCTATGTTTCCTAAAAACTGCTTGAAAATTCGGTGTACATATGATCAATTATAGTTCTAGTATTATACTAAAATTTCTTGGCTGGAACCCGAAGCATTTATAGCACCTACGTTTGATACCACACAACTAGTCGGCGGAACCCAAACTTTTTATCTAAACACTGTAGTTATAAAAGACTTTATTTGTCAATGCACATAAAATGTTTAATACTTTTTTACTCTGTTTTTATGATTGTGTAAGAAATTGTATTTTATGACTGTTGCTTTTATGATTTTATCCTGTCTTAAAATCGAATAAAGCTTTCTACTACTACTACTATATATACTATGTGTTTTTCTATTTATATTATGTATACTGTGTATACTTGTGGAAATGTTGTCGCTCCGCCCTTTTGCCTATAGGGCACTGAAAAAATGGGTGGAACTGATGTCAGCACGCCGACAAGGTCTTTTTATGGCTCCGGTGCTGTCATATGGAGTCGCAAGCGGAGCCGTGCTATTATCACATCCTTGTCGACGTGGGAGAGGTAGGAAAAGAATTTCTGTGGAATGCTGGTGCAGGGGTAATTCAAATGGTGAGGAATCCACAGGCAGATACTGTATCCACCAGAAAAAGCATCACCAAAGGTAAGTAACTTGTTCTTATGCATTATACAGCAGATTATTGAAATAGTCGTTACCAGTTGTGGCCTAACCAATATAAATATTGTTCATTATTCTACGTGCGTCTCAGCTAGTTCCCTTCCTCAGGAAGCCACAAAATAAACAGTTCCAGAGGGAGACCAAACCATACACTAAAATAGTGGTATGCGAACCATGACTTGAGTCAAGACTGTACCCAGAAGACATAGATGTGCCGGGGACCCAAGAAACCACCCACGTTAAGTATCAATAGAAATACACCTTACCCACGGCGAAGTACTGATGGCAATTAACAAGAGCTCCCGGTCCTGATGGGACTCCGATAGACCTCTACAAGTTTACAATGGACGTTTGATCACCACTGTGAACTCAAGTGCTAAACGCCTGCTGTGCAGAGGGATTCATAAAAACTTGGTCAGAGTCCGTCATCATACCAATTTTCAAGAAAGGGGATAGGGAAAACCCCGCTTGATATCGACCTATATCCCTCTTGGATTAATGAATTAAAGTTGCGGGTAGAGTGATTCTTAATAGATTGCAACAATGGGCGGAGGATAATAGTATCCTAAGCCCCGTCCAATATGGATTCAGGGAGGGTAGGGGTACGGTGGAACAAGTTTTACATTTTATATTAATTCAGGGGAAGTATATTCAGCTAAAGAGGGGAAATTATTTGCAGTTTTCGTTGATCTAACCGCGGCCTTTGATTCGGTTGTTCACTCTAGGTTATGGCAGATTTTGGAAAGCCTCCAGGTTGATCCACCTTTGGTGCAATTCCTGAGGCAGCTTTATGCAGAAGCTTCTGCAAGGGTAAGGTATGGCCTAAAAGGAGAATGCACTAAGCCGTTCCGAGTGGAGAAGGGTGTTAGACAAGGATGTGTACTCGCCCCATTCCTATTCTCTATTTATACCAACGCTTTAGAGGAGGAATTGGTGGTGTGTGCGAGAGACCCCCCAAAAATCAGTAACAAACAGATTGTCTCCCTTCTCTACACGGACGACGCCGTGCTGATGTCTAGAACTCAACTGGGCCTATAAAAAGCCCTCTTTACCTATATTGACTTTATGGGGAATAGGGGCTTGCAGCTTAACATGAAGAAAACCTTTGTTATGTCCTGTGGTAAGGGGAGAAATAATCAATGCAACCTAGTTGTGGACAAAGGGAAAATCGAACAGACAAAATGCTTTTCTTATTTGGGCATTTTGCTAGAGGATATGGGATCTGGAAGATCTGCCATTGAGAATAGGTCCCTTCTGTTTAAAAGATCAACTGTAGCAGTGATGTTATTTTCCCAGAAAATGGGCAAAAGGCCCCCTAGGATCCTGCTAAAAATCTATCAAGCAAAATGCTTAAGTATAGCGATGTACGGGGCAGGTCTCTGGGGACTTTATGATGTCTCCCCAATCCAGATCATAGAAAATGCTTTTTTAAGATTCTTGTTAGCTGTCCCACAAAGTACATCGGTTTTTAACTGCCACAGTGAATTAGGGATTTCACACATTGCCGATCTGATTAAAATGCAGCCCATGCTACTTTGGCACAGAGTTTGGATATCGCCACACCTAGCACTAAACATAGAGATTTAAACTGATTGTATGGGTTGTGGTACTGAAATTCTGCACCCGTGTCATAAAAGTCGTCGTATCATGACGATTTTGGTAACATCCGACCGAAAATGTCGAGTGTAAGGTGTGCGAGTATTTTCGTCATGTTTGAGTGGCGAGATCACCATGAAATCAGGGATTCCGTTCTGAACCCTCAGGTTCCATTTTGTGTACGGCAGCCATTTTGTGGTTGCCCTCACATAGGCCGATGACTAAGGCCGACCGGGCCCATGGACACGTACACCTTTTGCTGACTCCTGTGTGACCTGGGCAAGCTGACTCCGTTGCCTAAAGCCAAACCTGTAAGGCCAGTTCTTTTCCCAGTAGCTGATCAAGATTAAGCATCAAGGCACAGGACATCATAAACCTTTATTGCATACAACTATGTCTTATCTTACTCACACCTGTCTCTGCTCCTTTCTTTATGGCCTATTTACGATGGGGATGTGCCCGGTTTTATTATGGATCCGATCGACCTGTCTGATGAAAAATGTTAAGCTTAACCAATGATTGATTAAGGGCTGGACAAACTGAAAAATGGGCTTGTCATCATGATCCTGCTTTTGTCGTGGAAACATGTGAATGGTCAAACTGTAAGGAAGGAATGTTGGATTTGTTTTTGCATGCTTGCAAAAGCTAGGACTGCCCCTTACTTATGTGTTGAGTCATGTAACCCTAAAACATATAAAAGGCATCTGTCCTTTGTATTCCTCAGACTACCTCATTCAGTTGCTACGGCTTCTGGGTGACGTGGCCTCACTTGCTAAATTTAATAAAGATGTCTTTTCATGGAAAGATGGCGGCCGGCGGCTGAGTCCGGTCGGGAGCTCCGTGCCTGAACGCTTGAAGATGAAACTGCACTAGCCATAAGGACATAGCCATAGCCATAAGGACGTGCTCTGCTGTTTTATTTATTATTTTTTTTACCGCTTTTTGATTTCTACTCTATAGCGGCTGTAGGAGCCGTGGGGATATGACTCTCCTGGATGTCTAGGGGCTTGAAAACAGAGGCATCCGTTTTTTCACCCTCCCGTGTGCAGCATAGTATCAGAGATACTAACGGGCAGTAATCGGAAAAAAAAAAGGAACACAACGCTCACTGTGCAGATTTTTGTGCTGATCTCTCCGTGCTCCGTGCACCAGACGCCCAGACACCTGTCGGTAAACCTCCGCCTGTGCGGTTCTTGCGAGGCGGGAGGCAGGAACGAGGACGCCGGGCTCTAGCACACCGGGGGCGTTCTCTGCTTGGATCGATGACTCGGTGCTCCTCATGGGGGCGGGAACAGGAGCAGGGACAGATACCGGCAAGTGGAAGGCAGCAGCACAAGCGCAGCAGCAAGGAAGGAGACTGGTAAGCCGAGTATCAAGCTTTGTCAGAGGCAAGGCGAGGGGCACTGAACAGACTAGCAATAGGGTTTATCTCCCGGGGGTCTACAACAGTTTTAAAATCCGGGGGGATAACAAGTTAAAAGTACATTTGCTGCTTTCAGAGGTTTTAACTGAACTATACAGGTTCAGTTCAAATAAAATAACATCTCAGACGGACAACATTAAATCAAGACTTTTGAGCGGCTTAAATGGTCCTGACAAGCTGATTTGTTTGAACTCCGCAACAGGGTTCCAGAGAGAAGGAGTACCAGCCCTATACCTCAATCAACATATTACCCAATATACTGTTATAGTGAGATTTAAAAATCTTAAGGTGGAGTGGGAAGAAGTAAGTTCTGATAGCATTTCATCCTCTCCTGATCCCGTACTTGTACCTGTACCTCTACCGCAGGCCTGCGCTCTGTTGGGCTCTCAGAGTTTTTATTGTACAGAGAAAATTGATCCTAAAGGGGGTAAACAACTTACAGTTGACCCTAAAACTAATTATCAAACTGAAACGGAACCTGATAGTGAATCACAGGGTAAATCTTCCTACTGCCTTAGGAACAGACAATTTCTAAAGAAAACGACTCCTCTAGTCCTTAAACCACCTGTAATCCCACGTGTTACAAAAAGAGTCTCGCGGAAGGCTCTAAAAATACAAAAGGGGAAACCTCTAAATAAAAAGGGTTTGTTTGAAGGGAAGTTGGATCTAGAAGATAAAAACTCTAAAGTAAAAATAACACCATCTTTGAGGTCCTTCTTTAAAGTACAGGACAAAGCAAAATCTAACCCTGCGATGGAAGGTTCCCCCTTATCAGTATTAACAAGTGCCTTAGTGAGTGACTTGAATAATCCAGACGACGGAAATAACCCCCGATAGAACTTCCAAGCAGAGTACAAGAACGTCAGGGTTGCGAAAGAACTTCAGATCCAGCCTTGGCACAGGACTTAATATCGGAAATATCTCGTGCCCAGAGCATGAATTTTGTAGCAACAAATACAGTTGTAAACTCTTCCATGTCTGTGGCTGCTCCCAGTTGTCAAGTCTTGTGCTCCTCTTCAGTCTCAGACAACACGGTAGATAATTCTACTCTCTTCACTGAGCCCAGTACTAGCTCTAATTCCACAGATCACCGGACTGATCCAAAAAATAGTATGGAGGTCTTATTAGTAAAGATGTTTGAGGAGATGACATCTAGATTTAAGATATCGGAAGAAAACCAAATCAAACTACATGACAAATTTGAATCTCTAGACTCAAAACTTCTAGATCTAAATGAGAGAGTCTCCACAGTGGAGACAGAGGTTGTGGGCTTAACTAAGAGAGTCGAAGCAGCAGAACAAGGTATCAGAAACCTAAAGACAAAAGACAAAAGCATAGAGGAAAAACTGGAATCACTAGAAAACCAATCCAGAAGGTCAAATTTGAGATTTCTGAATGTCCCGGAAGGACGGGAAGGGTCAGATATAAAAATATTTATACTCTCGTTAATAGAAGAACACTTCCCATGGAGTAAATCGCTAGACCTGGAAAACGACATCCAGCGGGTGCATCGCGATCCATTCGTGAGATCCAAAGAAAGAAAGAACCCAAGAAAGATTCTAGTAAACTTCAGATCATACAATATTAAAGAGAGGATTTTGACTGAAGCTCTAAAAGGTGGGACCTATTCAAGGGATGACTGGTCTTTTAGGGTCAGGTCCGACATCGCAAAAGTAACCCAAGATAGACAGTGGGAACTTGGTCAGAAAATGTCGGAACTAAAATCTATTGGGGCAACAGTACAAATGAAATTTCCAGCCGCACTCAGGATTATGTGGAGGAACAAAATGTATAATATTAAAGACCCTTTAGAAGTCGACTCTCTGCTAGGGCTAATGCGTGACCAAATCCAAATACAATCCCACTCATAGATTGTAAGCATCCTCACACAATTCATAGATATTAAATCTTAAACTTTGGAAACTCTGCAGCAGATCATGGTAACAATGAATTTACTTGCATTTTCAAAATAGTTCTTTTTGTTTTCTCTCTTTTAAAGAGGCACGGGGCTCAAAGTGGACCAATATTAAGGGCCTAAGGAAAGGGAGGCTTTCCCAGGGAGGGAGTGTGCCCCCTCGCCTCTTCTTCTTTCTTTTTCCTTATTTTTGGTTTACTCACAAATACAATTGGTTTTTCACAATTTTGAAGGGGGAGGAGGGGGGGAACACATGAGGGTTGGGAGCAAAGTAGGGAAAAAAACCACAAAAAAAACCTCATTTTACAAGAAAGGAGATACTCAGGACCCAAAGGAAGATAATTGGAATCCAACTGCTCATTAGATATAGATGGGAAGGAACATAAAGAATATAAAAATAACCTCTTGGAATGTTAATGGGTTAAGAACCAAGAGCCGGAGACGAAAAAATTTTGAATATCTAAAATCTATGGAAAGCGAAATTATAATCTTACAAGAGACACACCTGCTTAAAAAAGAATGGAAGGAAATAATCAAAACTCTTCAATGGGTCGATGAATATGTTTGTACCGACCAACAGTGCGTTACTAAAGGCGTTGTAATCCTCATAAAAAAATCTTTGAATGCTAAAATTCTAACATCTGAGACAGATGTGAAGGGGAGATGGGTTCTGGCTAAGATCAGTATACTCAACAATTCTTTTATACTAGCAGGGTATTACGGACCTAATATAGACGACCCGACTCCACTTCAATCGTTATACACCCAATTAATCTCAGTAAATTTCCCGGTTATTTTGGGTGGCGATTTTAATATTATTCAAGACCCTAAAACTGACCGAAACCCTAGAGGAAAACAGCATAGCTTGCCAAAAATGAGAGAATGGTTGGGTATATATAAAAGAGACTTAAATCTCACGGATGTTTGGAAAGAAAAGGGCATTAAACAGGATAACTACACATTTAATAATAAAAGGCTTGGCATCCAATCGAGAATTGATTATTTCTTAGTGGACCAGGGATTACTAGAAAAAATTGATAACGTGACTCACCTGCCTGCGCACCTTTCAGATCATTCAGCGGTCCAAATGACATTAAAAATATCTACTGACCACTCGACTCCAAGATGGACACTAGATCGCTCAGTTCTTCTCGACTCCACAATAATCGATCAACTTACCCAGGAGTCTGACTTATATTTTCAGATCAATAACGAGAGTGCCTTACCCCAAATAGTCTGGGAAGCATATAAGGCAGTAATAAGGGGCAAGATTTGTAGCCTTACTATACATAAATCAAGGGAAGCTAAAAAAGAGATCCAGAGAATAGAGGAGAACATAAAAATACTGGATCGACAGATCTTGTTAGACACACCACCCCCCCAAAGACAAGATATGTTGAATGAAAGGCTTAAACTGAAGGAAAACCTATCATTACTGCTAGAAGGTAAAATAAAGGAAAGATGGGAATGTAGTAAACTTGCCCATTATGAATATGGAGAGGGCTGTGAGAAAATGCTAGCTTGGAAGCTTAAAAGCGACCGAGCAAGAAATAAAATAAATAGTATAATTCCAACAGACAGCTCTCAAAATGGGTCAGAAGAAAAGGTAATAAAGGAGGAGTTTACAGGATTCTTCTCGAACCTTTATTCGGAGGACTGTAATCCTAGTATTGAAGAAATAACTGCCTTTTTAGACGCACAGAACATCCCAACTCTAACTCCTGAAGAAAAAGAAATATTAAATGGAGAAATAAAAATAGAGGAAGTAGAACAAGCTATAAAAAAACTAAAAAGAGGTAAGGCAGCAGGTCCAGATGCCCTTCCTAATGAATTTTATATAAAACTAAAATACATTTTGGCTCCCCAGCTAACAAGGTTATTTAATAAGATTTACATAAATAACGAGAAAATTCCTGATTCATGGAATGATGCTACCATCTCAATTATCCTGAAACCAGGCAAAAATCCGAAAAGATGTGATTCTTACTGTCCAATATCCATCTTAAACTGTGACTATAAGATTTTTACTCAAATTTTGGCTAAAAGGCTGGGGAAAACAGCGGGCTCTCTAATTAATCCAAACGAGAAGGGCTTCGTGGCAGGAAGACATCTTCAAGACCTTACACAAGAACTGATTGGGGCAATTGACATCGCCATTGTAGAAAAAATCCCACTTTCATTAATTACGGTAAACGCCGCTAAGGCATTTGATAGAGTTAATTGGTGTTACCTAAGTGAGGTCTTAAAAAAGTTTAATTTGGGGGATAACATTGTGAAAGCCGTAAACAACATTTACAAATTCCCAAGAGCCAAGATTCTAATTAATGGTAATTTAACAAAAGATATTCAAATAGGTAGAGGAACGCGCCAAGGGTGCCCTCTCTCCCCCTTGCTTTTTAACTTTTATATTGAGCCAATTGCAGAATGCCTTAGAAATCTACCCTCAATCTCTCCATTTTGTTACCAAGGATGGCATAAGAAAGTAGCATTATACGCCGATGATCTTATGATTTTCACTTCAGATTTAGAAGAGGCCCTTAAAACAACGGAAGAGACACTAACATCCTTTGGTAAGATTTCTGGATACCAGATAAACCATACTAAAACCGAAATTGTAAGCTGGAATGAAAATTTTGTTTCACCATTCTGTAAGGACAAAATAAGATACTTGGGAATCGACTTGGTAAAGGACATCGACAAAATAACCCAAATAAACTTCCACAGGGTAGAACTAGAAGTAAAAAAGCTCCTGAAAGTATGGAAGGGTCTGCCTTTAACATTCTTGGGTAAATCCAACGTCATGAAAATGGCAATTTTACCAAAATTCACCTTTATATTCAACGCAATCCCGCTCGAATTTAATAGAGAAAGGATAAAAAAGATGCAGAGTGATCTATCCAGCTTTATATGGGCCTCAAAGAAACCAAGAATTGCATGGCATAAACTGAGAAGAAAGAAAGACCAGGGAGGTATAGCTAGCCCAGACCTGCTAGAATATTGTAGAGCCTTCCAATTTAAAAGCAGTAGAGTATTGTTGGGCCCCTATGAAAATTACCCCCTATTCCTACAAACTTTCTACGAATAACACCAGTCATTTCTTGTATAAATTTGGACACCCAAAGTTTAAAAAAAAAATCAAACTGAAGATTCTAAAGTCAGCAGCTAGATTATGGTACTGTGTAAGATCGACAGTAGACATCCCCTTCTACAGCGATAAAGCCCCGATTTGGGACTCCCAGTCGACACCAGACTGCCTAAAGGATGTATTAGCGACTCCCCTAAGAATCGCTGGAATTACAGAATGGGGTCAGCTTCTCTTTCAAAATAAACTTCTTGAATGGGAAATACTATCACAAAGTACAGATTTTACTCTTTCGAAGTTTAAATATTATCAGTTGCTGAGTTGGAGTAAGACTCTTAAAGAACCTAGAAATGGGAACATCTCCCTGGAAAGAAAGATGCAGACAAGAAACACAATTTTGAAAGAAACATCCTTTTGGTACTGGGCCCTAATTACAGCTGGGGAGGAAGAATTCACAATACCGGAAAAGATCTGGGGAAAAGACCTGCCGACGCTGGATACAAATAATTTATGGCAAGTATCTATGAACAAATGCTGGTCAATTGTAACGTCTGCTGCTCTCAAAAGAAATCATTTGCTCACTTTACACAGAGCCTATTGGACCCCGAAAAGGTTATCTAAAATGAACAGAGCGACAGTGAAGAGTTGTCCGAAATGTGCCCTTCAGTTGGCCGACGACCTACATATGTTCTGGAGATGCCCCAGCCTGATAAATTCTGGAAAGATGTGGGTATAACCTTAGAAGGGGTACTGGGAAGACACCTACCTGTAAGTATGAATTAAGTTATTTTTGGGATTACTGGTCCAAATGTAATAAGCCCCTTGTCCAGAGCTCAAAAAAATTTAATTTTTATTCTAATACTTCTGGCAAGGAGAGAGATTTGTGTAAAATTGATAAATCCATCCCCACCGACCCACAGCGAATGGCTGGCATCAATCCTGAAAGTATATATTCTTGATAAAAATAAGAAGTTTACTTCTAAAAAATTTAAGTTTTGGGATATATGGGAAGAGTTTCATAACAGGGTGACCATATTGTAGAATACATTTCGATCTTACCGGTGTAATGTCCAATGATTACCCTTCTGCAACAACATTAAGGAAAGCCTGTAAGAGAAGCCAAAATGGCTAGCTCAACCCACCTCCATTGCAAGGCTCTTTCTCCAAACAAGTATATGGAAGTATGAGGTTCCCTTCCTCAGAGGTGCCCGAGGTTGAGAGGGGTTTCCTGAAACTCTCCTTACTTTAAAATGTTGCGAAATGAGGCCAAAAAAAAAAAAAAAAAGATGTATTTTCATATTACAGCTTCTGTGCCAAGTTCTTTGTTATATTAGTAAGAATTCCCTGAGAACCTAAATTACAGTTCTTCAGATGGCGCAGCCAACGCGGGGCTCATCAGAGAAGTGGCTTTCTGTGGGAGTGATCTTGTCAGGAGACTGAAGTCTACTGAGGAGGACAGAACAGGATTCTACTAAGAAGGTACTCTGTGCACAGGGATTCTGGAGATTCTTAGATTCTGCAGCCCAGTATATTTCTGATCTTCCTGATTTTGATCCTCCACATGATGTCACTCCTGACTGAGAACCTTTTTGGCGTGAGTATTCTAAAAAGACCGTTAGGTCATGTAGAACTTGACAGTTAGAATTTGTATAACCTTTTGATTAGTAAAAGTAAGAGTTAAGTATAAGTGGGTCGCTCCCAATCCTTTGTTCTTTGGTTCCTTAGTTTGGTTCTTAGTTTGATTTGTCCTTAGTTTTTATTTGAAGATTGCAATTTTCAAAAACCGAGGGTCTTGTATATTTACGAGCGTATCGATAGAGATAGCCCCTTGAAGTTTGAAGCTAGATTAGTGAGCGATAAGGTGCCTGATCTTAGCAAATTTGGAGCTTTGTATTGGCCAACTTTGTATACGTTTGGATTAGCCGGTTTCCCCTAAAGGGAATATCTAAATAGGTTTCGATTTAAAAACATATTTCTTCCTTCATGATTTTGTATCCCCAGGGAATTAAAATATGACATAATACAAAACAAGGATCCTTTGTTCTGTGCAATTTTATGAATGGAGATATGTAGAACGATTTTTGGTGTTCTGCCAGCCAAAGCTAGTGAATTAGGTGTATTGTGGCTTCGTGCACATACAGCAGTCTGTTGGGCTGTGTTTCTTGCAGTCTTTTGGAACCCTATTGAGACGTGTTTCTTGTAAATATGACTTACAGCTAGTATTTGCAAATGGTTTGGTTTGGGTACACTCTGTGGGCTGTCCGTTGTTTTCGTCCTGAGTGTTGATTTGTGGGTTCAATGTGTGTTTCAATGTCTATGTGGTTTTTCTCATTAGTGTAACTTCAGTATGTGAATTGCGATGGCGCAATTTATGAAACAATAGCTACAGGGCTGTATTGTGTGTCATGAGTGTTTGAATTCTTTCTCTTTATGTCTGCAATGAGCTCAATGTGTGTTTGTGGGTTTCTTGATGTTTTCAGTCTGTTAAGTAAAATGTCAGATTAATTAATATTAAGTAGAAATTAAATAACACTCCAGCAATTTACTATGTCACATGCTAAAATGGCTATATGTTGCTATTTAATTTACAGACGCATATGTGCAAACTGTTAAATGCTTAAAATAGATAAAGTTAAAATCCACATTCACTAGGAATATGAAGGGCCTCAAAAATAATTGTGTGTTTTGTAGCAAAAACGAATTTATAGCATTTTTTACTTACATGCATTGTAGTACATGTAAAAGGCAAACACTTCAGCTAATGTGAATTTTTGCTAGATTTAAATGCATCTTATTGCACGCGCATTTTCAAAACTTGAAATGTCTGTTTTCAGTAAGACTGAAAGCGTGCTCAGGTTTCAGCACTGCCTTTCCTGCCGTTAAGGCAGCAGATTATGTTTTTCGAAGGCCATGAATGGCATCGGAATGTTTATTTAGCACAGTTGGACTTTTCATTTCAGAATAGTGTTTTAGAGGGTTACAAAAATAGGGTTCATCACTTTGTATCACTGGAAGACATTCCAATTGCGGTTTTCCTCTCTTTAAGCATTTTTTTTAAAAGTATATTTCAGGTTGTGTTGCTAAATACTGATTGTCCTTTAAAAAATGGCGCGAAAAATGTCATGTTTTAAGTTAGGCTTTTGTGCTTAGGCGCATAAATGAATGCATCTAAAATGATAGGCAAGGGATGCAGCTTATCTCTATATGTGGAATTATCATAAAAACAGATAATTGGTTTCATTGAACGAAAAATTATTAATTATGGAAAAATTATTTGAGAAAAAATAAGTGCTTTTATAAAATCGTTTTTTGATATTTATAAAGCTTAATACTCATACTATGACCTAGTATTAAAATTTGATTTAAGTTATGTGTTACTGTATAATTAGGTAATTTGCATGTTGGTTTTCACTTGGCGCAGGCGTAAAAACTCATTTTTTTCAAAGGAATTAGATGTGATATGCTAATTGTCCAATCGTTGCAATCTGTAAAGCACATTCTGGGGATGATTAATAAGTAATATAATTGTAGGATTTTTTTTTATTTTTAAGTGCCCCAAAAGATAAAAGTCAAAATTGAGTTAAATGGATTTTTAACACAGCATTCTTGTCATTTACCATAGCTTGAAAGTGTCTCTGGCTTCAGTAAATGCATACATTTGTGTATAATACAAACTGCGAGTTGTTATTAAGGTTGTTTTTCATAGCTCAATGAGCCAATGTGCCCGGTGCAGAGGTTTGTGTTTAATATCAGGGTTGAAGGTTCTAACTTTAGCGGGGCCCATTTAGAGGTTCATCCATGTTAGGTTGCTAAAATGAGTACCATTGTATAGGGTGGCAACAAACATTTGTTCTATAAACTGGTATGTGTGAATCATTCACAGTAAATGTAGTAGGCCTTCTGTCTTTGTCAGCCTCGGAATGAGCAGAAACTGTCGGCTAGGAGAACAGGCTGCTCAAGTTGCGCTACGATGCTATCTTTAGTTTTCCTGTAAACAATGGAGGAGGCTGTCATGTTGACATTTGTGACCTTTTAAATTCGAGCCTTGTCTCTGTGAAATGCAGAATGACCTTGCTAAACAGCCTCTGAAAGGTGGGATTTCTGATTTCTCCATAGGAACATCAATAAAATTAAAGAACTTAATTCCAAAGGGAAATATATAAAAAAGGTTTCTTTAAAAGTCCCAACATCATGACATTTGTATTTCTGCTCTAAAAAATAATGTCTGCTAGTCACTTTTATTTGACAGAAAACGAAGTGTTGCATTACGTCTTAGACAAAAAAATAAGATGCAGCCTTTTACTAAAATTTTGAAGCCTACATGAATAAGTAAGAACGATTTGCCAATTAAGAATTATTTTTATCGTGGAGACTGTGGCACAAGGCTAACATGCAGTGTCAGGGAAATGATTTTACTTTTGGAAAGTTAAAAGGGCTTCATGTTGCAAGGTGACTGACAAGATGGTAACAGTTAAGTAATGGAAATTCATGTTTGTGTATCATGTTTTGTCTTCTGATTAAAAGTTATAATTGATATTCGTTTGTTATCAGAAATGTCTCTTTTGTGTGCTGTGTATTTTTTTTCTTTTCGCTTCTGCTCACAGATCATTAATGGATTGCTCTGGGGGATTTTAAGCCTAACAAGACACGTGAGTTTGGTTGGTTGAAATTAGATTTTTTTTTGCGCAACTCCTTTGGAAAGAAATGTCCATGCGTTTTTCATGTTTGTGTATTTGGTTCTATCATGAATTGTTCTTGCTGGTTCTGTGTGTCTCTAAGTTGTATTTGACAGCAAATACCCACTAATTGGTGATCTACTGTCAAAAAGGAGGTTAAGGATTTTAAACCTGACACGGTATTATGCGTCACCGCTCATTTATATATGCTATTGTTTTACAGCGAGTATATCTGATGGCTTGACGTCCGTTTTGTGCGTTTTTGCATGTTTTATGTTGCTGCTTAAGAAATTACTACAAGTTCACCTGTGTTGTTGTGAGGGGACATGTATGACGATACGTGTCGCTGTACAACAGTTGGGTAAAATATTCGCTGATACTAAAATTCACAGATATGATTTTTTTCTTATTGTGAACCAGACAGACAACACTTCACCAGTGTATGTCAAATTTGGCTATAAGTATTGAAGAAAAATAAACAGCAAATTGTGTCATTTGTAGTCACGATACTGCCCTTTCCTGTAAGGAACAGGCAGCCCTAAAATTATATATCCTGATTGGACGTAAGGATAAATTATAGATTTGTGACTCTTGTACATGGTGACCTAATTTCTATATTACATTAGTCAGTTTTATTCTGCTTCCTAAACAAGTATATGGCTTTGGACCGTAAAGGAAACCAGGTTTCATTTTCCCTGAACAAGGAACTGGAACATTAGATGAGATTACCGTATATGGTGTAGCGGCCAGCGGTAGTGTTAAAATTGTATACTATTGTTTTTTTTTTTGTATCACCCATACTCTTGGTATTGTGTCACATGCCTGACTATCACCCAAGCGCATCGTGCCTAGTCATTGGGGATTTTAGCTGTGTCCTAGTCCCATTTCTCTTTTCCGTATTCCTTTCACCAGTCAGCTTTTATTATTATTAGTGTATTGTTCAGGTTCACACTTTCAGATTGCAGTAATGTACCATGGACCCCCATCTTATGTATAATTACCTTTTGCATAACCAGACTGTTTTCCCCGATAATCTGCATTATGCGATTTTTTTTTTAGATGTTCTAGATGAGGAATTTAGGAACACCTATATGTAATCATTGAAATAAAATGTGTTTGCTCCATTAGACGATGCCACTATGTGTGAGGACATCCATTCAGATAGAATTCCCATGTCACTATCTACCCTTAGATGATGGAGGATATACTCTCACACGGAAATCCAATTGAAAAGCCTAGAGACACTGTTTTGCCTACTGCCTTTATATTTGTATTGCTTTTTGAGAATGACAGTGTATTCTAGACCACAATTGTCCCATGGCGTATGGCGTATGGCCACTCCTTTGAAGATTGCAGGCCACCTGTGTTCAGTCCTTTTGTTATATAATGAACTGTTTAAAAGCATCGCACTTGCTTCATCAGTAGGCGTTCAACATCAGAAAAGAAGGAGGAGCTGTTTTTTGCCACAGAACCAGAATTTCAGTGCAAAAGAGCGCCTGTCATGTGCTGGTTAACCTCTGACAGTGTGCATTCCCTGGAGCCCCCTGGCCTGAGTTTTGGCCACGCACCGAGCGCCTGTCATGTGCTGGTTAACCTCTGACAGTGTGCAGTCCCTTGAGCCCTTTGGCCTGAGTTTTGGCCACACACCCCTTTCTTTCCTTTGCTCCAACGGAAGTGCAGTGCACAGGAGGATCCAAGACTGGCAAAAGGCACTACATTCTGGAAAGAGCAGCCTGAGCGTCCTCTGACACTGAAGAATGATGAGTGTTGGAGCCTGAGAATAGTCCCGGGTCTGCACGAGATGATCTGTGCCCATGACCTATGAAGAGCACAATATCTGTAGTGTCTGCCGCACAGGAGAGATACTGGTGCACTGCATTGAGACATTGAGACTTTTGAATGAGCTATGAGTGTTTGCCAGGAGGGCACTCCAACGGATCATGAAAGACCTGTATGAAGAGGCCCATGCAACATCAAAAGAAGATTTGATGGACAATAGAAGCCTGCCATAGAGGATTTTTGAACGGACTCTGGGCATAGTTGGTTTCACAAGTGGTTTCCGCGCGATTGCATATAATAGGTGTTAGGAGACGAGCTTTTGATTGTTTTGCTGGCATTGTTTTAAAGTACTATTCTGTTTAGTAAAAGCAGAATAAAGTTCATTCTCTGTGGAAGAGTATTCCCTTTTCACCTCAGAGCATTAATGAGGGTCACCACTGTTTCACTTGAACATACAATAAATTACTGAAATGCATAGGAAGCCCTAAAAAAAGTTACTAGATAATTTTAGGATTTGCCTTTTTTTTTGCTTAAGGTTGTGAAAAATTATAATTTCATTTGTAATAGTGGTCACTACTTTCTCCTGTTGTCTACATGTTCTTAAAACGTGTTTTCTAGTGTGTTTTTTTTAAAAAAACATGACGTCTTTTATGTGTGGGATTGTTTTTTTCTACTCAATTGACATCTGTACCCACCTCCCAACCTATGTCTCTTCCTACTGCTACTTCTTTGCATTCTTTCCATATTTTACCTGAACATGGACTAGTTAGGAGGTCAGAGTTTACTGATAATTCCTTTTATATAGTTTCTACATCAACACCAGTTAGTAGTGAACATCACTAATTGTTGGGTGTGGTCTTATGCCACATACTACAGATAGAGGTATTCCCTATTTGGTCCTGCCAAATATGTGGCCTCTGTGCTACATCGTGTGTAAGGAACCCTGTATCAAGAGACGTGCTAAGTAATAGGATGATGCTACAGCAACATCTTGATGACCTGATGAGTATAGACCTGGACTCAGACTGACATGAGTGTAGGTTATTGCCTATGTAAGGGCAAAAGGAGGATCTGTGGTACTGAAATTCTGCACCCGTGTCATAAAAGTCGTCGTATCATGACGATTTTGGTAACATCCGACCGAAAATGACGAGTGTAAGGTGTGCGAGTATTTACGTCATGTTTGAGTGGCGAGATCACCATGAAATCAGGGATTCCGTTCTGAACCCTCGGGTTCCATTTTGTGTACGGCAGCCATTTTGTGGTTGTCCTCACATAGGCCGATGACTAAGGCCGACCGGGCCCATGGACACGTACACCTTTTGCTGACTCCTGTGTGACCTGGGCAAGCTGACTCCGTTGCCTAAAGCCAAACCTGTTAGACCAGTTATTTTCCCAGTAGCTGATCAAGATTAAGCATCAAGGCACAGGACATCATAAACCTTTATTGCATACAACTATGTCTTATCTTACTCACACCTGTCTCTGCTCCTTTCTTTATGGCCTATTTACGATGGGGATGTGCCCGGTTTTATTATGGGTCCGATCGACCTGTCTGATGAAAAATGTTAAGTTTAACCAATGATTGATTAAGGGCTGGACAAACTGAAAAATGGGCTTGTCATCATGATCCTGCTTTTGTCGTGGAAACTTGTGAATGGTCAAACTGTAAGGAAGGAATATTGGATTTGTTTTTGCATGCTTGCAAAAGCTAGGACTGCCCCTTACTTATGTGTTGAGTCATGTAACCCTAAAACATATAAAAGGCCTCTGTCCTCTGAAGCTAGGACTGCCCCTTACTTATGTGTTGAGTCATGTAACCCTAAAACATATAAAAGGCCTCTGTCCTCTGTATTCCTCAGACTACCTCATTCAGTTGCTACGGCTTCTGGGTGACGTGGCCTCACTTGCTAAATTTAATAAAGATGTCTTTTCATATTACAGCTTCTGTGCCAAGTTCTTTGTTATATTAGTAAGAATTCCCTGAGAACCTAAATTACAGTTCTTCAGGGTCTAGAACAGGCAGGAAAAATCCCATGGTTAAGTTATATAAGAAAATTATCTAATGATCTAGGGAGAACAGACTTTTATACTGACCCTAGTGTTATGAGCACTATGTCTAGAAAAGAGCTAAAGAGAATCTGCTTAAACCATCTGGAGTCTTTACAAATTGGGTTTGAAATCAATAAGAGCACTGTCCAGCGGCATCAAATGACCCTGATCTGTGACATTATTCAACCATACCTAGTAGTGTGTCTTGGTGGTTATGACAGATACGTCCTGACTAGGTTCAGGTTCGATAATTTTAATCGACTAGTATCCTTTCCTACCACCAATGATTGGTCCAGACAGCTCTGTCTATGCCCATGTGACAATCTTTCCATACAGACTACAATGCATGTGACTCTCTTCTGTAAATTCTATGCGAACTAAAGTGCTAAATGGATTATGCCTTTTTTTTTTAAAAGGAGCATGGAGGCAATGTCGCTGAGTCTTTTTATTATTACAGTTACTGGAAAATGTTTATGTAATTGCTATTATGGCTGGTTTTCTGAAAAGTGCAATAAGATAAAGGAAAAGTTTAACTTTTTAAAAGAAATAATTTTAACCAAATATATGTACTCTGAGGATAGCTGACGGTTGTATTTTATCTTGTTAATGAAATGAAATGAATTGTATTTTTTATGATATTTGTGGCTTTTATGATTTTTATGATATTTAAAAATCGAATAAAGCATTTCAGACTCAGACTCAGAGTATCTAGGAACCCCACGGAGGTCGTGTGCAGTGTGGGAACACAACAGCGTTCTCAATACAAGTCAATGGGTAAGTCACGGTTGCAATTTTAAAGAAGAAGGACCTTTCCCAGGGGAATCTGAAGAAACACAGTGGAAGATAGAAGCTTGGAGAGCCACCCCAATTGTGGATACCCTAGGAAAAAGGATACCTACACGAGGGGAACCGGGTGCATAGGTGTGAATTGGCGTCGTCAACCACCGTCATACTCAGTGGGAGACTTCAGGAAGATGCTGCTGCTGGAGGTGGGGCCCAAAGGTGGATTCGAGATGTGAAGAACCTGCAAGCAGAGAGGACAGAGTCTAGGCCAATCAGGAGTGACTAGGAGGCACAGAAGATGAATGCACACCGATTTCTGGTGTTGCAGGAGAGATGACGGTGATCTTGGACCTGCAGCTGTGAGGAACAGGCGAAGCTGTGGAAGACTAGGAGCCGTTCATGAGCTGTCCCCGGTCGGATGTCGAGAGCTGAGGGGTCAGTGTCCACCAGGGGAGCACCATCAAGCCTTGGCAACTGCAACCAAAGTGGAAAGCGAAGAAGGTGCAGTGGCGGGACTTGCAAGGTCCAGGTGACTCACTATAAGCAGGGGCGTCAGGGCAGGCCTGTGCAATCAGGGGAGCCCGCAGTATTCAAAGAAGACCCTCAAGAGGACCCACGAACGGAGGCACTGGAGTCACAAGATGACCTCAAACAGCTCACCAAAGATTCAGGCCCAGGGTACAAGTGATGCGGTGAGGACGAAGATCTTGGTCACAGTGATGCTTGAGGTGGGGGCTGCTTGGAGCCCGAAGATCTTGATGGAAGGAAGCCATCAAGCCTTTGTAACAGCAAGTCGATGCAGTACTCAGCGGTCCGATTCCTGCGTCTCCGACAAGGAATACTGGCCTCCAACTTGGTGAGAGGACAGGGCAGGCCTCGAGGGATGTGAAGAACCACCATCTGTATTGTTGAGCCTTTCGGTGTCTGTGGGAGTCCAGGATCAGCAAACCGGTCAGCTTAGTTGCAGTGCCTGCAGATGCAGGGAAGTGACTCTTTCACTTCAAGGGAGATTCCTTCAGGTGAATGCCCACAGGCCTTGGGAGGTTCCTGTATGGAGCATAGCACGAACGTTGCAGCATACAGGCAGGGCGATGAGATCAGGAGCAGCAGAAGTCTTCCCAGATACAGCCTTGATGCCCAGAGGGAAGTCCAGTGAAATCCAGAGATCCCAGGCGGTAAAGGAAGAAGTGATGTCTTGAAATGAATCTTGTTCCATGACGAATCTAATGACCTACCCTCAGGTAAGCCCTTCATTACCTTAAGGAAAGGGTTGGGAAAATTCAGGGTTCCCTCCCAGGGTAGGGATCGGACAAGGGGGAGGATACTCCCATGTCTTTTGTCCTGTTTCACGCCAGAGGGGGAGCCAACGCCTCCCTGAGGTGGTTTGAAATGGACTATACAAGGAGGACACCAAGTGTGCCCTTCAAGCCGACTGAGTGGTGCTGGCAAGCACTCCCACCCAGCCCCAATACACAAAAAACTGTATGGGAGTTGGTCACACCTCCCTGTGACAGGTTACCTATTGTTCTGCCTTCCCCTGGTAGAGCTTGGCTCAGCAGCAGGAGGGCAGAATCGTGTCTCTGGTTGGCAGCAGCCATGTTGTGCTCTCCGGGTCTAGAAGACTGGTACCGGGAACACTGAGTGCTTCCCGGAGGAGCTTTACAGTGCATGGAATCATAACTTCCACACTGTTTACGGTGTGGGGGCATGATTCCACCATGTCTGATACCAAACATGACAGGGTTCTTTACAGCCAGTTTAGAGATGGTCATCACGCAATGACGCAAGGCCACTCATGGGGCAGATCTACAAGAAAGTGCCGCAGCGCAGCACCAAAAGCCTTTTGGCTGTCCCATGCTACAGCACTTTCAGAGCACAGGAATGCAACATATTTACAATAATATTTCGCTTTCCGATGCTCTCCCCAGCACTAGCGCACAAACAGCTGCCTTGCGCCGGAGTAGGCACCCTTGCACCATGGTGCAAGGATACCTGCAACATGGGGAGATTGTTTTTGTGCAAGAAGGGGCATTTTCCTCTTTCAATGTGTGCTAAAGAATGCCACATGCATTGGAAGGGGAAAACACAAGGAGAAATGAAAACATTTCTCCTCATGGCGCCTGGCTACGCCACCCCTAGGGTGGCGTAGCAAAGTGACGCATTTCCAGGTTTACGATTTCTCGTGAATCTGGAAATGTGTCTGGTTCCATGGGTTTTTTGTGGTAACACCCAGAGCAACACCCATGGAACGCCACTTTCACGCAAAGTGCTGTGTGTAAAGGGGCCATATTTACAAGAACAGGAAAAGCCACGCAGTGTGGCTTTTCCTGTCCTTGTAAATATGGGGCAGAGAAATGCGCTGCCAGTGCGTCACAAAAAGTGACATACTGGCAGCGCAAGGGGCTTGTAAATCTGGCCCTATGTATTGTAATAGCCTATGCACTTACAACCCAGGAGAATGGACTCCGAAAGTTGTAGGGGTGTCCTGCTCCTGCAGGGCAGGGGGGGCACCCTCACACTTACAAGCGAGCACCTTGCCTTTAGGATTGAAAGGTCTGCCTTAGGGGTGACTTATAGGTTTCTGATGGATACATCTGCCTGTGGATTCCTCACCTTATGAATATCCCCTGTGCCAGCATTCCGCAGAAACCTTTTCCTAGCACTGCACGCCGATGAGGACGTCACAATGCCACGGCTCCGCTCGCGACTCCGCATGATGACACCGGAGCCATAAGAGAGCCTCATCGGCGTGATGACGTCAGTTCCCTGTTTTCCGCACCGTTGGCGATTAACGGTTTTCTGCCTTTCTCCATATTGTTGAGATACTTTGTAGTGAGAGTCTTCTTTAAACTGTTGCTTTTAGGATGTCGTCTTCGAGGAAGTCTGGATTCAAGCCGTGCAGAAAGTGTGGGGTCACATGTCCATCACTGACCCCCATGAAGACTGTTTATGCTGTTTGTCGTCTAATCACGACATGGAGAATTGTTTCAGCTGCAAGAAGATGAATCCTTAAGGAACGAGAAGCAAAGCTCTTTATGGCCAAGGCGAAGAAGGAAGGAAGAGGTCGTAAAAGGGCTAAGTCGAAGTCATCAGCTTCGCACTCGTCGAAGTCGAGGAAACACAAAAAGAAAAGAAGACATGGATCGAGGCGCCACTCCTCAAAGGGTAAGGCTTCGAGGTTGCCTTTGCCTGTCTCGCGACGTCGTCAAAAATAACTTGTGTCTCCTTCTCCTTGAGTGACTCAGGAGAGTTCTCCTTTGTCAAAAGGCACTCCGGCGCAGTCTCCAGCGCCGAGGGGTTCACCGGATTTGGAAGAGTTGCCGCTCCAGATTGTTTCGACTCCTGCTTCTCCAGTGCTCAAAGCCGATCCTGTGGCTCTAGTGAATCCAGCTGTTCTGGAGGTTCCTCGTTTGGATTCTAGGTCAAATCCATTTACATGATTTCCAACTCCAGGATCAGATCCTACATATCTTTTTAATGCTATGTATGGAGTTTTTGCTAAGTCAGCCTTCCCCTTCGGAGCACCTTCAGGTCCCGTGGATCCACTGGCCTTCAACTTGGGTGTGCCACAGCACTCTGCCCAGGCACCCTTTGTGCCATTCATGCTGACGGCGCCGTCATGGCAGATTCCGGCTCCAAGGGTTTCAACGCCGTTCATGGAGTCCCCGGCGCCGTCTGGTGGACCTTCATCTCGGCCTCGTGTGGTGCCGATTCGCCTTTGGAACCCACTTCACCACCGGTTCCAGAGATATCGGCGCCTCTTGTGGTGCCGCCGATGCCGATTCCTAGAATTCGATTGAGGAGAGAGGCGCAGAGACTGCTTGAGGAAGAGCAGTATCAAAGACAGGAGGTTGAAGAAGGTGAAATAGAGGAATCAGTGGATGATTTTAAAGGCATACAGGACACAAGTGGGCTGGACACTTCTCCTGAGTGGGAGCTTTCATCCACAAGGGCTTCTCCGCCTCAAGAGGTAGCCCCTTACCATACTGTAATAAGATAGGCGGCAGAGCTTTTGGACTTAGAGTTACCAACTACTGAGTATAGGCCAAATTTGGTCACTGAGGTTCCACATTCACCATCATCAATAGTTGAACCTTTGTTACCTTTTAATGAAGCCTTGACTGAACCTATTCTAGAGGTATTGGCTGAAACCACTCTCTTCTCCTGCTGTGTCTAAGTCGGTGGGAAGAAGGTAAAGAACTGCTCCAGGGGATACTCTCTTTCTGTCATCTCATCTTTCTCCAGAAAGTTTGGTTGTGCAGGCGTCCTGCTCTAAACAGTCTTCGGATGCTTTTCCCCAGGCTCCTGCTGAAAGGGACCCTAAAAAGCTGGAGCATTCGGCTAAGAAAGTCTTTTCATCTTCAAGCATGGCTCTTAAATCTACCAATGCTACCTGTTTGTTGGGCAGTTATATTCATGCCTTGATGGACTCAGCAAAGCAATTGGCTCCCAAGTTGACTGATGAAGGGAGGGGAAATTTTATGGAGGTTCTTTGAGATGCTCAGGCTGCTGCTTGACAGGTTATTCGATCAGGCCTGGATACTGCAGATTCAGTGGCAAGAGTTATGGGTTCTACCATTGCTACTAAGCATGGGCTGAAAATTCGTTCCGCTCGCGGAATTTGTGAATTTTTGGCAATTTCGCGGTCCGCGAATCGCGCAAAATTGCAAAACAATCCGCAATTCGTGAGTTGGTGAATTTTTTTTGCTTGGTCGCGTTTCAAAAATACAACCCAGCGCGCGCGGCGTTGACATACCGTAATTCTGAATCCACCGAATTGTTTTCCTCCCGTTTGCGTGCGCTGCGCCATTTTGGATCTGGCTGCGTGATCGCGCGAGACTTTTCGACCGCGAGTATGTCATGGAGTCCCACCATCTTGCACTGCGAGACTTTGAGAACGCGAATACGTCATAAGGGTCCGCTATCACGCATCACGAGAGTAAACCATAGCGAATACGTAGATGCGACGCGCAGCTGACATCCGGCGTGAGATTTGAACAGCTTGCTTTCCCGAAGTTACAAAAATTGCAATTCTGCACAAGAAATCTATCGCAGGCAGCATAAACCTTCTGAAAATGATGATTTGGATCAGAATAACTCCTCAGATTGACATTTGGCTGCACTTTTTTGTGCGAGGAGTCCATTTTTGGGGGGTTGGGAGGAAGGAAGTCCCCCAGAGTCTCCAACTTCCTGTTCCTGTCCAGCAGGCTCCTCCCAGTGCTTTGTCCATGTCCTGGTCACTTTTCATTTGGATCTGGAGCTGGAAGGATTACTCTTTGTGGCTGCTGCTGGATATTTGTATTTGAGGACTTTTTGTTTGGATCACTTTTGGATTTGAGATTTTACAAGTAAGTTGGTGTTGTTTGTTTGGGGCATTGCAGTTGCTGCAACTTCAATTTATAAACTTTTTCACAACTTTAAAAAACATATATTGTGGGTAGCCACAGTATCCAGTAGGCCCAGGGTTAGTCATGGGTGCATGATACAACTGTTTCTGTGAATTTTGTTGAACTTAAATATCTTTTACGGCATGGATGGCATGGAATTGAATAGCTCACTGTTATATGTGGAAGGTTTATTTAATTTTGGGGTGCGTGTTAAAGCCACACTAGCCGGTAGGCCCAGGGGTACTCAGTGGTGCATGGACCAAGTCTTTCTGTGGGGTCTCTTGAATTTAAACATCATTTAGGGCATGGATGGCATTGGATTGGGTGATTTTTGTGTGTATTTTGATTTTTGGGTGTTGTTGGGGCCTTGTCCAGGGCCTGGCCATGTGGGTGGGGGCCATTTTAAGACCTAGTCCAGGGCCTGGCCATGTGGGTAGGGGTCTAGGGGCCATTTTGAAGCCTTGCAGTGTGCTTTGTGCCGTAGGCTTGCACCCAGTCTGCCTTGCTTTCATCCATTATGCCCAGGGGTAGTCAGTGGTGCATGGACCAAGTCTTTCTGTGGGGTCTCTTGAATTTAAACATCATTTAGGGCATGGATGGCATTGTGATTTTTATGTGTATTTCGATTTTGTTGGAGCCAGGTCCAGGGCCTGGCCATGTAGGTAGGCGGGGGGGCATATTGAGGCCAGGCAGTTTTTGCCATAGGCCTGCAAGCTTGCGGGCAAGTAGGCCTAAGGTTATGAATGGGTGCATGAAACAACTCTCTCTGTGTGGTCTCTCTTCTATTAATTTAAACATCCATTTTTGATTAGAATTGCAATTTTTATTTTTGGTCTTTCCGTTTTTGGGTGTGTTGTGTTAATAATAATAAATGCCTAGTTGCAATAGTATTAATTGAAGCACGACATATGCAACATTTATTTAACTGATGTTCCTCTGGCTTCTTTGCTTTTAGGTGCACAAAGACTGAGAACCAGGAATCATCATCATCATCATCACTTGTTGTAGTGCCAGGAAGAAGTCTTGCTACAGTATGTGCACAATGTCACGTGACGTCACGTGTGGCCACAGACAACTCTGCAACTTGTGCAACTGCGTCCTGCTGTTCTGACATCTGAAGAAGATGGGCCCAAAGAAAGTTGGCCGTAGCTCCTCTACCAAGAAAGTTGCCAGTGCCACTGCCAGTAAGAAGGAGCAGAAGAAGCAAGTGGCGCCACTTACCAAGGAGACTGGTGACACTGGTGTGCCGACCGACACTTTTTTTGGGGAAAAAAACTACGGCTGCAGCAGCGGCGTCCACCGGGGACCAAGCTGGGAGCAGCACCTCCGCTTCATTGGTCTCAGTGCCACCACGCCAAGTTAGGCCCAAGCCCATGAGTGCCGCAGAGGCAGCCACTTTAATTGCTCTTTCACCATCGACCAGTGATGTTGGCGTTGACTCATCACAAAGTAGCATCCAATCAACGCAGGGTGTAACTCATCTGACGAGTGTTCACCCACAGCCGCAATGACAACCACAGGTGCAACAAGGAGAGGCGCAAGGAGAGGCGAAGGGGAGGCACAACTGCCCACAATACTTGTTCCTCCAGAAGTTGCGGCATATCAGGAAATCGAGATTCATGCGGAGGTATCAGCCGAGCAAGCCACTCCTGATGGTCCATTGTCTTCCAGATCCCCAGCAAGGAAAAGGTCAAGGAGGGCTAGTGCAACTTCTTCTTCAAGCCCCCTTCCTTCTGATGATCTAGATCTTGATTGGCACCCACCAATTCAGTCTGAGAGTGAGGCACGCCATGAGCCGACAAAGCTAGGTAAAAGGAAGGTTCCCGCAAGGCTTTCAGTTATGGGTAATGATGAAGAAGAAGTAGAAGTGGTGCATTCTGCTGCTGATGAAGAGTCTGACGATGATGACCCAGTCATCACAGTCGTCACTCCAGCCCCAGCGGGCATGCAGCAGACAGACATTTTTACCCTATCCCGAAATGCTGCACAGGATGTGGGCGGCGTGGCACTGGTATCACCACCAACACAGGTAAATACTACACCAACACGACCTACAGCTTCCATATTTTCTCTTCAGAAGGGCCGGCAGGGACCTCCATCCAGCTCGACCTCCATTACCTCAAGTAGTGGTGCAGTAAGTGCAGAACAGAGTCAAATTCCACCACGCCCATCCTCCACTTCATCTGGCATTGAAAGTGGCACCTCCACCACCACCAACAAAAATCTCAACTCTCCAGTTTGGGACTTCTTTAGTATTAGCAAAAAGGCGGAAAACCAAGTTATTTGTTCGATTTGTAAACAAGTAGTTAGTCGGGGTAAGCTTGGTACCAACTATGGTACCGGAGGCCAGAGAGGTCATCTCCCAAAACACCACAGCATCCAGTGGGAGGCGCACCTAAGTAACATCCGGAAAGCCAAAAGTAGAAATCCAAATGTAGCCATTGAGATTGCATCTGATGACGAGGAGCTGATCGTACAGGGGGCGAGGTGAAGAAGCGAGAGACATTTTTTCGGGTACACACAGTACCCCTGGCAGCAGCACTGCAGTGGTAGCACCCACACCCTCTACCCCAGCAACATCAAGGTGGAACAGTAAGAGTCTGGTAGAGACACCAATGTGAAAAAGTACATCAATTAGCCTAACTGGGTTGAAGAAGTCTGGATCATCATCACATATGAAAACGGTCCAGACCATCATTAAAAGCATGTTTTAGTCGGAGGCGCCATTGGAACACAACCACCCAATGGCACGTCTGTATAATGCAATGCTGGCTAAAATGTTAGCGCTGGACCTTCTCCCTTTTTCTTTCATGGAAGAGGTGGAATTTCTAGAATTTGTGGCAACAGTCTTCCCTAAATGGAAGGTTCCTAGCCGGTCCTATTTTGCCAGAGTTGCGGTTCCGGCACTACATCAAGATGTGTTGGACGTGATTGGGGCAGCTTTGCAGAAGAGTGCTATTCACACCATCCACCTGACAACAGTCATGTGGACCAGTTGCCAAGCCGTTGATTAAATGTGCATCACTGAACACTGGGTCTCTTTTGCGGAAGTTAGATAGAAGATAGCTGCAGGTGTTGAGAGTGTCACAATTTTTCAAGCTACTCGGAAACATGCAACAGTAGTCATGTTTGCCATGGAGAAATTTCATACTGCAGTAAACATTTTGGAGGAGTTTAACAGTAAGGACTTTGAATGGCTGCAGCCAAGAAAGCGCATGATTGGTTATATTTACATGGATAATGGCAGTAATATAGTTAAGGGCGTTGCTGATGGTGGCTATTTCAGAGTGCCGTGTTTGGCGCACAGCATTAACATTATTGTTCAAGATTTCTTGAAAAAAGAAAACACAGTCAGCAAGTTACTGACCACCTGCCGAAGAATCTGCACACATTTCAGCCATCCTTTTAAGGCCCGGAAGCAGATGATCATTCAACGTGACAGTAGAGTGCCAGTCAGAGGACTCATCCAGGAGGAGGCAACACGTTGGAACTCAACCTTCTACATGCTTGAGCATCTGTTTTAGCAGTACTTGGTAATCAATGAGTATGCCTTTCACGCACAGGGTGCTTCTATGAAAGACATGAGGCTAGAGGTGGAGGAATGGGACCTAGTTAAAAGCCTGACAGACATGCTTCGTCCTTTTAAGGTGTACACGCGTGAAGTCAGCAGGGAGGACTGTACTTTGGGCTAAGCTATCCCATTGTTGTTCATGCTAGAGTACCAACTGAAGGCGGTGTCTTCAACGTTCTGAGTTGATGCTGAAAAACAAGACGCATATCAGTTGGCGGAGAGCTTATTAAGCCGCCTAGTTGACAATGCTAGGCTTAAAGCAATACATTCAGAACAACATTACATTTGTGCCACTATTCTGGATCCACGGTACAAAAAGGCACTGGCCAGCAATACATTCATTCCTTTTTCTGAAGCAGATGTTTCCAAGTACAAACATTGGCTAGCTCTGTCAGCCACTAGGTTTGAAAAAGAGCGGCAGGAAATTGAAGGAACCACCGCAAGTACTACTGAAGCAGCAGGCCATCCGGCATCAAGGTCCACTTCTGTGGCCGACAGCAGTCACTTTCCCTCAGAGCTGTTACCGACACCAGCAACCGTATCATCATCACCTGCACCAGGCCCAGCCATGATATTGTCGGAAGCGGATTGGATAACTCATCAAAGGTTTGCTCGTTCCAGTGTTGATGCAAAGGCAACAGACCGTACGCAAAGTGGAGCACCCCTGGAGGTCCTTGAGTGGATGGTGCAGGACTATCTGTATGACCCAACAGAGGTCTTCTTTGATCAGAACCCATTGGTGTATTGGTATGGGAAAAGGCCTCAATGGCCACTGATCACCAAGCTGGCTATAAATTATTTGGCTTGCCCACTCGCAAGTGTGTCTTCTGAATGTGTTTTCAGTGCTGCTGGTGCCATTTTAACTTCAAAAAGGACGCGCCTCTCGCCCAAAAATGTGGAGAGGTTAACAATGATCAAGATGAATCAGCACTTCATACCATCAGATTACAAAATACGTGAATCCACGCAGAAAGAAGAGGACACCGACTTAGGTGACGGAACTTCTTCTGTGTTAGCTGACCTACTCCCGTTTCAATTCACAGAGTTTGAGGACGAGCTCTACTTCCCTGACACCTAGGCTTGAAATACTTACTTTTTTTTTCTCGTCCTTATTCACTTTTATTTCTGTGTGTCTTTCTTTATTTTGCAACTTTTAGCACAACAAAACTCTAATCACAACAAATCCATCAGCAGCACTGTCTTCGTCTTATTTCCTTATTGAAGGTGCCGCTGTCTGCATTCCTGAAGTTCACAAGTTCATAACTCAGTCATGCTCCTCTATCCTCCTCCTCCAGAATCTCCCTATCCATTTCCCTCTAGACAGATGGCCGGATTATGCAGAATCAAGAAACTGTTGCTTCGTAGATGAGTCCCCTCAAAAGAAGTGGGACTGGACTGACTGACTATGCTGACTGTTACTTCTGAAATTGACACGAGAGGCTGCCCTGTGGCCCTTCACTTAAGAACAAGATGCTGACAAAAAGTGGAAAAGGTAATGAATGATGAGATGACATGCACTGGACAGCACTGATGAAAGCAATTACTGTTTGTTTTTGGTGCATGACATGAATCCTATGTGTTCTGTTATTATTTAATCTTTTACACACTAAATGTAACTCGTCTACTCTGTTTACATTGTTTAATGCAAACTGTACTTCTACTGCAGGGGCCACTATGTTGCATTTTTTAATATGGAAAATGTCCTTGGACTCACTGTGGGTAGACTGTGAGTGCATGAACAACATTGAGTTTGCCAACACCATGATGATGATGAGTCATGATGACCAAAGTTACATAATATCTTTACAGTCACTCACTGGGATGGATGGATCATCATCGTCAATTTACGGAGGAACTATGACCATTTCATCAGTGGCAAACAGGTAAACAAGTCAACAACAACCACAGCAGAACTACATGTCTGTCTAGTCGTGGTATGGAGTGGTCGAGCCAGTGTAGTGTTATGCCAGAGTCCAGACAGCGGTTCATGTAAAATTGTGGCTATGTGGCTTGCTGTATAAAATTAGATCGGCTTTGTCTGTCTGTGTCAAAGAGGTATGCTACATGGAGGTTGGTTTACTCAGTGGTGCCTGCCTTGACCGTCTGCATGGCCCTGGCCTGCTGTGTGCTAATTATTATCCTGGAAACAGACACTCAGAATAGGCACTTTAGAAATTATGCATATATGTAATACTGTCGCCTCTGAAAGAGAAAGTGTTATTTTTACACTACACACTGTACCTTATATTTTTCCTCCGGGGTGTTTTAATATCCCTTCTTTCTGTTTTTCCATCGACAATTACAGGCCGGCACTTACCCTGTGCGATGGGAAAAACATTAACTCAGGCTTACCATAGCAATCCGCAATTCCGCATCCGCCAGGCAGGCAGTGGACAGTGTGGTCACCAAGATTGATCGACGGAGCGCCTGATGGAATGGAGGAGTACTGCGAATAAGAGGAATGGCTGGATGCATGCAACTTCCTAATTTGACTAGGACAACTACAACATACAGTTACTGTATGCACTTCACTCGTCCTTATCTTTTAAATAATGTTATTGTTGTGAACTTCTATGAGTGCGACTCTGTGCGTTTGCTCTCTGCTTCAAATTCATCCCTACAGCTATTTAATACGTTTCTTTGCTATTTTTAAAACTAATGTAATGTACTACTAAGTGTTTATTTTCTCTGAGGGCAGATAGGCAAGTAAAATTGCGTAATTACTGCAGCCCTGTACTGTCTAATTGTTTAGTACTAGTTAGTAAGTTGTAGTAAGTACTGCTTTTCAGTAACGTAACCACCCATTTAGCAAACAACTTCATGCATGCACTACCTTTATGTCGCTTAAAAGATTTATGGATATCTTCGTATACAAAGATTTGTTTTTCTTCATTTGTTGTTTGTCCATGCTGTGTTTTTTTTCTCTCTCCAAAAAACTTTCCCAAAAACCCCCATTCCCATTATTTTTCAAACCCTAACCCTCTTCCCCCGGGCTGTGTGGTTTTCATTGAGGTGTGACTAAATGACACCAATATTTCCACACGCTTGCTGGGGAGGATAAGGTGAAAAGCAACAGAAAATCAATTTCAAGGCAGGTCAAGGAATCCGAGGATATATTCTAATTCTGCTTGACACACACCCATGAGTATTTGCAAATCAATTCAGAAATTCATGTCCGCGATCAAGTGGATTCATCATCAACAACATCCTCCTACACGTGACAAACGCTTACGCTGCTGTGGCCTTCAGTACTAGTTCTTGTAGTAGCCATAATCCACGCAACTAGCAGTTAACTTTTGTTTGAATACTTTAGCATTGCTTAGGCTACAATTTATGGCACTGTTCTTGTGTACTATACCGTGGTACTGTCCTAATGCTCCTCTCAGGCCACTCAATGTCTCATTTCCTTTTTTTACATATGCTGCTACTGCCATTGTGTACCACTACTACTACCACCACAACGATGCCATTTCATCTGTCCAGGATTCCATAGTCAACCTTAATCGCCATTTGCTATGCAACCAGCCCTATTCTCAAACACGAATCACAGGTAAGATAAGCATTTTGGGGAGGAAGAATAATGGAGTAGGAGGAGAGGAGAAACTGACGGTAGTACTAGTAAAGTAGTAGGACAATTGACTTCACTAACTCTGTTAGTGGCACTTTTGCACAAATTTGAGCGATTACTTAGACAATTTGAATCAACCAGCCAGTTAAGTTTCAGGAAAACAAACGTATATTTAACCCTCCCCGCCTCCCCCACAAACAGTAAAAACACCTATGCTATGTTTAAGTGGAAAATAAATAATTATTTTTCGACCCTAACAAAAATAAACTATCCCACAAGACCCGACCCACCCCCCCTCCCTAACCCCAACCAATGTCAATGAAATGTCCCCAAAAGTCCCAAAACCCCAATGCCCAATTTCACCCCCCCAAAAGTCTTTAAAAAAGGGGCAAGGGACAGTCTCTCTCTACTTTGGCCAGCGGTGTCCTGTGGCCAGGTGGTCACGCAGCTCTCTCCGGAGGGCCTTCAGCAGGACTTTCTGCCTCTCCACCTCTTATTCAAGGTAGGCCACTCGCAGGGTTAGGTGGTGCACACGTGCCTTGCAGGTACTGTCGGGGGCAGCTGTTGGTTTACCTGCACAGCGGCGGCGGATGGCTGCCGGACCACGGCGCCGTACCGCTGGAGGATTGCGCTGGCTGTATGACCCAAGGGCAGTGGAGGAGGATGCAGCTGTTCTTGTTGACTGCGAGTCATCCTCCTCCTCCTGAGCCATTAGCCGCCGATATTCGGTGACAATTGCCTCCAGCTTCCGTCGCCTGGCCCGGATACCCAACTCCTTCCTTGATAGTTTAGAAGGAGTATCTATATGAAGAAAGAAAAAATACTGTAACCAATACTCTTTAAGATGAACACAAAATAATTCAACAGAAAGTTGTGCCACATTAGCACTAGCAACTTGCAAGCACAGTACATAACATTTGTGGCATGTATCTATCTAACCTCCCACTTCGTCGGCCTCTGCTCTAGCATTAGTGGGAGTTTCAGGAATTCTACTAGCACTATGGACTCACTACATTAGACATAGACAGAACACCAGTCTTCTTCTCTCTTGTTTAGCTAAATTAGTACGTAAACTTGTGGAAGCCAGCATAATGCCAGCGCAGTCAGCTGGCACCCAAGAAAAACAGACGCAAGCCATGATGGCGCAGACTCACGTTACTGTTACCATTACATGCAGGTGGGGAAGCTCTTACTTTTCTATTAAAGGTGGCACTGGCCATACTCTGTTACAAGTTACAACAAGGGCTACTGCTCAATTAATTTAACTTTCACCCTGCCCTGCCCCTGAATACTACAAAAGGAAAATGAAGAAGATAATATGATCATCTATCCCTTCACATGATATTTGTTTATATAAGGGATGACTTTAGGTGCTTTGTTTTTATTGATTGAGTGAACACCGATAGGCCACACATGAATGACAGAGTTGAAAAAAATTATTAACATAGGTAGTGAGTGGTCCCCGTAATCGCCGGAGGAAGGCACTTGTGACTTGACTTGATAATGTGAACTATACAATATAGATACACAATATATGCTGTGCTTGCAAACTACTGTTAGTCAAGGGAGTATTATGAAAAATTACAACTTCTACTTTCCTCGGCTTTCCTACTCTGGCACGGACGTGCGGTGTTACATGCTCTTTAAACTAACACTCTTCATCCAGTGACCGTCTACTCTGTCTACTCTACATACACCTATGCTATCTATGAGGAAGATACCATCCAGGCATCCATCCATTCAAAGTAAATGTCAATCATTCTTCTTAATGTCTCAACTGGACAAACCTTACTTTTTATCACCGAAAAACACCCTTTTTATTTTATTTTGTAAACCGCCACCCATGCATCCGTGCTTGACTTGCATTTGAATTTGACCCAAAGGATATATTGCGCACACATACAGTTTCTGTTTCACCCAATCAGGCAGTCCTCTTTTCTTTCTCCTTCCACCCATCCTTGTTTCAACCTGCCATGCATCAGATTCCTACCAGCCACCTCTGCCTGCACTCAAAAACACGTATCATTCTTTGCCTGTCATTAATTTAACTTGCTCGTCCTTCCTTACACCCTTCTTTCCCTTTTCGTTCATCCCATCCATCAAGTTCATCTTTGATCTGACTTGGCTTCTCGATAAAACTTTCACAGCTGAGTTGAAGTCAAATTTAGAGGAGGCCATTGCTTACTCGTCAACTCCCGCCGCTAATGCTATTGCTAATGTGAAGTCAAGGGTGACTGTCTTCTACCTGGTTGACAAAAACTTAGTTCTAAATTTGTAAGTCTTCTTAACAGTAAAGTGTACTTGTACTGTACAACATATACACCCCTGCAGCGAGCCTACTCTGCAATCTCAATTAATAAGGAATATAATAGCTTACCACTGCCCGTCACTACCGAGGCATCCCCCACAGCAGCACTTCCTGCTGGCACTGGTGGCACCGCATCCGCCCCTGGAGTGACCACCTCCGCACTGGCCCCGGCACTGGTGGTGGGCTGTGCCGATGGTGTTCCGCCTAGAAAATACATTTCATATTTTTAGATGCCATATACACCACTCCCTATTTTGTCTAGGAATTAAATCTTTTTTTACTATAAACAAATTTCATTATTTGTGACTCTCTAGTCTAAACTAAAAATTCCCCTTTCGGAAGGGGAGGGTGTTTTTATTTATGCTTAGCCATAACATGCTACACTTTTTGGCACAACTGATGAATGCTTGCTTTTTAACACTCGCCATTTTTCTCATAACAGACGGAAGCTTCCCTTCTACGAACAAGAGCAATTTGTTACTGATCATCATCACCACCAGTACTTTAAGTTCCAACCAGGTGAGGGGTCTCCCACAATTAATGTGTACAATCAGCCACTGTTCAGTTTTCAAGAGTTCACCGTTTCTCTTCAATGAAGTTGATTTTAATAAATGTTTTTATATAATGCACAATTGAAAATTAATATACATAGTACACACAGAGCTAGTTGTTTTACTTTTAATAAAGCTTTACAACTTACATAGACTCTGTGGTTTTTGGTCATGAGTGAGTGAGCAAAGGGGTTTGCAATTTGCAAGCATGATTCTGTGACTCTGATAGGTCGGAACCCTGACTCCGTAGTCTTATGTTCTGGGTTGTATAATCATTGGGGATCATCGCTGCATTCGGGAGCTAAATAATGATGACTCTGACACACTAGCTAGTCAGTAAGGAGATTGGGGGTTCAACTTCTGTTGTGACTGAGGTATGTGGAAAGTTTAACTGCGCCAATTATCACCAAT
Source organism: Lissotriton helveticus (assembly GCF_964261635.1). Lineage (NCBI taxonomy): Eukaryota > Metazoa > Chordata > Amphibia > Caudata > Salamandridae > Lissotriton > Lissotriton helveticus. The sequence goes on from NC_136068.1 coordinate 513,107,776, forward strand.
GCCCTATTTCTTGTCCATAGTTCTGTAAGTGCAGAATAGTCCCTGCAACAGTAGTAGTATGTCCGCCTATCCAATCAAAAAGTAAACTAGTATCTTATTCTTGGTGGCCATTGACAGTTTATTGTTGGGAATTGTCAAAGCATAAACATTAAGAAGACTTCAATACACATTATGGACAACCCAGAGGACTACACTCAGTGCCTAGAGCTATTGCTGAATAGGAGTTTTGTTTAACACCTTTTGCCAACTGTGCAAGCTTAGCTAGCTACACAGACAGACTAATAATAATAAATAGTAGTAGCACAGAGAGTCATATAGGAGAGGCAGGATGAGAATTTAGAAACAGTCTACAAGAAGATCAAAGACGATTTAGGAAAAAATAGAATTATGATGAATGTTTGGAAAAAATAGGTGCTGTAAAAGTTAGGGAAGTATAATTATCAATATTAACAGGAAAACTTACTGGGGCCACAGAAGAGCCCTCGGCGGACCGATCCTGGCCTTCCTGCTCCGCCATCACCGCCACCGCCTCCTCTGTCCTCTTGCCCCTGGGAGGAGCTGATGTACATGAAAGAAAGACACAAACATGGATGATTGTTGTCAACGAAATCAAACATTTCAAAAAAACAATAACAACAATTGCACTAAATGTATTGACCTATCTGATGTGGTCTCCTAGGATATTAGTATTGCTGGATTCGCGGACCGTCTACTTGTAAAGTTATGTAACTCACTAAACCAACTACAAAAAGTTTCTACTAGGACTGGCAGCACTCAGCAGCATGCGAAGTGACAGACAAGGTCCATCATGATTGCAGACCACTAAAAAATTTCCTACTAAATAACAAGTCATAGTATACTCAACCTATCAATCCACCACCACTATCTCTTCTTAGTGGCAGGAGTACAAAGGAAGGACTGGACTTGAGTCTCTAGTCTCTTTAGCATTACGCAGTTCTGTAAAGTACACTCATACATAATCACTCAGGCCTAATGAGCACAAAATTGAAAACAAGTACGCATAGTAGCACCGCCACTGACTGAGCAGGCGAGCACCTGCAATCACAGAGGCTTTTGAAACATAATTTACCTGCAATGTAATCGGCAGCATTCTTGCTCTTCGGAAAAAACATATATTTGCAATATGGCACAGAGCAGAAGAAAACAAAGTAGTTATTAAATAGCTACTAGTAGTCACCAAGCCCAGGGATCTCGACACCAAGCAGGTCGAGCAGGTCTTGTTCCCAGTCCAGTATGTCGGACCACCGGTGTGTCACCTGGTTGTAGATGCGCTGGACCCCTGACTCCCGATGCATTGCCCCGCACACCTTACCCCATAGCTGGTGATGCTCCCGGAGGCTGTACCCGGTACCGGGCCTGCTGACTGCTGCGATGGTCTTCAGGAGGTGGTGCTGCACAAAGAAGGCCAGTGCGGCCACCTCCACGCTGCTGAAGATCTCACTGGGACTTACAGACTCCCCCCTTAAACGCCCGCAAGGGAGCTGGCTGCGGAGTGCGGGACTCTTCCCCTTGGACTTGCCGGCTCCCTTTGCCATGGTCCTGGGTTAAAGAAAGGAAAAATAGGAAAGAATAGGGAAAAAAAGTAAAGAAAAGAAAAGAGAGAGCTAAAAAAAGTAGTTATTAAAGTAACAAAAAGTAGAAAAAAACACAAAATATAGATGTACAAAAATAGAGAGATAGATAATGAGTAAAAAAGATTAAAAAAAAGTTCAAACAAAGGATTACAAAGATTAAAGCAGGATACAAAAGGCATGCCCAGAACCTTAGCAATGAATGAAAAACAAGATGGCCACGCCCATTGCAACCAAATGGGTAAGTTTGCGCGATATTTTCACCGCGAGCACGCAAAAACGGACGCGAACACGCAATTGCGCCCTGCAACAGGAAATGGACAACGCGAGCATGCAACTAGCGCCCGGAAACGGAAATACGCAACACGAACAGTGAAAACAAGATGGCCGCGCCCATATATGACCGCATGGGTAACTTCGCGGTATCCGCAGTGAAAAAAATCCCGCGAACTCGCAATAACAAAAAAATCCGCAATCTCACGAAAGTTCGCGAATTTTGCGAACCGCTTTCGCGTGAATTCACATACCACAAATTCGCAAAATTCGCCCATACTTAATTGCTACCAGGAGGCAAGCCTGGAGTAAATACTCTAGTTTTTCCCCAGATGTTCAAGCTACTCTGGTTGATTTGCCTTTTGATGGGTCAAAGCTTTTCGGGGAGAAGGCGGATTCTGCCTTTCAAAGGTTTATAGACAGTAGAGCTACGGCGAAGTCTTTGGGACTGCAAACCCAGTCAAGGGGGTTTGGATATAGAAAATATTGCGAATTTGGAAGGTCTTCCTTACGTGGCTTGCGACAACCACAGGAACAGCAGCAGCAAACTCTGCTCTATAAGTCCTATAGAGGAATAAACATGGGTCGTCAACGTGGGTCTACCCGCAATCTCTCCTCCTCCTCTTCTACCTCCCCTGCTCCCCCTGGTAGTGCAGGGAAGCAGCCCTAGATCCCCCATCCTGGATCATGTAGGTAGGAAATTGCTCACGTCAAACCTTTGGGTTTTAAACCTTGTAGAGAATGGGTCCGCCCTTCACTTTCGGGAATTTCCTCCACCTTACCCTCCTTGCCAAGGTTCTTGTTCAGAGAACCATTTAATTCTCCTTCAGAAGGAAGTCCTTGTGCTCTTCAAAAAGGTGCGATAGAGGTGGTCCCGGAGCAGGAGAGGGGTCAGGGATGATACTCCCGGTAGTCCTTGAACCCCAAGAAGGATGGCAGGTTACCTCCGATCCTAGACCTCAGGATCTTGAATTTTTACCGCAGACTGGAGAAATTCAAGATGTTGACCCTTGCGCAGGTTCTTTTGGAGCTGCAGCAAGAGGTCTGGATGGTGTCAATCGATTGACAGGATGCGTATTTTCACATTTCTATCCTGAAGTCGCACAGGAAGTATCTCCGTTTTACAGTGGGGCCTCAGCACTACCAGTTTGTGGTCCTACCGTTTGGTCTTACTACTGCACCTCGAGTCTTCAAAAAGGTGAGGGCAGTGGTGGGGGCACATCTCAGAAGGTCAGGGATCCCAGTGTTCCTTTATCTGGACGACTGGCTGCTCAAAGCGGAGTCGCCAGAGATGGTGCATCATCATCTGCATGTAACAACTCAACTGTTGTTCAACTTGGGCTTTTCAATAAATATGCCCAGATCTCACTCGGTGCCCTCTCAGCGTTGATAGGGGCGGTACTGGATACTACTGTGTGTCGAGATTTTCCTCCTCCTCAAAGAATTCTCGACATTCAGGAGATGATTCCTGTGTTTCACAATGGAGCGGTGGTTCTGATCCTGAAGGTCCTTCACCTGCTTGGTCTGTTCGCTTCCTGCATACTTTTGGTCAGTCATGGGCGCTGGCACATGAGGGCACTCCAGTGGTACCTCTGCAGGCAGTGATATCAACACAACGGAGATCTCAGGGAGTCAGTCAAGATCTCCAGAGAAGCTGCAGCGGAGCTGACTTGGTGGAGTGTGCAGGGCAACCTGACTCAAGGCAAGCCCTTTCAGTCTCGGTGGCCACAGTGATCACGGATGCCTCCACTCTAGGGTGGGGTGCTCATCTGGGGGATCTGGAGGTCAAGAGTCTTTGATCTCCAGAGCAAAGGTTGCTTTACATCATCCTACTGGAATTGCGGGCAATACGCTTGATACTAAAGGCTTTCCTACCTTCCCTTCGTGGTCAGTTGGTTCAGGTCCTGATGGACAACACTACCGCAATGTGGTACATCATCAAGCAGGGAGGAGTTGGGTCATACCATCTCTGTCGAGAGGCTCTGCGACTCTGGTCTTGGGTAAAGAACCATCAGATATGTATGTTTGCAAATCCTCTGGCCGGTGTGCTAAATGTTCGTGCGGACAGTCTCAGTTGGCATTACTCGGCCGATCACGAGTGGAGGCTTCATCCGAAGGTGGTTCATCACATCTTTCAGATGTGGGGGACTCTTCAATTGGACCTGTATGCTACTCAAGAGAACGTGCACTGCATGTTGTTCTGCAGTCTTCAGTATCCGGTGAAGGAAGTGTTGGGGGACGCGTTTCAATTGGATTGGAGCTTGCAACTCCTTTACGTGTTTCCTCCCTTACCCTTGATTCCTCGGGTTCTGAAGAAGATTCACCAAGACCGGGCCCAAGTTATATTGATCGCTACGGATTGACCAAGAAGCGTGTGGTACACAGATCTACTTCACCTCTGATCGAACCCTCCGCTCCGTCTCCCTTTCAGGGCAGACCTCCTCTCGCAATCGCAGCGGCAGGTTCTACACCCCCACCTCCTTAGCCTGCACATTCATGCCTGGAGATTGAACAGGGCAACCTGAGTTCCTTCTCTCTTCCACCGGATGTGGTGGATGTCATTTTATCATCCAGGAGGCACTCCACCAAATCTGTGTATTCCTCCAGGTGGTCCAAATTTGTAAAGTGGTGTGGAGAGAGGAACATTGATCCTTTAAAGGCTCGTTTGTCTGATGTGCTGAGTTTCTCTCTTTTCTTAGCCCAGCAGGGGTGAGCTGTGGCTACAGTTAAAGGTTATGTGTCGGCTTTGTTGGCTTGTATTTGTTTGCTGGACTAGCCGTCTTTGTTCAAATCTCCTGTAGTGATGAGGTTTATTAAGGGCCTTACCAATAAGTTTACTCTTTTTATTATGCCTCAGTGGGATTTAAAATGTGTTCTTACTTTTCTAATGGGTTCTCCATTTGCGCCTCTTCATAGTTGCCCTTTGAGGCTTCGCTCTTTTAGAATAGTTTTCTTGATCGCTATTACCTCGGCCAGGAGGGTAAGTGAGCTTCAGGCTCTTAGTTATAAACCTCCATTCTTGACCTGTCATGCAGATAAGTTGGTTCTTAGGACCAGGGCTGCTTTCCTTCCTACGGTGGTTACTCCTTTCCATTTGGGACAGTCCATTACCTTACCTACCTTTTATCCTCCCCCTCACCCTTCCAAGGAGGAGTAAAGACTTTGGGCCAGATGTAGGTAACCAAACACCGGTCGGTAAAGGCCAAAAATACCGAATTCCGGCCTTTACCGACCGGTATTTGGCTTTTGAGATGTAGGGGACACAAAAACGTCCGATTCGGTAAATTTACCGAATCTGTAAATTTTCCGACTCGGAAACTTTACCGAATCGGTAAATTTACCGAATCGGTCAATTTTCCGCCTCGGAAACTTTACCGAATCGGTAACATTTCCGACTCGGTAAATTTACCGATTCGGTAAATTTACCGAATCGGAAATTAAGAAATGGTAAAAATGACTATTGAGATGTAGGTATCCTCTTAAATACCGAATGTGCATGAAATTTGGTATTTAAGAGTCGGTATTTACCATGGATTGAAATCAGGTGGTAACCAGGTGCAGGCTATAAAAAAGGGCCCAAAATGCAACAGTTTTACCAGAATGGCTGCATTCTACGTGATTGCGAGGTGGCTACGGCTACAGGCAGAAGGAGAGAGGGTCTGGAGAAGGGAGGAGCAGGTCTACAGGCAGAGGATCACCCTATTCCAACTAACTGAGCCAGAGATCCTACAAAGGTACAGGCTAGACCCCAAAACCATCCTGGACCTTATCAGGGACCTCCACCCACTGTTGGACCACCCAATGCCAAGGGCGCACGCCATCCCACCCCATGTGCAGGTGCTGTGCAGCCTACACCTGCTTGCATCTGGGAGTTACCAGAGTGTGGTTGCTGCGGTAGGTGGGGTGTCCCAGAGCTGCCTGTCCCATTTTTTTAGGAAATTTCTAGACGCCATGTTGCAGAGTATGCATAATTACATCAGCTTCCCTGCAACGCATGCAGAACTGCTCAGGACCAAGACAGACTTTTATCAGATGGCGCATTTTCCCAACATCATTGGCTGTATTGATGGCACCCACATACCAATATGTCCACCTGCTGCCACAGAGTACATTTATAGGAACAGGAAGTCCACCCACACCATAAATGTACAGGTGATCTGTGATTCAAAGTACATCATCACGGACATAGTAGCCAAATTTCCCGGGAGTACCCACGACTCATACATCTTTCAAAACAGTGGGATCTACACACGCCTGACAGCGGGGGAATTTGGTGAAGGATACTTGCTAGGTAACACACTGTGTGAAACTCCCTTGATACATATTGCAGATGGATGTGTATGTGTGCATGTGAGTAATATTTTTTTTTTGTTACAAATAGGGGACAGTGCATGTGCCCTCCGGTTCTTCAGCCTTACACCCTACCTCAACCCTTCAACACCCAGCCAGAGGAGATACAACAGGGCACACAAATCTACCAGGAACATTGTGGAGCGCACCTTTAGTTTGTGGAAGAGCAGGTTCCGCTGCCTACATAAAAGTGGCGGGGCACTCCAGTATACACCAGTCACCTGCTGCAAGATGATTGCAACCTGTGCAATGTTGCACAACCTTGCGGTTAAGAAGGACACCGAAGTAGATTTATCCGATTATGAGGACCATGATGACGAACAAGCACTGCCTGAACCACACACAGCTGGGTTTGCAACACCAACAGATGGCAGACACAGACGGGAAGAGATCACACGCAACTTTTTTTAAGTAAGTAAAGAGACACAGACAGGTGAAGTATGCACCCAACGTAGTTTAATTGTGTCACTACGCAGGTTTCTAAAGCACAAATGTGCAACACAAATAATTTACATTCGATGATGTGAGTCCTGGGCTGTAGCCTCAGCGTGGCGCCTGCTGCTCCTCCTTGTCTCTACGACAAGGGGGCTTGCCATGCTGCTCCTACTTGTGCTCCCTTCACTTTCTGGCACATCCAGAGCAGCAGTTTGTGCTGTTTGTGCATTTATCAGCACCTCAAGAGCACTGGTCATCCTGGCTATGCCCCTAGTAACCTCATTACTGTTTTGCGTTAGTCCCTCCTGCATGTTTATGCTTCTCCTGCATAGCAGGGATGTGACTGTGGCCAGGCGGTTGATGGCTTTATTTTGTTGATGCGCATGCTGCTTTTCCTTGCGCCTTGCTGCAATTTCATTGTCTAGTTTGGTGCACAGAAGCTGCACCGATTGGGACATTTCATGCATCCCTGCAGCCATCTCCCTGTTGACATCTACTAGTTCCCTGATGCCCTTTCCTATGTCTTCCATGTTGTTGTTCAGGTTCCTCATTTGGCGTTGGCAAGACATGATGGCCTTTCCCTACATCCTCTGGATTTTTACCATGCTCCCCTCCAGGCCACAGAATACACTTGAACCCTCCACACGTGCAGCTACACTGCTTTCTTCGACTCTGCAGCGTCTTGTGGCAGTACGGGCCACCTCTGCACTGGACTGTAATGTGGCAGAGCTACCATCCCCAGGCAAGGTGTGTGTGTCTTACCCTTCCATGTCACCTGCTGATGACTCCATTTCCAATAGTGGGGCCACAACATGCCTCCTGCTTGGTTGTGATGCAGGTGTTGTCACATGCAGTGATGCTGGCATTTCTGAGTATGACAGTAACAGAGGGGATTGTGAACATTCTGGGGACGCCTGCAACTCTGGAGGAATTTATGTGTCTTGGGAAGGAGGATGGCTACTTGGTGCACCTGTGTCCTGTGATACATCATGTGCACTTGGACCTGGCTCCTGACTCTCATCCCTTTCTGGTGCCGTGCCTTCATTCTCCTGGGAATGCCTGCGAGATGTGTCACCTGTGGACATATGAGCGTAAATTAGCTGAGCGCTACTGTCTCACAGACACTAAAATTAAATCATTTTCACTTGAACAATGTACATGTTGCCTACGCTTCATTCTGTCTGCAATCATTTCCCTAACTTGCTGGTTGCTGTGCTGTATGACATGGTCTTTCATTTCCTGACTACATGTCCCATGATGCATTGCTCCTGTATAGTGCTAGCAGTACTGGACTGGGGTTCACTTAGCCACAAAGGGTAAAGGGAAGGATGAGGGTGTGGGGGGGATTGCTGTGCATGCGTCTTACCTTTTCTGCTTGCAGCTCTGGCTGAGCTGTCTACTTCTCCCAGTTGCAGACGCTCTCAGGTTCTATGGTTGAGGCCACCATCTCCTCCAGGTCAGTAAGGGGGGGTGCTGGGTTCTTCCCTCCACCAGTTTTGGTTGCCTGCTTGTGGTGTTCAGCCATTTTTTTTTGTTAGGCTCCTGAGGTCGTAGAACCTCTTTTTCAGGTCCTCTATGTCTCTGGTAGTCACTCCAACTACATTCACGTTGTCAAGTATGTCCAGCCAGAGTTTCTTTTTGGCAGATTCAGCCACAGTGAGGGACTGCCTGCCAAACAGTTTTTGGTGCACCTTCACCACCTCCTCAACAAGGACCTGCAGCTCCATGCTGCTGAATTTAAGTTTCCTCTTCCTCTCTGCCTGCTCTTTGTCTTTGCTGCTTGCCATTTTTCAGATTTAAAAGTGCACAAAACTCTTTCTGCTGCTCAGGGACTCTCTGCTTCAACTGCCTCTCCAGAAGCTTCTAATTAGTTGCAGCTGCCTCTGTAGCCACTTCCTGGTAGGGAGGGGGAGGGTGGTAGCACCTGATTGGCTGCCTACTTAAATTTCACTTTTGTTTCCTTTCCGATTCGGAATTTACAGATTCGGTATTTACCAAAACGGTATTTACAGAATCGGTATTTCCCATTCATTCCTATGAGCCTAAAGGCCCATAGGAATGAATGGGGAATACCGATTCGATAAATACCGATTCGGTAAATACCGATTCAGTAAATACCGAATGTCCGATTTCGAATTATACCGAATCGGTAAAAAATACAGATTTTTTACCTACATTGCATTTACCGACTCATAAATACCGAATTGATAAAATTCGGTATTTAAGAGTTGGTAAATTGCAATTACCTACATCTGGCCCTTTATTGCTTGGACCCAAAGAGGGGGTCAGTTCTTACCTGGACAGGACCAGGGAGTTAAGGCTGGATGATCAGCTCTTTCTGGGCTACATTGGACGGATGAAAGGAAGAGCTGTACACAAGCAAACTCTTTCCAGATGGATCATCTTGTGTATCAAGATCTGCTACGCTCTAGCCAAGAGGACCCACCTGAAGGTATCAGAGCTCACTCTACCAGAGCTAAGTCATCTTCTCCTGCTTTGGCTAGAGGTGTTCCTGTTGTTGATATTTGTAAGGCAGAAACTTAGGCCTCCCTCCATACCTTTGCAAACAATTACTATTTGGATTCGGAGGTTAGGAGGGACGGCCATTTTGCACGTTCTGTTCTCCAAGATTTTTCCGTCTAGTCAGGTGGACACCCTCCTGCAGGAGAGGTATGGCTTTGGGATTCTATTCAAAAGGTGAGAAATCCACAGGCAGATGTATCCATCAGAAGAAGTTACTTATCTTCGGTAACTCTTTTTCTGGTGGATACAGTATCTGCCTGTGGATTCCTCACTGTCCCACCCACCTCCCTGTTGTCCACTTGTTTAAACCAAAAATGCTATAACTGTTTGACATCGATGTTTTAATATGTCTCTTTCATGCTTACAGTTTGTTACTGGAACATGTTTAGTTTGTGGCCCTTTTTTCAAGCTTTTATTGATTATGCTATGTGTACTTGCATTAGTATATTTATTTTGTATAATGTGTATACATGTGAAAATGTTGTCAGCCTGCCTGTTTGCCTCGAGGGCACGGAAAAATGGGTGGAACTGATGTCAGCGCACGCCGACAAGGTCTTCTTATGGCTCTGAGGACGTCATACGGAGTAGCGAGCGGAGCCGTGCTATTATGATGTCCTCATCGACATGGGAGAGCTAGGAAAATGAATTTCCGCGGAATGCTGGTGCAGGGGGTATTCAAAAGGTTAGGAATCCACAGGCAGATATTGTGTCCACCAGAAAAAGCATTACCAGAGGTTAGTAACTGGTATATATATATATATATATATATATATATATATATAAACAACCGCTCCAAAGGATACTGCAAGCTGCACCACCCTCACGGAGAAAAACGGACAACAACTTTAGGTAGCGTTTGCAGTGTCTCTTATTTTATTCTCTTTTCTTTGATAAGTGCAGCGGAAGTGCCATAGACCGGACGCGTTTCGGCGACCCTGTCGCCTTGTTCACCGGAATTAAAGAGTATTTGCCATTACACACCAAACAAGTTTAAAAAATAGCAATTCACCAATCATAGCACTTTGTTTTGTACCACGTGACTACATTGCATGACATGATGAACATAGTAGACAGACTGTTTTAAAACATGGTGTTTTAACCAATATGGTTAAAAATAATGGCAGTTAATTCTATCAGTTCAAATACTATTTTGTATATGCCAATTGCCAATTCTCATAGAGAAACCACATGATTTAGACCATTGTATATTCACATAATATTGTGAAAATATACATTATACCAGTACAAATACTTTGATAAATCGCCATAAATATCACGGGTACCCAAAACCATGTCTATATTGATTAACACACAGTCCATCTAAACAGTAGAAAAAATTACTTATGTCTCTTCACTGGTTAAAATCAGAAAAAAAGTGCTATAGTGTGCATAAAGTGCAAAGTGTAAAGTGCATAACCTCCATGTGCAAAATACAATAAATTCCCCAGCCGGGGAATCTAACACGGGAAAGAACTGGCAGCTTTTGAGGACAAGATAACATTCAGAAATTGTACATATTTGGTTACCATAATCAATGTGCTAAAGTGGCTAGTGCTTTTTCACTACCTGACATCAGAATAATGCATACAGCCGATATACACGAAAAATATGAAAAATACAAAGAATACACAAATGTATTGCACGACATATCATAGTTGTTGTCAGATGCTGAGTGAAATCAGATAAAAGCATAAATTCGTAATAAATTCATGATAAAATCCAAACTCCCCAAACATCAACAATAAATGATCTTTATATCAATAGTACTATCATGATGTGCTTTTAAAATCATTTTCATATATATACACCTGTATTTCATTCATTGCAAAGCTTACTAAATCGGATAAACTCCTATAGAAGGTGATATACTCAGAGATAATGGTGCAAATCTTCGCAAATATTAAGGCCCTTTGGACTCTTGGTGTCTAACTCCAAAATATATTTGGTCTCCAACCTCCTGAGGGACTTATCTCTGTCGCCGCCCCTTTTATTTGCTGGCACACTGTCAATTACAAAATAGGACAAGACATTCATATTACCCCCATGTATTGTCTTTACATGTCTTGCCACTGGATACGAATGATCAGAATTTACAGTGGCTCTCAGGTGTTGGAGGATACGAGCCTGAACTGGTAGTTTTGTGCTACCCACATACCGGAGTCCGCATGTACAGGATAAAACATAAACTGCGAATTCTGTCTTGCAGTTGAAATTGCCCTTGATCTTGATTTCCTTATCATCAAAGGCACCCCGGTATGTTTTGATATTTACACCAAATTTGCAGGCTCTGCAACTGCTGCATTTGAAAAAACCATACTTAGAGGACACCCAATAATCTTTGTTCAATATCTCAGGGCTATTATGGACTAAATCACACCTCATCGAATAAGCTTTGCGATAAGTGATGTCTGGCTTAACAGGTAAGATACTTTTTAAAACACCATCCGTTAGGGCTATAGGCCACTGGGAATTCAGGATTCTTCTAATTGCTTGTGACTGTTTGCTATATGTAGTGATGAATCTACATGAGGCCGTTGCTGTCGAACTTTCCACAGTCGTGGAGGTGTCAGGAATCCTAGCTGTCTCTTCACTGACGACTGGGAAATTTGGTTGTAGCAAGCTTGTTCTATCAACAGAATTTACTTTTGACAATGCTACATCCAGATTGTGCTCTTTATAGCCTCTGGCTAACAGTCTATTTCTAGCAATTTCACGTGACTCTACCCAAGCCTGATCTGTACTGCATGCGCGTTTAATTCTTAAAAATTCACCATAAGGCAGGCTGTCAATGGTGTGACGCGGGTGAAAGCTAGTCGCATGCAGAAGCGTGTTACCAGCTGTTGGCTTTTGATATAGACTGGTGGTGATGACCCCTTCTTGTACTGTGATTTTGATATCGAGAAAGTTTACCGTGTGTGCACTGATGTCGCTGGTGAAGGCTAGATTGAGCTCATTGTTATTGATAATATCTACAAAATTCAAAGCTTGCTCTCTATTCCCTCTCCACACGATAAAAATATCATCGATATAGCGCCACATATGGGCTACATGGGTTTCATATAGGGCCTTGTGTTGGCTTCTGAGGACATGCTCCTCCCACCAGCCTACATGAAGACATGCATAGCTGGGGGAGAAGCATGCCCCCATTGCCACTCCACGTTTTTGTCTGTAGATTTTAGTGTCAAATAAGAACACATTATTATTCAGACATCGTACAATCATTTCAATCAACATTTTGTTGTGCTGGTACATGCCAATGTTTCTTTGGTTTAGATAGTACTGCACCGCATGTATACCGTCCTCATGATCTATACACGTATAAAGTGCAGTGATATCCAGAGTCATAAAAATCATATCCTGTGTCCATTCGATGGCATTAATTTTTAGTAAAAAGTCTCTTGAATCCTGTAAATAGGTAGGCAAACTCGTAACAAACTCCTGTAAATAATAATCAACATATTTGGAAGTGTTTTCAAAACAACTATTTATGGCAGAGATGATAGGTCTGCCATGAAGAGGGTCTAGGCCTTTGTGGACTTTTGGGATGAGATAGAATAAGGGCAATACAGGATGTTCGTTGTATAGAAACTTAAATTCCTCTTTCGTGATTAGCCCCTCTCTTTGCCACTGTGATAGCAAGATTTTATATTCATTGCTAATTCTGCGCACAGAAATTCCATCGCTGCGCTCATAGCACATACTGTCTCCCAATTGTCTAAAAGCCTCTGATCGATATTTTGTTTTGTCCCACAGGACAATATTGCCCCCTTTGTCCGCATGATTGATGACAACATTTTTCTTTTCTTTCAGTTTTTTCATTAATTGAAAATACTCCCTTGTTGTTCCACTAGCTTTCGTTTTGGATCTGCAGGAATTTCTGTACAGATGTTTCAATTCATCGTTCACCCTCTCATGAAAAATATCCAAGGCGTCTCGGGGCATGATGGGAACAAATGTTGACGGTGCTTTAAAAGGGCTTTTCCCCGGCAATGAGATGTTGATATCTTCTTCCTGCGCCACATTCTGGGAACACATAGTATTGTCCTGATCATTTCTTAGCGCTAGAAGTGTTGCCAAGGCCGGCATTGATCCTGCTGGTAGACTGGTACTGGCAATTGGGACTGATTGTACAGTGGGTGTAGGAGTACGTCCGTGATTTTTAATCAGGAAAAACTTTTGTAGTTTTAGTTTTCTAATAAACTTGTATATATCAACCCGTGTCTGGACATAATCAAAGTTGCTTTCTGGACAGAAACTGAGACCTAAGGATAAAAGCTGGGTCTCTGCAGCGTTGAGTTCAATGTCTGTTAGATTGATGACAGTTGGTGTATTGGTAGGCTCATCTAATTGCGCCACGTTTTCTTCTTCTGGCGCCCCCTTCCTCCGCCGTTTTGCGCATTTGCGCCTCTGTTTCCGCCGTCTGTTTTTGGTTTGCTTGTTAATTGCCCGGCTCTCGGTCGAAGGGTCTGAAGACGTTGTTCCCTGATAAAATCCAGCTCTTCTGCAAAGCTGACCGGCCCCAACAGAGTAAAAGAGGAAGTTGACCCTCCCGAACTGCCATCTGAATCACAGTCTGTGCCCTGGCCTGTGGTGCCTGTCTCCAAGTTGGAATTAGCACCCCCTTCAGCATTTGTGGCTGTCGATGTATTTGCCTGAGCTCCTACTGTCTGTCCCATAGATCGTGTGAGGGCTTTTTGTTTTTTAACACTGTCATATTTACGAGAGAAGGTGAAGACTTGACCTCTCTCATAATCGTTTTTGTCTCTTGCAAACTTCCAGACTTTACGTGTTTTTATAGTTTCTTCCTGTTTGTTTTTACGGTCGTACATTTCCTTCTTTAGTTTATCCACCATGTCCTTATTGTCATTGGTAGTGAGTTTTTCCAAATCCTCCGTTAATTTTTGAATTGCTTGCAGATCTACAGCCCGATCTATTTTGGCAAACTTAATTAGTAGGCAGACATTACGCATAGATGCATCTAGATTGTTCTCTGCCCATTGTTTTAACAGTTCCGGATTTGGATTCTCGAAGTTTGGCGCCAGTAGTATACGTAGACCTCTTGGTACTCGCCCTGCTTCACGATATTTGTCAAGCGATTTTATTTCCCACCATTTCATCATTTCGCTTCTATGATGTTTTTCTAATTGTTTCATTAGACTTCTTATGTCTCCTTGTATATTTGTTGACGACTCACCACGAGTCGGGCGTTCGTCCACTGAAGGCAGATTTAAAAATAAGTCCTCTGCCGTTCTTTCCCTAGTAGCAAATATTTCCTCCATGTCGAGGCACTCCCGCTTCTATATGCACAATTAATCAAACTTATGAACCCCTTGTTATACACGGGTCCCTGCGAGTACTGCCCGCTACCACCTTCTCACCTGCTTGTATGCCGGAATTTGTCGGGCTCGCTTCCCGAAACGCCGTGCTCCGTCCTCCATGAGTCAGCCGACTCCGATGGACTGCACTGCGCCCGTCGTGTGCTCCGCCTTCCCCGATCAGGCAGGGGGCTGATTGGTTGTGACTCTCCCGAGCCTAATCCTCCAAACGACTTGTTGTTTCCCAAAACAGCCTGCTTTAAAAGAAGGGGTCCGTTGAAAAGAGAAGCCAAGTCCTGCTTCTCTACATATAAACAACCGCTCCAAAGGATACTGCAAGCTGCACCACCCTCACGGAGAAAAACGGACAACAACTTTAGGTAGCGTTTGCAGTGTCTCTTATTTTATTCTCTTTTCTTTGATAAGTGCAGCGGAAGTGCCATAGACCGGACGCGTTTCGGCGACCCTGTCGCCTTGTTCACCGGAATTAAAGAGTATTTGCCATTACACACCAAACAAGTTTAAAAAATGGCAATTCACCAATCATAGCACTTTGTTTTGTACCACGTGACTACATTGCATGACATGATGAACATAGTGGACAGACTGTTTTAAAACATGGCGTTTTAACCAATATGGTTAAAAATAATGGCAGTTAATTCTATCAGTTCAAATACTATTTTGTATATGCCAATTGCCAATTCTCATAGAGAAACCACATGATTTAGACCATTGTATATTCACATAATATTGTGAAAATATACATATATATATATAGATAGATAGATAGATAGATAGATAGATAGATAGATAGATAGATAGATAGACAGATAGATATATATTGATAGATATATATTGATAGATATATATTGATATATAGATATATTTCTGATGGATACTTCTGCATGTGAATTCACCTTTTAAATATCCCCTGTGGCAGCATTCCGATGGAAATTTCTTTCCTAGCTCTCCCACGTCAACGAGGATGTCACAATGGACAGGCTCCGCTCGCGGCACCGTATGACGTCATCGGAGCCACAAAAGGACCTTGTCGGCGTGCTGACGTCAGTACCCTTTTTTCCGTGTCATCGATGCTTAACGGTTTTTCTAGGGGCTCTCCATTTTCCTCAAGGAAAACTTTGTATCTCTTGATTGTTCCTGCTGGCTACTTCTAAGAAGACGGGATTTAAACCCTGCAGAGAGTGTGGTGGGCATATGTCAATCACGGACCCAAACGATGACTGCCTTTGGTGTCTATCTTCGGATCACGACGTCGAGGAATGCTGAAGCTGCAGGAAAATGAACCCGAAACGGATTAAGGAACGTGAGGCCAAGTTGTTCATGGCCAAAGCCAAGAAGGAGAAGAGAGGTAGGAAGTGGGAGAAGTCTTCGTCGTCTCACCCTTCGAGGTCAAAGAAGCATAAGAAGTCCAAGAGAAGACATGGCACTTGTCATCATTCTTTGAAGACCAGGGCTTCAAGGTCGCCGACTCCGACTGAGCAACCTCGAAGGAAGGACTTTATCTCTCCATCCTCTTCTCCTGAAGCGACGCCGGTTCCATCTCCGGTTGCGGTGTCACCGGCTTCGAGTGATTCTTCTCAACATGAAGATTGACCAGCTCCAGCGAAGTCAATGGCGCCTGGTGAGTCCTCTCCAGGTCGTGTGGCTTTACCTGTACGGGTGCCGTCCTCAGCTCCGCAGGCTCCAGTTCGACCTCAATGACTCCTCTTCAGGAAGGTACGGATCTATTTCCTCTTTTTCCTGCTCCTGGGTCTGATTCTTCACATTTCCTCAATGTGATGTTTGCCATGTTTGCCAGGGCCTCGGCTCCATCCGGCACGACTTCGGGGCCCGTTCAACCTGGGTGTTCCTCAATTTTATCCCCAGGCTCCCTTCATGCCATTTTTGCCTTCGACTCCGGCTTGGCATTTCCCGGCACCGCGATCATCCACTGTGGCTCCTTGGACTCCTTCGGCTGCTGAGTCTGCGCCGCCTCGAAATGGACGACGTCGAGGTTCGAAGGTGAGGTTCCTCCATCGTTGCCGTTGACGTCGTCACCAGCACCGCGTGTGGCTCCACCGACGCCTTTACCTAAACAACGCTCTAGGAGAGAGGCACAGAGGCTCCTTGAAGAAGTAGAATATTTACAAAATCAGGAGGAAAGGGAGATTTAGGACTCTATGGACGAGTTTGAAGGCCTGATTGAAGCTGGTGGCCTAGATACTTCTCCTGAATATATTCTTCAATCTGCAAGTGGGGGTGTTGTACAGGACATTACTCCATACCATGTAGTTATAAGGTAGGCAGCTGATTTATTGGGTCTCAAGCTTCCCTCAGCTGTGATAAAGTCCAATATTCTAACAGAAGTTTTGAACACGTCTTCATCTTCTTCCGAGCCATTGCTTCCTTTACGGATGCTTTAATAGAATCAATCTTAGAGGTGTGGCAGAAGCCTTTATCTGCTTCGGCTGTTTCTCGTTCTATCTGGAGAAGGTACAGGCCTGCCCCTGGTGATCTGGCTTTTTTGTCATCGCATCCTACTCCGGAAAGTTTGGTTGTTCAAGCTTCTTGTTTGAAGCAATCTACTGGTTCCTTCCCTAATATTCTTGGTGATAGGGATTCTAAGAAGATGGAGCAAGCTGCGAAGAAGGTGTTTTCTTCTGCAAGTATGACTCTAAAGTCCACTAATGCGACTTGCCTTCTTGGACAATATATCCATGCTTTGATGGACTCAGTTGTGCAATTAGCCCAAAAATTGTCTGAAGAAGATTGTGCCAACTTTCTAGAAGTCCTTACGGATTCGCAGGTTGCAGTACATGAGGTGATGCAATCAGGCATGGATACTGCTGACTCTGTGGCTCGTGTGATGGGGTCTTCTGTGGCTGCAAGGAGACAGGCATGGCTTAGATCATCTGGTTTCTCAGCTAATGTTCAGGCGACTTTACTGGATTTGCCCTTTGATGTATCAAAGTTCTTTGGTTCAAAGGCGGACTCAGCTTTAGAACGTTTTAAAGACAGCAGAGCTACTGCAAGGTCTCTATGTCTCCAGGTGCAGTCCAGAGGATTTAGTTACAAGCGGTATCGTGGTTTTAAGAGATCTGCTTCCTTTTGTGGCCGCCAGCAATCTCAGCAGGGCCAGCAACAACAGAATCCCTGTAAAAATCATACAGAGGGAAAAATAAAAGAGGTCTCAGGGGAGTAAATCGTCAGCAATCCTCCTCTACTTCCTCTACCTCCCCTCCCGCCACCGTTGGTACAACAGGAAAGCAGTTCTAGATCCCCCATCTCAGAACATGTTGATCCGGTTGGAGGTCGGGTGTCCCACTTTCTACAAGATTGGAGACTGATCCCGTCCGACCGTTGGGTCTTGTATCTTGTAGAGAATGGGTACGCCCTTCCCTTTTTGGCGTTTCCTCCTCCTTACCCTCCTCGTCAGAGTGGGTGTTCAGAGGACCACTTACTGCTTTTACAGCAGGAGGATCTTACATTGCTTCACGAAGGTGCGATAGAGGTGGTTCCATGGCAGGAAAGGGGTCAGGGCTGCTACTTCCGGTATTTCCTGATCCCTAAAAAGGATGGTCACTTAAGACTAATATTGGATCTCAGGATTTTGAACCTTTACCTAAAACAGGAGAAGTTCAAAATGTTGACCTTGGCTCAGGTTCTTCTTGTGCTGCAACAGGAAGACTGGATGGGGTCATAACACTACCAGTTTGTGGTTCTTCAGTTCGGTCTTACTTCCGCAACTCAAGTCTTTTCAAAGGTGATGGCAGTGGTAGCTGTTCATCTCAGAAGGTCAGGGGTTCCTGTTTTCCCCTACCTGGACGACTGGCTGCTGAAAGCACAGTCACCAGAGTTTGTTTTGCGTCACTTGCAGGTAACAGCTCATCTGTTGTTCAAATTGTGTTTCTCGATAAATTTACCCAAATCTCACCTGGTGCCTTCTCAGCGCAACCTGTTCATAGGGGCAATACTGGACACTACTGTGTGTCGAGCTTTCCCGCCTCCGCAGAGGATTCTCGACATACAGGAGATGATTCCTTTATTTCCCGATGGAGTGGTTGTTCCAGTCCTGAAGGATCTACGCCTGCTCGGTCTGTTTGCTTCCTGCATTCTGTTGGTCAACCATGCACGCTGGCACATGAGGGCACTCCAGTGGTGCCTCCGCAGGCAGTGGTATCAGCACAACGGAGATCTCAGGGAGAAGATCAGAATCTCCAGAGAAGCTGTAGCGGAGCTGACTTGGTGGAGTGTGTAGGGCAACCTGTCGCAAGGAAAGCCCTTTCAGTTTCCTCCGCCGGTGGCCACAGTGATCACGGATGCCTCCACTCTAGGGTGGGGTGCTCATCTGGGGGATCTGGAGCTCAAAGGTCTTTGGTCTCCAGAGGAAAGGTTGCTTCATATCAACCTGTTGGAATTGCGGGTGATACGTTTGGCGCTAAAGGCTTTCCTTCCTTCCCTTTGCAGTCAGTCGGTTCAGATCCTAACGGACAACACTACCTTGATGTGGTACATCAACAAACAGGGAGGTGTAGGGTCGCATCGTCTCTGCCGAAAGGCTCTGCAACTCTGGTCTGGGCTCAGGGCCAACGGATTTGTGTGTTTGCAAATCATCTGGCCAGTGTGCTAAATGTTCGTGCGGAGTGTCTCAGTTGGCATTACTCGGCCGATCACGAGTGGCAGCTTCATCCAGAGGTGGTCCATCGCATCTTTCAGATGTGGGGGTCTCCTCCGTTGGACCTATTTGCCACTTAGGATAACGCGCACTGCCCGTAGTTTTGAAGTCTTCAGTATCCGATGCAGGGAGCGTTGGGAGACGCGTTTCAGATAGATTGGAGCTCTCAACTCCTCTAAGCGTTTCCCCCATACCCTTGATTCCTCGGGTTCTGAGGAAGATTCGCCAAGACCAGGCCCAAATTATATTGATTGCCCCGGATTTGCCAAGAAGGGTGTGG
Source organism: Lissotriton helveticus (assembly GCF_964261635.1). Classification (NCBI taxonomy): domain Eukaryota; kingdom Metazoa; phylum Chordata; class Amphibia; order Caudata; family Salamandridae; genus Lissotriton; species Lissotriton helveticus. The sequence continues at coordinate 513,127,219 of NC_136068.1, forward strand.
TACACAGATCTACTTCACCTCTCATCGCACCCGCCGATCCGTCTCCCTCTCAGGGCAGACCTCCTCTCGCAGTCGCAGGGGCAGGTTCTACACCCCCACCTCCAGAGCTTGCACCTTCATGCCTGGAGATTGAACGGGGCAGCCTGAGTTCTTTCTCTTTCCCCCCAGATATAGAGGATGTTATTTTAGCATCCAGACAACACTCCACTAAGTTTGTCTACTCTTCCCGATGGTCCAGATTTGTTAAGTGGCGCGGAGAGAGAGACATTGACCCTCTTATGGCCCGTTTGTATAATATTTCGGAGTTTTATCTTTCTTCGGCACAGCAATGTTATGTTGTGGCTACTGTCAAAGGCTATTTATCGGCTTTGTCGGGGATGTATGACTTTACAATGCAAGTTAGTACAACGCGTGCCGTTACATTGCAGTCGTTCCAAGACTGCAATGATACCACGCTATGCCATTACAACGCAAGTCTTTACATCGACTTGCACTAGATGGCGTGCTAACATTAGAAAAGTGTAATTTACTATTCCAACTCCAGTCCACTTAACAGTAGGGAAGGTATTGAGATAGTAGACTACACTATTTCTAATATTAGCACGCCATCTAGTGCAAGTCGATGTAAAGACTTGCGTTGTAATGGCATAGCGTGGTAACATCGCAATTGTTGTAACGGCCACGTTGTAACAGCATCGCGGTGTACTGACTGCGATGTTAACGATGTTTCCCTTACAAATATGTTCCCTCCCTCTCCTTTCATTATGCCTAAGTGGAATCTGAATTTAGTCCTTACTTTTTTAATGGGTTCTCCATCTGAGCCTCTTCATTCTTGCCCTTTGAGGCTTCTTTCTTTTAAAATGTTTTTCTTGATTGCCATTACCTTGGCTAGGAGGATGAGTGAGCTGCAGGCTCTTAGCGACAAACCTCCTTTCCTAACCATTCATTATGTTGGTTCTAAGGACCAGGGTTGCTTTCCTTCCCAAGGTGGTTACCCCTTTTCATATGGGACAATCTATTACTTTACCCACTTTCTATCCTCCCCCTCAACCCTTCCAAGGAGGAAGAGAGGCTGCATCATTTGGACCCTAAAAGATCTATCAGCTTTTATTTGGATCGGACTAGAGATCTGAGGCTGGATGATCAGCTCTTTGTGGGCTATGCTGAGAAAATGAAAGGCAAGGCAGTGCACAAGAGGACTCTTTCCAGGTGGATTATGTTGTGCATCAAGATTTGTTATGCCCTGGCCAAGAAGGACCCTCCAGGAGGTATCAGAGCTCATTCCACCAGAGCTAAGTCTACTTCTGCTTTGGCTAGAGGTGTTCATGTTCTTGATATCAGTAAAGCAGCAACTTGGGCCTCCCTCCACACCTTTTCAAAGCATTACTGCTTGGACTCTGAGGTTAGGAGGGATGGCCATTTTGCTTGCTCTGTTTTACAGGATTTATTGGTCTAGTCAAGTGGACACCCTCCTCCGGGAGAGGTACAGCTTTGGAAATCTATTCAAAAGGTGAGGAATCCACAGGCAGAAGTATCCATCAGAGGAACAAGTTACTTACCTTCGGTAAAGTTTTTTCTGGTGGATACAATATCTGCCTGTGGATTCCTCACGGTCCCACCCACCTCCCCGTTGTCCACCTGCTTCTACCAAAAATTGTTTTATTTTAATCATGTTTATGTCTTAATAATGAGAAATGCTTTTCAATTGCTATTTCTCTTTGCTTTTATTGATTATGCATTTGTGATTTTTCATATGTGTATATATTTTATATGCTATGTATATATTGAAAATGTGTCGGTCCGCCCGTTTTCCTCGGTGGCACAGAAAAAATGGGTGGAACTGATGTCAGCACGCCGACGAGGTCCTTTTGTGGCTCCGATGATGTCATACGGTGCCGCGAGCTGAGCCTGTCCCTTGTGACATCCTCATCAATGTGGGAGAGCTAGAAAAGAAATTTCCAGCCGAATGCTGGCTCAGGGGGTATTCAAAAGGTGAGGAATCCACAGGCAGATATTGTATCAACCAGAAAAAACGTTACCGAAGGTAAGTAACTTGTTCATATACATATATATATATATATATATATATATATATATATATATATATATATATATATATATATATATATATATCCAAACAAAGAGCACCAGACTTCGGGAGGCACGCACCTTGTGTATTGATTTATTTCTGCAAGAAAGCTCTGCATAGGTCCAGCAAACACACAGAATTCATCAGCCAAAGTAGTCCTTACGCGTTTCGAGCGTCACACGCTCTTGTTCACAGGTGTTTGGCCAAATGCGGAAGGCAGTATACCGCAACTCCTAAATACCAGTTTCAAGATTCCGCCCACCTGGGCGTGTCTGCCAAGTGCATCCTGGTCTCTGGAGTGTCATCACTACGGCTGCCGCCACATTGTAAAGTTCAAAAGTACCTCAGTAGGTTACCGTGATGACCGCTGGCTTTGGCAGAGCTGTGTTTGTCCCTTTCGTGCAGAAACCACAAAGCTCAGTTTTGCAGTGTACCGTGACACGCTGGACACCACTCCAAATTTGAGGGGGGGCCTCTCCGCGACCCTAGACGGGCCGCAATTCAATATCCAAACAAAGAGCACCAGACTTCGGGAGGCACGCACCTTGTGTATTGATTTATTTCTGCAAGGAAGCTCTGCATAGGTCCAGCAAACACACAGAATTCATCAGCCAAAGTAGTCCTTACGCGTTTCGAGCGTCACACGCTCTTGTTCACAGGTGTTTGGCCAAATGCGGAAGGCAGTATACCGCAACTCCTAAATACCAGTTTCAAGATTCCGCCCACCTGGGCGTGTCTGCCAAGTGCATCCTGGTCTCTGGAGTGTCATCACTACGGCTGCCGCCACATTGTAAAGTTCAAAAGTACCTCAGTAGGTTACCGTGATGACCGCTGGCTTTGGCAGAGCTGTATTTGTCCCTTTCGTGCAGAAACCACAAAGCTCCGTTTTGCAGTGTACCGTGACACGCTGGACACCACTCCAAATTTGAGGGGGGCCCTCTCCGCGACCCTGGACGGGCCGCAATTCAATATCCAAACAAAGAGCACCAGACTTCAGGAGGCACGCACCTTGTGTATTGATTTATTTCTGCAAGGAAGCTCTGCGTAGGTCCAGCAAACACACAGAATTCATCAGCCAAAGTAGTCCTTACGCGTTTCGAGCGTCACACGCTCTTGTTCACAGGTGTTTGGCCAAATGCGGAAGGCAGTATACCGCAACTCCTAAATACCAGTTTCAAGATTCCGCCCACCTGGGCGTGTCTGCCAAGTGCATCCTGGTCTCTGGAGTGTCATCGCTACGGCTGCCGCCACATTGTAAAGTTCAAAAGTACCTCAGTAGGTTACCGTGATGACCGCTGGCTTTGGCAGAGCTGTATTTGTCCCTTTCGTGCAGAAACCACAAAGCTCCTTTTTGCAGTGTACCGTGACACGCTGGACACCACTCCAAATTTGAGGGGGGGCCTCTCCGCGACCCTGGACGGGCCGCAATTCAATATCCAAACAAAGAGCACCAGACTTCGGGAGGCACGCACCTTGTGTATTGATTTATTTCTGCAAGGAAGCTCTGCATAGGTCCAGCAAACACACAGAATTCATCAGCCAAAGTAGTCCTTACGCGTTTCGAGCGTCACACGCTCTTGTTCACAGGTGTTTGGCCAAATGCGGAAGGCAGTATACCGCAACTCCTAAATACCAGTTTCAAGATTCCGCCCACCTGGGCGTGTCTGCCAAGTGCATCCTGGTCTCTGGAGTGTCATCACTACGGCTGCCGCCACATTGTAAAGTTCAAAAGTACCTCAGTAGGTTACCGTGATGACCGCTGGCTTTGGCAGAGCTGTATTTGTCCCTTTCGTGCAGAAACCACAAAGCTCCGTTTTGCAGTGTACCGTGACACGCTGGACACCACTCCAAATTTGAGGGGGGGCCTCTCCGCGACCCTGGACGGGCCGCAATTCAATATCCAAACAAAGAGCACCAGACTTCGGGAGGCACGCACCTTGTGTATTGATTTATTTCTGCAAGGAAGCTCTGCATAGGTCCAGCAAACACACAGAATTCATCAGCCAAAGTAGTCCTTATGCATTTCGAGCGTCACACGCTCTTGTTCACAGGTGTTTGGCCAAATGCGGAAGGCAGTATACCGCAACTCCTAAATACCAGTTTCAAGATTCCGCCCACCTGGGCGTGTCTGCCAAGTGCATCCTGGTCTCTGGAGTGTCATCACTACGGCTGCCGCCACATTGTAAAGTTCAAAAGTACCTCAGTAGGTTACCGTGATGACCGCTGGCTTTGGCAGAGCTGTATTTGTCCCTTTCGTGCAGAAACCACAAAGCTCCGTTTTGCAGTGTACCGTGACACGCTGGACACCACTCCAAATTTGAGGGGGGGCCTCTCCGCGACCCTGGACGGGCCGCAATTCAAAATCCAAACAAAGAGCACCAGACTTCGGGAGGCACGCACCTTGTGTATTGATTTATTTCTGCAAGGAAGCTCTGCATAGGTCCAGCAAACACACAGAATTCATCAGCCAAAGTAGTCCTTACGCGTTTCGAGAGTCACACGCTCTTGTTCACAGGTGTTTGGCCAAATGCGGAAGGCAGTATACCGTAACTCCTAAATACCAGTTTCAAGATTCCGCCCACCTGGGCGTGTCTGCCAAGTGCATCCTGGTCTCTGGAGTGTCATCACTACGGCTGCCGCCACATTGTAAAGTTCAAAAGTACCTCAGTAGGTTACCGTGATGACCGCTGGCTTTGGCAGAGCTGTATTTGTCCCTTTCGTGCAGAAACCACAAAGCTCCGTTTTGCAGTGTACCGTGACACGCTGGACACCACTCCAAATTTGAGGGGGGGCCTCTCCGCGAACCTTTGAGGCCCCCCTCAAATTTGGAGTGGTGTCCAGCGTGTCACGGTACACTGCAAAACGGAGCTTTGTGGTTTCTGCACGAAAGGGACAAATACAGCTCTGCCAAAGCCAGCGGTCATCACGGTAACCTACTGAGGTACTTTTGAACTTTACAATGTGGCGGCAGCCGTAGTGATGACACTCCAGAGACCAGGATGCACTTGGCAGACACGCCCAGGTGGGCGGAATCTTGAAACTGGTATTTAGGAGTTACGGTATACTGCCTTCCGCATTTGGCCAAACACCTGTGAACAAGAGCGTGTGACGCTCGAAACGCGTAAGGACTACTTTGGCTGATGAATTCTGTGTGTTTGCTGGACCTATGCAGAGCTTCCTTGCAGAAATAAATCAATACACAAGGTGCGTGCCTCCCGAAGTCTGGTGCTCTTTGTTTGGATATTGAATTGCGGCCCGTCCAGGGTCGCGGAGAGGCCCCCCCTCAAATTTGGAGTGGTGTCCAGCGTGTCACGGTACACTGCAAAACGGAGCTTTGTGGTTTCTGCACGAAAGGGACAAATACAGCTCTCCCAAAGCCAGCGGTCATCACGGTAACGAACTGAGGTACTTTTGAACTTTACAATGTGGCGGCAGCCGTAGTGATGACACTCCAGAGACCAGGATGCACTTGGCAGACACGCCCAGGTGGGCGGAATCTTGAAACTGGTATTTAGGAGTTGCGGTATACTGCCTTCCGCATTTGGCCAAACACCTGTGAACAAGAGCGTGTGACGCTCGAAACGCGTAAGGACTACTTTGGCTGATGAATTCTGTGTGTTTGCTGGACCTATGCAGAGCTTCCTTGCAGAAATAAATCAATACACAAGGTGCGTGCCTCCCGAAGTCTGGTGCTCTTTGTTTGGATATTGAATTGCGGCCCGTCCAGGGCCGCGGAGAGGCCCCCCCTCAAATTTGGAGTGGTGTCCAGCGTGTCACGGTACACTGCAAAACGGAGCTTTGTGGTTTCTGCACGAAAGGGACAAATACAGCTCTGCCAAAGTCAGCGGTCATCACGGTAACCTACTGAGGTACTTTTGAACTTTACAATGTGGCGGCAGCCGTAGTGATGTCATTCCAGAGACCAGGATGCACTTGGCAGACACGCCCAGGTGGGCGGAATCTTGAAACTGGTATTTAGGAGTTGCGGTATACTGCCTTCCGCATTTGGCCAAACACCTGTGAACAAGAGCGTGCGACGCTCGAAACGCGTAAGGACTACTTTGACTGATGAATTCTGTGTGTTTGCTGGACCTATGCAGAGCTTCCTTGCAGAAATAAATCAATGCACAAGGTGCGTGCCTCCCGAAGTCTGGTGCTCTTTGTTTGGATATTGAATTGCGGCCCGTCCAGGGTCGCGGAGAGGCCCCCCCTCAAATTTGGAGTGGTGTCCAGCGTGTCACGGTACACTGCAAAACGGAGCTTTGTGGTTTCTGCACGAAAGGGACAAATACAGCTCTGCCAAAGCCAGCGGTCATCACGGTAACCTACAGAGGTACTTTTGAACTTTACAATGTGGCGGCAGCCGTAGTGATGACACTCCAGAGACCAGGATGCACTTGGCAGACACGCCCAGGTGGGCGGAATCTTGAAACTGGTATTTAGGAGTTGCGGTATACTGCCTTCCGCATTTGGCCAAACACCTGTGAACAAGAGCGTGTGACGCTCGAAACGCGTAAGGACTACTTTGGCTGATGAATTCTGTGTGTTTGCTGGACCTATGCAGAGCTTCCTTGCAGAAATAAATCAATACACAAGGTGCGTGCCTCCCGAAGTCTGGTGCTCTTTGTTTGGATATTGAATTGCGGCCCGTCCAGGGTCGCGGAGAGGCCCCCCCTCAAATTTGGAGTGGTGTCCAGCGTGTCACGGTACACTGCAAAACGGAGCTTTGTGGTTTCTGCACGAAAGGGACAAATACAGCTCTGCCAAAGCCAGCGGTCATCACGGTAACCTACTGAGGTACTTTTGAACTTTACAATGTGGCGGCAGCCGTAGTGATGACACTCCAGAGACCAGGATGCACTTGGCAGACACGCCCAGGTGGGCGGAATCTTGAAACTGGTATTTAGGAGTTGCGGTATACTGCCTTCCGCATTTGGCCAAACACCTGTGAACAAGAGCGTGTGACGCTCGAAACGCGTAAGGACTACTTTGGCTGATGAATTCTGTGTGTTTGCTGGACCTATGCAGAGCTTCCTTGCAGAAATAAATCAATACACAAGGTGCGTGCCTCCCGAAGTCTGGTGCTCTTTGTTTGGATATTGAATTGCGGCCCGTCCAGGGTCGCGGAGAGGCCCCCCCTCAAATTTGGAGTGGTGTCCAGCGTGTCACGGTACACTGCAAAACGGAGCTTTGTGGTTTCTGCACGAAAGGGACAAATACAGCTCTGCCAAAGCCAGCGGTCATCACGGTAACCTACTGAGGTACTTTTGAACTTTACAATGTGGCGGCAGCCGTAGTGATGACACTCCAGAGACCAGGATGCACTTGGCAGACACGCCCAGGTGGGCGGAATCTTGAAACTGGTATTTAGGAGTTGCGGTATACTGCCTTCCGCATTTGGCCAAACACCTGTGAACAAGAGCGTGTGACGCTCGAAACGCGTAAGGACTACTTTGGCTGATGAATTCTGTGTGTTTGCTGGACCTATGCAGAGCTTCCTTGCAGAAATAAATCAATACACAAGGTGCGTGCCTCCCGAAGTCTGGTGCTCTTTGTTTGGATATTGAATTGCGGCCCGTCCAGGGTCGCGGAGAGGCCCCCCCTCAAATTTGGAGTGGTGTCCAGCGTGTCACGGTACACTGCAAAACGGAGCTTTGTGGTTTCTGCACGAAAGGGACAAATACAGCTCTGCCAAAGCCAGCGGTCATCACGGTAACCTACTGAGGTACTTCTGAACTTTACAATGTGGCGGCAGCCGTAGTGATGACACTCCAGAGACCAGGATGCACTTGGCAGACACGCCCAGGTGGGCGGAATCTTGAAACTGGTATTTAGGAGTTGCGGTATACTGCCTTCCGCATTTGGCCAAACACCTGTGAACAAGAGCGTGTGACGCTCGAAACGCGTAAGGACTACTTTGGCTGATGAATTCTGTGTGTTTGCTGGACCTATGCAGAGCTTCCTTGCAGAAATAAATCAATACACAAGGTGCGTGCCTCCCGAAGTCTGGTGCTCTTTGTTTGGATATTGAATTGCGGCCCATCCAGGGTCGCGGAGAGGCCCCCCCTCAAATTTGGAGTGGTGTCCAGCGTGTCACGGTACACTGCAAAACGGAGCTTTGTGGTTTCTGCACGAAAGGGACAAATACAGCTCTGCCAAAGCCAGCGGTCATCACGGTAACCTACTGAGGTACTTTTGAACTTTACAATGTGGCGGCAGCCGTAGTGATGACACTCCAGAGACCAGGATGCACTTGGCAGACACGCCCAGGTGGGCGGAATCTTGAAACTGGTATTTAGGAGTTGCGGTATACTGCCTTCCGCATTTGGCCAAACACCTGTGAACAAGAGCGTGTGACGCTCGAAACGCGTAAGGACTACTTTGGCTGATGAATTCTGTGTGTTTGCTGAACCTATGCAGAGCTTCCTTGCAGAAATAAATCAATACACAAGGTGCGTGCCTCCCGAAGTCTGGTGCTCTTTGTTTGGATATTGAATTGCGGCGCGTCCAGGGTCGCGGAGAGGCCCCCCCCTCAAATTTGGAGTGGTGTCCAGCGTGTCACGGTACACTGCAAAACGGAGCTTTGTGGTTTCTGCACGAAAGGGACAAATACAGCTCTGCCAAAGCCAGCGGTCATCACGGTAACCTACTGAGGTACTTTTGAACTTTACAATGTGGCGGCAGCCGTAGTGATGACACTCCAGAGACCAGGATGCACTTGGCAGACACGCCCAGGTGGGCGGAATCTTGAAACTGGTATTTAGGAGTTGCGGTATACTGCCTTCCGCATTTGGCCAAACACCTGTGAACAAGGGCGTGTGACGCTCGAAACGCGTAAGGACTACTTTGGCTGATGAATTCTGTGTGTTTGCTGGACCTATGCAGAGCTTCCTTGCAGAAATAAATCAATACACAAGGTGCGTGCCTCCCGAAGTCTGGTGCTCTTTGTTTGGATATATATATATATATATATATATGTATATATGCAAAAAAGAAGGAGAGAACTCTGGGTAGGTCTCAGTTTAGGTGGAAAGCAGCTCCTATTAGAGCACTCTCAACACCAGCGACACTCTAGATCTGCTCACCTCAAATGTCTGTTTTTCTATCAAAGTTTTTAAGCATAGGATTAGACAGTGCTATCCATGCCGAGATAGAAAATGACAAAGTCTTTCGCCATTTAAACAGCAAAGTCTTTAAGCATGGGACTAGTACAGTGCAGTCCTTGCCGATCTGTCAAATAACAAAAGCCATTTATCACTCCAGGCACAATATTACAGCTTTGAATTGGTAAAATACCAACTCAAGCCAACCTGAAATGAATAAAAGCAACCCCTGACAGAGTGTTTCGCTCTAATTAGAGCTCTTCAGAGAGGTATAGCTTTGTCCAGACACAAGGGAGCACCCAGTATTAAGTCAAAACAAAACCCTTTCAGGCATAGAGTGACGCATAAATTATGCAAAAAAGAAGGAGAGAACTCTGGGTAGGTCTCAGTTTAGGTGGAAAGCAGCTCCTATTAGAGCACTATATATATATAGCGCTCCAATTCCTCCCAATATACACAGGAAGACAAACAGCACTCGGAAAAGTAATTATGCCAATCACGCTGAATTTTATTGTGCGGAAGGGGCTCACACAGACGCGTTTTGGCGTGCTGCCTTCGTCTGTGTGTGTTACACCGAAAAACAAAGTCGACATGTTTTTAGAGCTGAAAGCTCATTGCGGACATGATCATAGATAGAGGACTATCATCACAGCATTCAAAAGGGCGCGCCATCTTTAAATGACCTAGATGTAATATTACAATGGTACTTCAATTCAGTCCAATATAGCCCATGGATGGGCACCCGCCCCTTCTGAAAATAGTGATGCATATTATATTAACAAGTTCTTGTGATGAACCAGAGAATCAAGCCGTGGATCGGCTAATGTCCCCTATCTTACAGGTTAAACATGTCCAACATGATTTAGAAGTCACATTTTGTTTACGGACATTAAAGATGCAGTTGGTACAACGGCTGAAAAAGATATGACATGTCAACTGCTTGTTACAATTAACTCAGTTAGTTAATCCTACTGAGTTCAATCTTTAAATAAAATCATGGCATCTTTCTCAAACAATCATATATACGTACTTATATATAAATACTTATATAAACATATATGTAAACTCATTTAGAATTGCAATTAATTTAGACCCAGCGTTCCTCCTTTACGCTTAAATATCATCTTCAAGAGCTGAGAATATAACTTTCATCATATTGCAATCATAAATGCATAGTTTTCAAAATTCATGGTCATAAAAAATATGATCATAAAAAACAAGTCAAATCCCATAAATCTGATTAGGATTATAAATAACCTGACAAATGTCAGACATTATATGTGCGAGCACAGAATCATCACATGCAATAAGGAATGAGGAAGACATCCTAGAGGGAAGACATAGCCAAGGGAGAGACACAATCTAACTCAAAGTTGGTCGCATTGCAGCTTTGTGTCCCAACAGTGTTCAAGTTCTAAATTCTATACTGTGGGCAATATCTCCTATTTCCCCAGATGAGATGCCATCTTTTCCCCACTATTAAGGCCTTTCGGATGTTTCGTGGAGAGGTCTATAATATATCTAGACTCCAACCTCCATAATCGTCTCAGGCGATCACCACCCCTCACATTTGGGGGCACAAAGTCAATACCAAAGTATTGCAATTTATTGCGGTCCCGCCCATGGGCCTCAGCAAAGTGGCGAGCCACCGGATAGGCCTGGTCCGCCTTTTCTATAGCTCTAAGGTGCTCAAGTATTCTTAGTTTGAGCTCCTTAATATTGCTTCCAATGTAGCGAAGGCCACACGGGCACTGTAAGCAATAGACGGCGTATTGTGTACTACAGGTGATAAACTTGTTAATTGTCATTTTTCTCCCTGTTTCTGTTATAATGTACGATAGGACCCGTTTGCTGCCTGCGCACGCTCTGCAGCGGCCGCAGGGGTAGAAACCTTTTTGCTCAATCAAGGTGTTAACTCTAGGGGCTACTTTCTCTAGGTGGCTAGTTACTAACATATCGCCCACTGATCTTGCTTTACTAAACGTGAAGAGTGGATGGGTAGATAGGTCTTCCTTAAGTATATTATCGGTCAAAAGGATGTGCCAGTTTTTTATAAGCATCATTCTTAGATCTTTTGCCCCTGATGAATATGGGGTAATCAACCTGAACTTTCCTTTATTGCTGGTTGCATTCTCCCCGCGTCCTCCCCACTTACCTTCCGCCGAAGAGCGACGCACCACCACAAGAGCGCCATTGCTCTCCAAACTTGAACCACTGTGTTGGACTCGTTAAAACGATTCAGGAGAGAGGTGCCGCCGAGGACTGGACCTCGGTATTGGCCCCGAGTCAGCTTTGAAAGTAGGCTGACATGGGGGAACTCTGTTGCCGACAATGATGGACAATTGTGCTAATAATGATTTTTATCTCAACAGGATACCAAATGCACCGCCCACTGGAGGGTTGTAAATATGAACGGCCGTTTGAACCACAGGCCCCATAATGAAACATTGAAAGGAAGTGATTCCATAAGAAGAAGTGCAATCGGAGGAAGTGAAATTAATGCTAAACATCGGGTTGTAAATCACACGGCGTGTTTTTGGTGCCAGGCTCATCTTTGAAAAAGTTTCCATGGGGAAACGAAACGCGTCAGGACTATGCCTTGTCCTGTTGTCACCCATCAATAAAAACGGCCAAGATAAGTTCCGTGTGCGGCTCAAATTCTTTCCAGCTGGGGGGATTATGTGGACATATATATATATATATATATATATATATATATATATATATATATATATATATATATATATATATATCCACCAAATCGGCTCCGTTTCGCAACCCCCTGGCGCTCTTTCCACCGGTGCGGTACTCCTAAGCAGAGCCCCGCTTTTGTTGTGTATCGTCAACTCCCTTTTAACCAAGGAAATGAGTCCGCACTCCCGGAGATAGTTATTTTCCAGTTTCTTTTTATTCGTCAAAGCTCCAAACTTTCACCAGCACAACACCAACGCGTTTCACAACAACAGTTGCTTGTTCACGGTCAATCTGCTAAGTGTTTAACTCCTCCTATATTGCGAGGAGACCGACATGGTTTGTAATTTCACTTCCTGTTAAGGCACAGGAAGTGAGTTGGGATTTGTAGTTTTAAGGTAATTTTTCGAACGTATATGTATAACCGGTGAGAGATTACATATATCAATATTTTAACATTTTAACACATGCAAAAAAGAGAGAATTCATAATATTTGCATTTCATTAGGAGATAAGAATGATTTCAACCAAAAACGATGAGAAAAAAACGATGAGAAAAACAAAGGCATAAACAAGCCCTCTAGTGGGCAATATTATGCATGTATGTTCTCATGATTATCCACCATTTGATTTACATTAAAAGCCCTCATCTGGATCAAACAACTGCAAAAATAATGGGTAAACACCCATTGGTCACATTCAGGAGAGCAAAAAACCTAAAGGATAGACTGATCCAAAGTCATCATAAGGATCACACAAAAAAGAAAAAAGGAATTCAATGGTTAAACACCAAAGGCTTTATTAAATGCCAAAACTGCAAGGTTTGCCAGATTGCGATCAACACAAAAGAAGTAATGTTACCAAACAAAAAGATGTGGCAAATTAAACAACTGATAGACTGCAAGAGCACACATGTTGTGTATGTAATTGAATGTCCGTGTGCACTTAAATACATTGGGAGCACTAAAAAAGAATTCAAACAACGAATCTTGGAACATATAAGAGCAACTGTAAATAAAGATCGTGGAAATGCAGTTGCAAAACATATGGAATCAGTACACAACAGTGATTGGAAATTGCTCAAAACTTATGCACTTGAATGCATACTGCCACATGTAAGGGGTGGTGATCAAGAGAAACAATTAAGGTGCAGAGAATCCAGACAAATTTTGAATTTCCGAACAATGACCCCTTGGGGACTGAATCAGAGTGAGGAACTATATGTACATCTATAAAAATCAAATTAAATTGGCGTAGTTGACACTGTGTCCAAAAAATGGGGAGCCTAAAGAGAGACTAAAACTGTTTGTATATAAATCTGTAGTGAAAGAGTGTTACAGCAATGTGTATTATTATGGGTTGAGAGAATTGCAAAAAATTCTACAGTAAAGAAGGAGAATATAGACTATCATTGGGAGTATGCCCACTGGAGGGCTTTTAATGTAAATCAAATGGAGGATAATCATGAGAACATACATGCATAATATTGCCCACTAGAGGGCTTGTTTTTGCCTTTGTTTTTCTCATCGTTTTTTTCTCATCGTTTTTGGTTGAAATCATTCTTATCTCCTAATGAAATGCAAATATTATGAATTCTCTCTCTTTTTTGCATGTGTTAAAATGTTAAAATATTGATATATGTAATCTCTCACCGGTTATACATATACGTTCAAAAAATTACCTTAAAACTACAAATCCCAACTCACTTCCTGTGCCTTAACAGGAAGTGAAATTACAAACCATGTCGGTCTCCTCGCAATATAGGAGGAGTTAAACACTTAGCAGATTGACCGTGAACAAGCAACTGTTGTTGTGAAACGTGTTGGTGTTGTGCTGGTGAAAGTTTGGAGCTTTGACGAATAAAAAGAAACTGGAAAATAACTATCTCCGGGAGTGCGGACTCATTTCCTTGGTTAAAAGGGAGTTGATGATATATATATATATATATATATATATATATATATATATATATATATATATATATATATATATATATATATATATATATATATTCCAACTCAAACCCCAGTTGCACGAGAATAAACTCACTGGTGCCGTGACCACAATTCTTTCAAACGGTATTTATTTAGACAACGTTTGCCCGTTGTCTAAATAAATACCGTTTGAAAGAATTGTGACCACGGCACCAGTGAGTTTATTCTCGTGCAACTGGGGTTGGAGTTGGAATATTGAGGGATCGGCATCTCTGCCGTGTTGCCCGCCGCAAAAGTGGCTTGGTTTTGCCAAAAACCTAATGTTGAGATATATATATATATATATATATATATATATATATATATATATATATATATATATATATATATATATATATATGTATCTTGAGCTTATTCACAGTAAGAGTGCACGCTTACTAGGATTTTCTCCTTGTGTGTGTGTCCTGTCATCCACATACATGTTTCTAGCTGTCATGGTTCTGTATATCTAGGCATGGTGCCGTTGTCCCCTCACCTTCCTTTCTTGGCATTTACTGTGATGTATGCTTAGTTTGTATGCTCTGACGCCGTCATACTGTCTTGTCCCTTCTCTGGGACTGTGTCTATTGCGGAGCCATGGGATTTGGTGCTCAGTTGAACTTCTTTTTTGCAGATGTTTATTCATTTTCTTCCATTATGCACTGACCTTGTTGATTCTGTGTCTTCCTTTCATTCATGCCTGGACAAGTGAGGTCTTGTCTGTCCTCTGTAGGGTTGTAGTGCCTTTGCCTCCCCTTTTTTATAGCTTCCCTGCGAAGCTTTATTGGTCTGGTATCAGCCGCGCTGGCATTTGCTATCCCCACCGTGTTTTTGGTCAATGTTATTGATGGCTTAGTTCTCTTTGCATCTAGGTGGGTTTTCAGTTGCAGACCCTCCTCCAATTGGGTATGGCTTTGGTATCTATTCTAAGTTAAGGAATCTGCGGCTAGATGTCTCTATCAGATGAATTAGTTACTTACCTTTGGTAAAAATGTATCTTGTAGAGACACAGTCTAGCCGCAGATTCCTTAACGCCCACCCATACTCTCTGTTCTGCGAGGCCCTTACGGGGGGTTCTGCCACCTGCTGCCTTACAGGTTGCCTTGGTCTTCTTGAGGGGTACTCTGGTTCACCTGCCTCTGGGGAAGAGTGTGTTGTTCCGCCCTGGTTCTCTGGCATGGAGATTCTTATGTTCTTCCACCCTCCCTCCGCCCTCGTTTGTTTCTCCCCATTACCTTGGGGTCTCCTTGTCTATGCTGCAGTCAACTGGGTTGAGGTTCTATTTGCCTATGCTACAGTTCATAGGTCATTGTGGGGAATGTGGTGGACGTTCTCTGTTGTTGCTCACTTTTGGTCACTCGCCATGAGACGTGTTGTTTCAGTCTTGTTGCCCTATACAGTTACATCCTATGTTTCAGACTGTCTTTCATACAGTTTCATCCTGTGGTTGCAAACTGTCCTTTGTTTGTCATGCCATTCATTTCCAATGCCATTGCCTCGTTGGAGGGGGCGACTCTTCATTTGGGCGAGACTGTTTCTAGTGGCGGGTGCTTTGTTCGCTCCCTCCAGGCCCCTTCAAGTATTGAGTACTCTTTCACCATGGTCCCTGCAAGTGTTGAGTAATCTTTTCACATGGTGAGGTTTCACATCATGCTATGATTTCTTGTTATTATTGTTTTGCAGATGTTTTTTTTTTTTTGGCACACTGTTTTTGTAGTGGCATCGCGTTGTAGCACAGAAAAGTTTCACACAAGAAAACTCACATCAGCTTGCCGGGGGGCCTATATGGCTCCCTTGATGTCACTTCCGTGGGCGACGTCAGGAGGGAGCTGGGTGATGCCGCCCCGGCGTGCAGAGATACTGCTGGGGGGAAAGATTTTCCGTATCCAGTCTGTCGCCTGGGAATATTCTAAGTTAAGGAATCTTTGGCTAGACTGTGTCTCTACCAGATACATCGTTACCGAAGGCAAGTAACTCGTTCTTTTGTTCATGTTTATTAAAATACAATAAAGTATGTTTAAAAAAAAGAGAGAGCTTCCGAGAACATTCTACAAGTTGGACTTCATCTATTTTTGCTCTTTATATGTGGTATTGAAATTCAGGGTATGTGTAATGCAGCAACATGGTTATCTGTGCAATTCCTTTCTAAACATTATTACATTACTCCCAACAAAATACATCACACATATTTTGGTAGAGCAATTCTGCAGACCTGATGGTTGAAGTTCTGGACCCTCCACCAAGTTGTTACTTTGGTACTGTTCACTTAAACAACCTACTGGAGCAAATATTCAATAGAAAGAAGGTTACTTACATTCAGTAACAGTCTTTTCGATGGTCATTGGAATTCTCAAAAGCAGAGTCTGTGATACCCAGTGCCTCTGTGGGTTAATTGTTGTAATTGGGGCTGGTGTACATTGAATTCATGACCCATGTCACTATCAGCTTCTCCTTGTGATGCCAGTCTGAGTGGTTAGGCACCACCTACCGTCAGTGACAAAGAACTGCTTACAAATGTCAGATCCAGCAAGACTCCTGATGTAATTGTTCAGTTAAGGACTCTATGGGAGCTCTGATTTCCATCAAAAAGAATGTTGAGAAAGGAAAGTAATGGTGTTTGCCATTTCCACCCTCCTCTTTTTTGTTGTGCTTTTTTGCCCAGCCCTGCGCCATCCCCTTATCACCTAGCCATGGAGCTTTAATCTTCTTCCTCAGAGCCAAGTCCATGTTCGCTGTTTGTGTAAGTACTGCAACATGAGACATGGCATAATTGAGAGCACCACTGTCAGATCCCATTTGGGGGGACTTGGGGCAGACAGGGGCTTCTGGGCCCCAACCATAGCAGTTGAGATAGTTTGGCACTCATATCTCGGAGTCCATATTACTATGGCTCTCCAAACTGAAACATGTACAGTCCTTTCTGTAGGAGGATGGATATCTGACTATGGCTACCCCCAACTTTTTGCCTAGTGTTTAGCTGGTTTTCGACTTAGTTGGCCTGAGATACTGCTTATCAGGGCCCCAGGCTATCTGCGCTCACTGTGAAATGGACTCTGTGTATTTTAGGTACAAACCTATTTGGATATTGGGTCACCTTGTGAGCCCCCGTATAGTGTACTATGGGTACCCAGGGCATAGGTGCATCCAAGGCCTACCAGGGGCTGCAGCATGAATCATGCCACCCCTGGCTGTCCATCCAAATTGGCACAACTGGCTGATCAATCAGCTGGGGCAAGGTCATGTAATCACCCCTTGCTTAGGTATAGTATTCCTATACCTGCCATTATCTATAGACACATATATACCTATAAGTCACTCCTATGGCAGGCCTTAACAATCCTGAAGGCAGAGTGCTTGGTTTTATGTGAGATGAGGCTCTAGCATGAACTGAGTCTGTCTGCAGCTTTCGGAACCATGTACTTATAGCTGTTCTATGATATAGCCATACCATATACTCTTAAGTGCATTATAATCCTCGCGGTTAAATGCTAACTCTGGTTTGGCTTTATCAAAACATGTAGTGTAAGGTGTCATGCGCTTTGGAATACTACCCCCTCACCATTTCTGGTGACGGGGGTAGCATTCCACCCTTCTAGAGGGAGAAGACATGTTGTTCCTGTTAATCCCGGTTAAAGTTACCCAGAGCCTCAGCATCATAAAATGGATGCTGCTGCCACAGACACAAGTCTGACCTCCTGCTGCTGGGAGTCCTTCCAGCGAGGGAGGCTTGGACAATAGATTTCCTGCCTTGGGAGGTGCTAGCACCACCCCAGACAGGCCATAGTGTATTGGGGCAGGGAGGGCTGAATGAAATGAGACACTGCCTGGGGCACACAAGGTGATCCATGCATAGTCCGGTTGAAACCAGTTGCTGGGGCACTCCAACCCAGCTCTGGCGTGAAACTGGACAAAGGGAAAGGGGTGTAACCACCCCCTTCCCTGGTCCCACCCATAGGAGGGACCTAGCAGGTAATCCAGCCCCTTTGATTGGTATAAAGGTAGGAGCTGAGTCAAGAGACTTTAGATTTATCCTGAACTGAAACTTGAAACGAAACTCTGGACCTTCGACATTCTACTGCAACTAGAAGACTGAAGAATCTCCCTTGTGGTCAAGGAGTGACCACCCTGTGCCCCTGTGCCACTCTGGCCTAACCAGGTCCCCTTCCATAGCTACTCTTGTCTGTGAAAATGGCATGGGGTTTGCCAACTTCACTGCTTGTCCCAACACTTTGGGCAAGTACAGACAGGAGCCCCTCATCAATGATCAGAATGTTGAAGCCTATAGAGACACAGGGGCTATCATCACTATGGTGACTGAGAGTCTAGTCTCCTCAGGACAACTTTTGCCTGGGTACACATACCAGGTGGTCAATATTGATGGAGTGCAGAAAGATCATCCGATGGCAGTAGTAAATCTCAGCTGGGGAGGTGTCACTGGCCCAAAGAGAGTGGCAGTGTCTACAAACTTGCCTGTAGATTGTCTACTGGGAAATGATCTGGAGATCTCAGCCTGGGCTGAGGTAGAACAAGAAACCCATTCCAAAATGGTAGGTCTTCCTGGAAAGGTTAGTGGGGCTGTGATAGCCACAGCCCCAGCTCAAAATTTCCTCCCTGAAAAGGTTGGTAGGGCTGAGAGGATCTCAGCGCAATTTCAAGCGGACTCCTTCCCTGAACAGGTTGACAGGGCTGTGATGGTCACAGCTCACACGCAAACAGAGTTCTCTCCTGAAAAGGTTGGTAGGGCTGTGATGGTCACAGCCCAAACTCAAATAGATTTTTGTGTTGTGAAGCCTGAAACTATGGATCACTCCACACAGACAGAGAGTATTGGGGAGGGAGAAAAGTCTCCCTCCAACCAGACATTAGTTGAGAGTCAGCCTCCTCAGGGAACTGACCCTACCCCTTGTGAAGGAACTGCCCCAGAGGTAGTCAGGCCTGGCCTGGCAGAGCCCCTGATGTCAGTAGACCCTTCCAAGGTGGAACCCAGTCTGGAGCAGGTAACCTGCCCCTCTCTACCCTGCCTCAGTCAGACCAGGGCTGTAGAGGTCAGGGAGGCCAGTGGACCCCAAAGGGCCCCTAGTCCATAAGAACATACCCATCAGCAGATCAGGGGCACCAGAGCTAGCAGCCCTAGCAAGGTGAAAATTCCAAAAACTCCTGAGGGATCTCCCTTACTCTTAGTTAGGAACCTCCCCCAGATGGACTCTGTTAGGCACAGCCAAACCTGGGACCCAAAGGCCCCAGACCTGACCTGTCCCTCCAGTAAGCCAACAAAAGGGACCCAGCCTCCAGCTGGAGGCAGCCTGAGGTTGACCCTGAGAGCACAGTGCAACTCAGTCATGGAAAGAAAAGGACTATATGGTGGATAGTGATTGGAGGAAGCTGAGCCCTACATTAGTGGAGCCTCACTTCAGTACTCAATCTCAGCACCAGCCATTTACTCTGCCAAAACACACCACAGGTAGAGATTCCCTATGGTGGAGACCCCCTGATACCCCTAGGGTGATGGATTGCTTAGTGGACCATGAGACAGGGGATAACCATGTCTGTGCAGGTACCTCCTTATATGGCCACTCAGGTAATATAGGCTTACCTGGTTAAGGATAGCCTTATCTCCTTTGAATTGGGGGTGTGTGTAGGAGGATGGATATCTGACAATGGTTACCCCCAACTTTTTGCCTAGAGTTTAGCTGGTTTTCGACTTAATTGGCCTGGGATCCAGCAAATCAGGGCCCCAGGCTATCTGCTCTCACTGTAAAATGGACTCTGTGTATTTTAGGTACAAACCTAATTGGATATTGGGTCACCTTGTGAGCCCCTGTATAGTGTACCATAGGTACCCAGGGCATAGGTGCATCCAAGGCCTACCAGGGGCTGCAGCATGAATTATGCCACCCCTGGCTGGCCATCCAAATTGACACAACTGGCTGATCACTCAGCTGGGGCAAGGTTGTGTAATCACCCCTTGCTTAGGTATAGTATTCCTATACCTACCAATATCTATAGACACATATATACCTATAAGTCACTCCTATGGCAGGCCTTAACAATCCTGAAGGCAGAGTGCTTGGTTTTATGTGAGATGAGGCTCTAGCATAAGCTGAGCCTGTCTGCAGCTTTCGGAACCATGTCCTTATAGCTGTTCTATGATATAGCCATACCATATACTCTTAAGTGCATTATAATCCTCGCGGTTAAATGCTAACTCTGGTTTGGCTTTATCAAAACATGTCGTGTAAGGTGTCATACCCTTTGGAATACTACCACCTCACCAGTTCTGGTGACGGGGGTAGCATTCCACCCTTCTAGAGGGAGAAGACATGTTGTTCCTGCTAATCCCGGTTAAACTTAACCAGACCCTCAGCATCACAAAATGGATGCTGCTGCCACAGACACAAGTCTGACCTCCTGCTGCTGGGAGTCCTTCCAGCGAGGGAGGCTTGGACAATAGATTTCCTGCCTTGGGAGGTGCTAGCACCACCCCAGACAGGCCTTAGTGTATTGGGGCAGGGAGGGCTGAATAAAATGAGACACTGCCTGGGGCACACAAGGTGCTCCATGCATAGTCCGGTTGAAACCAGTTGCTGGGGCACTCCAGCCCCAGATGTGGTACGAAACTGGACAAAGGGAAAGGGGTGTAACCACCCCCTTCCCTGGTCCCACCCATAGGAGGGACCTAGCAGGTAATCCAGACCCTAGATTTGGTATAAAGGTAGGACCTGAGTCCCAAGGCTTTAGATTTATCCTGACTGAAACTCTGATATGAAACTCTGGACCTTCGACATCCTACTCGACGTAGAAGACTGAAGAATCTCCCTTTTGGTCAAGGATTGACCACACTGCACAAGCAGGCACCATCAAGTGATCAACGGTTTGCTTTGTCGATGCTCCTGCCGGAGCCCGAGCACAGAGCCTGACAAGACCCGGACTTCCAGACATCCAACAACTCAATCCACAGACAAAGCAAAGTTGAGACCCGTGGAGGCGACGAGAGACGTGGGACCGGCCATCTTGGAAAGCCAGCAAATTGCTTTCCGTGCAACTTCTGAGGCACCCTCGAAGTTGCGCATTGGGGATTGAGAAGTCCCAGCCCCGAGCACCAAATGGACCGAAGATCAGCCCTCCACACTCCATGAGTTCTGCGTGGGGCCCTTCTGCATTTTCCTGCTCGACGCATCTGTCCAGTCACTTGCCCGTTGGCTAGTGGCCTCTGTGACGATGATCCTTTGAATTTACACCACTGGTCTGGTCGTTCCTGACTGGCCTTCGCTCCCCTTTGATTGGTATAAAGGTAGGAGCTGAGTCAAGAGACTTTAGATTTATCCTGAACTGAAACTTGAAACAAAACTCTGGACCTTCGACATTCTACTGCAACTAGAAGACTGAAGAATCTCCCTTGTGGTCAAGGAGTGACCACCCTGTGCAAACAGGCACCATCCAGCGATCAGTGGTTTGCTTTGTCGACGCTCCCGTCAGAGCCTGAGCACAGAGCCTGACAAGACCTAGACTTCCAGACTTCCTTGAGCCCGATCCACAGCCACAGCAAAGCTGAGACCCGTGGAGGCGACGAGAGACGTGGGACTGGACATCTTGAAAAACCTGCTCCTTGCTATTTGTGAAGCTTCTGAGGCACCCTCGAAGTTGTGCATTAGAGATTGAGAAGCCCCAGCCCCGAGCACCTTTTGCACCAACGCACAGCCCCCCCCACTCACCGAGTGCCGCGTGGGACCTGCTAGTACTTTTGTGCTTGACCCGTCTGTCCGGTCACTTGCCCCTTGGCTAGTGGCCTCTGTGACGATGATCCTTTGAATCTGAACCACCTGCCTGGTTGCTCCAGGCGGGCCCCTGCTTCCCTGAAAAGGAGAAGCCCCCCTGACCTTGCTTATCTGCACAGAAGCCCATCTTCAATTCCTGCGTGGGTTGCATTTGCCAAGGCCTGTTGAATCGAATCCAGAAGCCAGCACTGCCGATAGCGAGATCCTT
The DNA here is from genome assembly GCF_964261635.1 of Lissotriton helveticus. Classification (NCBI taxonomy): domain Eukaryota; kingdom Metazoa; phylum Chordata; class Amphibia; order Caudata; family Salamandridae; genus Lissotriton; species Lissotriton helveticus. The sequence goes on from NC_136068.1 coordinate 513,149,058, forward strand.
CGTGGGACAGTCCGTATCCAGCACCTGGTCATCATCGGCACCTCCTGGTCCACGTGGCTGCAGAGTCAAGCTTCACGACATGACCTGATTGCTTCTTGACATCGCCTGGTTCCTTCCTGGTCACTGGCTAGCGACCCAGACTCTGTCCCCTCTGCTTTCAGGTACTCTTCATCCTCGATCCACCCTTGGATCCAACCGGACACTTCTCTCCTGGTCGCCTGCAGCATCTTTTTACAGGTCTCCATAGGATTCAGCGACGAAACCCGACACAACTTGACACCTATGCACCCGACTCCTGTGGGTGAGGTAACGTGGGCACTCCGGTGCTCCTGTGGGTATTGACTATCCTAGTGTCCTAGTTTTCAGTAGCTTTTCTCCTAGTACATCCGGAAGTGTCCTAAATCAACTAGTTTCTGACTCTTACGTTCCCATTGTATCCCTATGGTAACTCGCGTGTGTGTTTAGACACTGCATACGCATCCCGTGGGCCTCCTGCTTCCTAACTCTCGTTAGCTCAGCGTAGCCCCAGCGGTTCCCTAGGCCCTAGGCCTATCCTCTGTTCGTGACGTGGTTCTTATACCACTATTTTAGTATATGGTTTACGACGTCCCTAGGGCTCGACTGTACTTTGTGCAACTTATTGTATGATAGTTGAGTAACTTGTTATGTGCTTTAGCCTCTGACCTCATAAAGAGTTCAGAGGGGTTGAGTTTATAATAAATACATATATATTTTATATATAACCTGTAAAGAGTTCAGAGGGGTTGTGTTAGTGATAAATACATATGTATTTTATATATAACCTGTGTGGTGTCCTTTCATTTGGTATTCAAGGGGTTACATATGGTAAAACAGCTGGCTTCACATGCTCTCTGAAGTTTTAGCCTAAGACTGCTTTGTCCATGCTAATACTAGGATAGCTGGTCTATAAGGTTGACTTTACAACCAATCACCATAAGGGTTATTTGGACTGATACAGGGTGCCCACTAGAATAGGGGACATCACATATCAGGCCAACTTCTCAGATTTTCCACACTTGGCTTTCAGACTAGCGAGGACGAGCAGTCACAGGCTTCTCTGAAACATAGGTTGGGGTGAGAACCCAGAACTCAACAGTCAACTAACGTCACAATAAAGTATTGTCCTGCCCACTGATAGTATTTTTTTTAACAATACATTTTTATTGATTTTCCAGTTTACCAAAAGGGTGAAGCCCAGCGAGGATAATACAAATAATGTGCATGAGATAAAGTACTTAGGTACATCATAGAAAACCCATATGGTTTGCAGAACAACAAACCAAAAATACTTTAAAGAGCATCAAACACACTTATAAAGCATTACACATACAATATATACCAATTTCCATCCACAGATAGACAAGATCAGCACACTAAACATGTGAGTTGCGAACCACCAATTGTTCAATGGGGTCATGGGAGGCAGACTGTGACATTGGGGGCAGATCTATACCTCGATAAGCAGCCCAAGGGGCCCAAATCTTCTCGTGCGTCTGTGGAAAAGTAAATTTTGCCATGTTCTGTGTCCCTACGCCTCATCCATCATATGTTATGTGTGCATGACCAATATGCATATGTTATTCCCCATGTCCGATTAAAGACGCAATTCCAGTTGTGTCCACCTCTGGTATGTTAGTTTCCAATCCTCGTGAATACTACGAATATCAGGCCTATGTAAAGTTATGTTGCCACGTTTCCCAGTGTGCACGTTATTCCATTATAAAGTCCCCGTTTCTAGGCCTCAAAAGGGCCCGGACCACAGATTCAGCTCCTGTCTCCTGAAAGCCTCGCTGAGGAGCGATACAGCCCCCACCTGTATCCTCGACCCTTCACTTACTTCCTGCCTCGCAGTGCCCGGTGCAGCTCGGCTCTGCCTCTGAGTCTGCCAAAAGTATGTTATAGTTCCAGCTATCAGTTCAGTCCTCCTTCTTTGCATTCCTGAGCTACTGAACTGCATCAATAGTTTCCGTCATTGTCTAGCCTTCTCGTCTCCATGTTAGAGAAATACTGCATTTACTGGTCATTTAATATTCTTCATCACGCATTTCATGTAGAATAATGCATGGTCCAGTCTTAGAGTCAAGTTAGCTTTTCCCCTCATGACTTCTAGTTCATATCAACATGTTCCCTAAACATCAGATACCAGATAGGGTTTAGGTACATGTCGCTCCGACCCTCCAGACTCTAGTCTCTGCTCCTAACACAGAGTTCGTAGCCCCCAGCTTCTCCTAGTAACACGTCATTGCCAGTTTTCGCGCACCATTAGGTTAGAGGTCCCGGCTCCTTAGGTAGCCCCCTCCTATGTTTCCGCCCATTCATGACATATTCTGTTACGTTTTTCATCACATGTCTATGTATACTCCCAGTTACACCTCTTTTTACTGTTATCTTTCGCGACTGCTACGCGTCACGCCTTCTGCTCCACCCACTGCTACGCCTACTGCAATGTAATGCTATGTGTTCGCGCTATGTATATATGCCTGTGTTTTGTTATTGAATGTTAGCGCGCTCATCCCAGACCTAGCCCCAGCAGCTGCTGGGCCTCTTTTCCCCTGTTGGGCCCCAGTTGTCCTGCTGGGCCCTGTCATTCTGTTCCTATGCAGGTTGTCCTGATCCTGTCCTTATGCTGTAATAAACCTGCAGAAACTCCTACTACCTCGAATCTTGACTCTTATTTTATTGAGCTATCTGCTATGCTATAAGTCTAGTCAAAAATAGGGTATTATTTATTTATTTACCACACGTCTGAGGGCACCCCCTTTGCTGGAAACACCACAATTCTGTCCGTCTTACATCTGTCCAAAGCCTCTTTCCATTTAGTCACCCTGTGCGGGAAGGAGTCCTTCCAGTGCTGCGCTATGTCCCCTTTGGCTAAAGTGAGGCCCAAAAATAAAAGGTGCTGTTTATAGCGATATCCCCCAATGTCGTCTGTGCCATGTAGAAGCACTAGTCTGGGGTCGAGCGGAATAGTCCACACCAGGACCTGGCCCAGGCAGGACACCACACTGGTCCAGAACGACTTAATCGCTGCGCAACTCCACCCCACCCCATATGCCAAATGGAACCATCCTCAGAGCAGCAACAGAGGCACATAGGGGACTGAGTTGCACCCATTTTCCATAACTCGATGGAGATACTTAAACTGGATGAGCCTGTATCTAGCAGACACCGCTGTGTACCGAGGGCTGGCCAAGGCTTCGGCCCAGTCATTGTCTGTGAGGGCCGGCAGATCCACCACCCATGCCACTCTGGTTTTATGGATAGTGGTCTTAGTATGTGTTTTGAGTGTCTGGTGAATTTGCCTAATTTTATGGTCCCCGATGTCACTAAGCCTGGGCAAAGCACTACGCTACACTCACGTAGTTTGCGAAGTTTGCGCTACTTCGCACTACGCGAATTGCACGTAGCACAGTGCAAACACGCGTAGTGCAGCTGTCATTGTTTGCTTGGTGGAGGAATGATACCTCTGATCCGACCGCTCGATCTGGGCTCTGAGTGCTGCCCGTGACTGGGTAATGGCTGCCAAGAGGGCAGCGTTGTCTGGGGACGAACCCTCCACACTTTCCTTTCCTGAACCTGTGGTGGAATAGTGGTCCATCGTGCTTTGCTTTGGGACGGCTGCTCCCTGTTTGTCCTTGCCCATTGTTGGAGGAGGAGGCGGGCAGAGATATGCGACGAAGAGCGTATAACAAGGGCAGGTAGATCAGATAAGCCTGGACACCCCTTCCCGGTCCCGTCAACTCGTGGCACACGGATGTGAATCCTCCAGGCCAGGCCTATTACGCCATCTGTGACGTCACAATTAGATCCGGGGCAGAGCTCCAGGCCAGGTGTCACGCAATATGGCCTCCCCTACAGAAAGCCGCACCAGGCCTAGCCCAGCCTCTACCTCCGCCTGGGGAGGGCAGTCAAATAAACCACCTAAAGGGACCAGACTCGCCAGATCCCCAGCCTCTGGCTTGAAACTGGACAAAGGGAAAGGGGTGTAACCACCCCCTTCCTGGGTCCCACCCATAGGAGGGACCTAGCAGTTAATCCAGCCCCTAGATTTGGTATATAGGTAGGACCTGAGTCCCAAGACTTTAGATTTATCCTGACTGAAACTCTGATACGAAACTCTGGACCTTCGACATCCTACTCGACATAGAAGACTGAAGAATCTCCCTTGTGGTCAATGGGTTGCTTTGTCGATGCTCCTGCCGGAGCCCGAGCACAGAGCCTGACAAGACTTGGACTTCCAGACATCCAACAACTCGATCCACAGCCACAGCAAAGCTGAGACCCGTGGAGGCGACGAGAGACGAGGGACCGGCCATCTTGGAAAGCCAGCGGATTGCTTCCCGTGCAACTTCTGAGGCACCCTCGAAGTTGTGCATTGGGGATTGACAAGCCCCAGCCCCGAGCACCAAATGCACCGAAGATCAGCCCACCACACTCCACGAGTTCTGCGTGAGGCCCTTATGCATTTTCCTGCTCGACGCATCTGTCCAGTCACTTGCCCGTTGGCTAGTGGCCTCTGTGACGATGATCCTTTGAATTTACACCACTGGTCTGGTCGTTCCAGACTGGCCCTCGCTCCCCTGAAAAGGAGCGGCCCACCAGACCTTGCTGTTGATTCCGAATCGAGAACCAACACCGTCAACAACGAGAGCCTTCGTGGGACAGTCTGAGCCCAGCTCCTGGTCCTCGTCGACACCTCCTGGTCCACGTGGCAGCGGAGACAAGCTCCACGACAGCACCTGATTGCTTCGCGACATCGCCTGGTTCCTTCCTGGTTCCATCCAGGTCACTGGCTAGTGACCCAGACTCTGTCTCCTCTGCTTTCAGGTACTCCTCATCCTCGATCCGCCCTTGGATCTAATCGGACTCTTCTCTCCTGGTCGCCTGCAGCATCTTTTCTCCAAGCTCCATAGGAATCCACGACGAAACCAGACACTTTGGGATCTATGCGCCCGCTTCCTGTGGGTGAGGTAACCTGAGTACTCCGGTGCTCCTGTGAAGATTGACTATCCTAGTGTCCTAGTTTCAAGTGGTTAGTTCCTAGTCCAGTCGGAAGACTCCTAATTCTTTAACTTTCTAACTTTACGCACCCATTGACTTCTATGTGTGCACGCGTGTGCAATTAGACACTGCACACGCATCCCGTTGGCCTCCTGCTCCCTAACAACTGTTAGTCCAGTGTAGCCCCAGCGATTCCCAAGGCCCACGGCCTTCCAACTGTTCGTGACGTGGTTCTTATTCCACTATTTTAGTATATGGTTTAGCGGGCCACCAGGGCCTATCCATATTTGTGCAACTTATTGTATGTTATATTAAGTTACTCGTTATGCGCTTTTGCCTCTGTCCTCATAAAGAGTCCAGAGGATTGTTTTAGAAATAAATACACATATATTTTAAATAAATAACCTGTGTGGTGTCCTTTCATTTGGTATTAAAGGGATTGCATATGGTAAAACACCTGGCTTCACATGCCCTCTTGAGTCAAGCCTAAGACTGCTTTTCTCCATGCTACCACTAGGATAGCTGGTCTATAAGGTTGGCTTTACAACCATCACCATAAGGGTTGTTTGGACTGGTGCAAGGTGCTCACTAGAATAGTGAACTTCATATACAAGGCCAACTTCTCACATTGGTGTGCAGCGGTTGGGATTTGAGCTTGCTGTTGTTTTACCAATTGTAATCTTTGCAATATCATTTGGAAGATCACATAAGGTACCATAGGTACATATAACAAGACTTAGAATACATAAGTTCTATTGAACTTAGTGGTTGTAGACCAAAGGGCCTAGCACACCCTGAATACAACTCCTAGAGAGGTTTAGTGGGAAACACTCAGTGTAGGTAGGTGCACACACCACACCTCACTAGACATGTCTGGCACAGGTGAACCAGCTGGCTCTCTACCTGTGGTGAGTGACCCTCCCAGGGCACCCTCTAGATATGACATGCTCATCTTCTAAGAGATGAGACACTTGTGTACCTCAAGGAAGCTGAAACAGCATTCCAACCCTACCATCCCACACCTGATAGAACTCCTAGAGAGAGCTGATATTGAGAAGGCCTCTAAACCAGGCCCCTCAGATAATACAGGTGAGGGTGTACCCTCCACAGAAGATGACTCCCCAGTCCCAGAAGAGGAAGAAGAGGAGGTTGAAGAAGATTCTGAGGGAGAGGTAGACAGCCAGACTGTAGTCAGGAGACTTAGCCAGGCTAACTTAAGCCAACTTGGGGCTGAGAATGGGACAGCCCCATTCAGGCCTCCAAGTGGGTTTAATCAGAGGTATAGGAGGGATAGGTCACTCTCAGGTGACTCTACCACTCCAATGCCTCAAGGGGTTCTCAGAGGGGAATGACTTCCTCTCAGGGGAGAGAACATGAGGCCAGGATGAGGGAGGTCCAACTCAGAATAGAGAAGGAAGAACTTGCCCTAGCCCAAGCAAAACTTGCTTTGTCAAGGGAGCAAAAGTTAAGTGGATTACATTCCGCTGGTGGCAACAATATCCCTAAGGATAGAGACAGGTCCTATGGCAATAGACACCTGAGTAAGATTGTGCCCCCTACAGAGATGGGGATGACATCCATAAATGGATAACTGCTTTGGAGAGGGCTTGCAAAGTACAGCAGGTACCCCAAAGTCAGTGGGCAGCAATCCTGTGGCTCTAATTTTCAGAAAAAGGTAGAGATAAGCTCCTCACAGTTAGTTATGAGGATGCTAACAATTACACTGTCCTGAAGAGTGCTCTGATTGATGAGTTTGGCTTAACCACTGAACAGTACAGGTTGATGTTCAGGGATACCCAGAAGACACAGACTCAGGACTGGAATGATTTTGTAGATTGTGCTACTAAGGCTCTGGAGGGCTGGTTATTGGGCAGCAAAGTACATGACTATAAAGGATTGTATAATTTGATTATGAGGGAGCAGATCCATAGTAATTGTCAAAACCAGCTTCTACACCAGCACCTGGTGGACTCAGATCTGACCTCTCCACAAGAATTGGGTAAGAGGGCAGACAAATGGGTCAGAACCAGGATTAGGCCTAAAAATAAGGGTGGTGACCAGAAGAAAGATTCTACCAAGCCTCAAGAGAAAGGTGGGGATAAATCAAAAGACACGTCATCCACAGGGCCCCAAAACTCCAATGTTGGGGGTGGGTCCCAAAACACTTCCTCTAACCAAAAGAAACCTTTTTGTCATGTCTGTAAACAGCCTGGACACTGGAAGACTGACAGCAGTTTCCCAAGGGCCAATAATAAGGAAAACATTCCCCCAAGTAATACTCCCAGTCCTCGTATTGCTGTTAGTAGTAATCCCACAGGTGGTGGGAGTGCCCCCAAGAATTTGGCTGGGTTTACTTTGGGAACTCATGTGGACTCTCGCCTAACCAGGTCCCCTTCCATAGCTACTCTTGTCAGTGAAAATGGCATGGGGTTTGCCAACTTCACTGCTTGTCCCAACACTTTGAGCAAGTACAGAGAGGAGCCCCTCATCAATGGTCAGAAGGTTGAGGCATATAGAGACACAGGAGCTTGCATCACTATGGTGACTGAGACATTAGCCCCCCATTGCAACTTTTACCTGGATCCACATACCAGGTGACCAACATTGATGGAGTACAGAAAGATCATCCCATGGCAGTAGTTAATCTCAGCTGGGGAGGTGTAACTGGCCACAAGAGAGTGGCAGTGTCTGCAAACTTGCCTGTAGATTGTCTACTGGGAAATTATCTGGAGATCTCAGCCTGGGCTGAGGTAGAACAAGAAACTCATTCTAAAATGGTAAATCTCCATGGAAAGGTTAGTGGGGCTGTGATGGCCAGAGCCCCAGCTCAGGATATCCTCCCTGAAAAGGTTGGTAGGGCTGTGCTAGTCTCAGCCCAATCTCAAGCAGACTCCTTCCCTAGACAGATTAACAGGGCTGTGATGGTAACAGCCCAAATCCAAACTGAGCCCCTTCCTGAAAAGGTTGGTGGGGCTGTGATGGCCACAGCCCAAACTCAGACAGATTTTAGTGTTGTGAAGCCTGAAGCTATGGATAACTCCACTAAGACAGAGAGTATTGGGGAGGAAGAAAAGTCTCCCTCCCACCAGACATTAGGTGAGAGTCAGCGCCTCCTCAGGGAACTGACCCTACCCCTTGTGAAGAAACTGCCCTAGAGGTAGCCAGGCCTGGCCTGACAGAGCTCTGATGTCAGTGGACCCTTCCAAGGTGGAACCCGGTCTGGAGCAGGTAACCTGCCACTCTCTACCCTGCCTCAGTCAGCCCAGGGCTGTAGAGGTCAGGGAGGCCAGAGGACCCCAAAGGGTCCCCTGTCCACAGGAACCACCCCATCCGCAGATTAGGGGCACCAAAGCTAGCAGCCCTAGCAAGGTGAAAATTACAAAAACTCCTGAGGGATCTCCCTTACTCTTAGTTAGGAACCTCCCCCAGATGGACTCTGTTGGGCACAGCCAAACATGGGACCCAAAGGCCCCAAACCTGACCTGTCCCTCCAGCAAGCCAACAAAAGGGAGCCAGCCTCCAGCTATAGGCAGCCAGAGGTTGACCCTGAGAGCACAGTGCAACTCAGTCATGGAAAGAAAGGCACCCATGGTAGATAGTGATTGGAGGAAGCTGAGCCCTACATTAGTGGAGCCTCACCTCAGTACTCCATCTCAACACCAGCCTTTTACTTTGCTAAAACACACCACAGGTAGAGATTCCCTATGGTGGAGACCCTCTGATACCCCTAGGGTGAGGGATTGCTTAGTGGACCATGAGACAGGGGGTAACCATGCTAGTGCAGGTACTTCCTTATATGGCCACTTAGGCAATATAGGCTTACCTGGTCAAGGATAGCCTTATCTCTTTTCGTTTGGGGGGTTGTGTAGGAAGTTGGTAACCTGACTATGGTTACCCCAGATTTGTTTGCCTTGTGTTTAGCTGGTTTTCGACTTAGTTGGCCTGGGATCCTGCTAATCAGGACCCCAGGCTATCTGCTCTCACTATAAAATGGACTCCATGTACGTGGGGGCATTTTGCAAATAGACTCACCACACGCCGGGAGTGCAACGGCACCAGCTGCACACCGCCAGCGCCATGAGGGGAACGGCAGGTCTTTTCCAGGGCTCGCCACGGTGTAGTTCAACCAGGCGAACTACACCTCCCACAAGCCCCGGGGGTGACGCACAAACCTGACGCTCTCCACGCGCCTGGAGGCGCTTTAAGAACTCGGAGCGCCGGACGCTCCTGGGGGCCTTTTGCAAATAGACTCACCACACGCCGGGAGCGCAACGGCACCAGCTGCACACCGCCAGCGCCACGGCAGGTCTTTTCCACGGCTCGCCATGGTGTAGTTCAACCAGGCGAACTACACCTCCCACAAGCCTCGGGGGTGACGTACAAACCTGACGCTCTCCACGCGCCCGGAGGCGCTTTAAGAACTCGGAGCGCCGGACGCTCCTGGGGGCATTTTGCAAATAGACTCACCACACGCCGGGAGTGCAACAGCGCCAGCTGCACACCGCCAGCGCCGTGAGGGGAACGGCAGGTCTTTTCCAGGGCTCGCCACGGTGTAGTTCAACCAGGCGAACTACACCTCCCACAAGCCCCGGGGGTGACGCACAAACCTGACGCTCTCCACGTGCCCGGAGGCGCTTTAAGAACTCGGAACGCCTCCCGCATCGCGGGACGCGCGCGGGCGGCGCCGGGCTAAGCCCAGGCAAAGGGCGGGCAGTCTGTGGCAGTCCGGGGCTGTACGAGGCAGGGCTGGGCTACAGACTTTGTTCCTCAGAGACTGATGCAGCCCCCTTACTACTTATACAGTGAGGCTTTACATTATATATGGTTTTTGACTAACTGTTGTGCTATTTTTAAAGTATTTGTGCCACTAGGTGGCGGTTTAGCATATAGTGTGCAACTAATTCAAGAGCTTCTTTTGGTTATCTATATTTTGGTTTCATTAGCTTTTAAATATGTCCAAACACAATGCCCCACCTGCACCTGGTACTTTGGATAATTATTTAGTCAATGTCGTTCACAAAATTAATAGTGAAAGGCGACAGTCGCTAGGGTTGTGTTGTGATCCCTTACCCCCTATCATATGCACCTCCCCTGCTGCATTGGTACAGGATGATAGCAGCAATTCTATCAATCTTGATGTATCTGATAGGGTAATACCCGAGCAGTCTACCTCTACCCAAGTTGAGTTGAACGATTCTATAGACATTATAGTACATCATCCTCCGACCCCTGTAGCCAGAGTGGTCAGAGCATGTAGAAAAGTTCAGACTAAACGCGGGGGTACACGCACCTCTAGGAAAAAAGTAGCTACACCCCTTAAAAATTTAGATAAGGAAGATTTTACCCCAGTGGGAGCAGGCATTGTAAAAATGGATGAAGAACAACTTAATCTCCTAGGTAGCATTATTGATTCCAAGATAAAGGGTATAATTAAACCTCTAGTGGCAAAACTTGATCGGATGTCTGCGGAGGTTAATAGATTGGGTGGACTTCTGTCTAAGTATAGGGATGCAGTAGGCAGTCTAACTGCTTCAACTAAGACTAGTAGCAATAACCAAGATCCCCCACTTGGAAGTGATGCATGCGTTAGTGAGAACGTCGGACCAAAACCTCTACCTCCAGTTTGCCAAGCTAATCAAGTAACTAGGAAACAACCAACGCCAGAACGCGTCATTAAACCTAGCACCGATCTGGTCACAAGCATCGATAAACAAATCCCAACTTGTATTAATCTCCCACCAGAATGTAGCGCCCATGTAGCAGTATTAGTTAATGTCCCAAAATTGAGTAAGTGCCAAACAGAATCACATGATGCACTTAAAAATAAAACTTTACACTGGCTCACCAACAATTGTAGTTACCCTGAATTAGGAGCCAATCAGATTACTATGACACAAAGGGTAGGCTGGGTGGGCCCATTAAGAAAAAAGTTCGAGGGGGACTGTATAATTATTAATTACAGATCCCCACACTGGGCAAAGAGTAGTCTTGGTTGGCCCCACCCCCATCTCCCTGGGAGTTTAACATGACCCTCCTTCCCTTGGGATATTTTTACAGGCATTTATTTGATTCTGTACTATGTACAGATGAAAACCCTACTCGCAGTAAAATAACTGCTCCCTTGGTGCGCTATACAATCCCAACACAAAATAGATTTCAGGCATTCGACTCTCTGGAGTCCATTGATTGACAATGGCCACCTGCGGGGATGGTGTAAGAAAGGATCCCACATGGGTTACAGTCAACTGGTAAAGACGATTCCAGTAGTGGGGCCTTGCCTAACTCTCTACAGTTGGATATTGGTGAATCAGAATTAGGTAGCCTCATTGCGCTGACTACTAGCATGGATGAGCAACCTGATGAACCCAAGCAGGTACAATTTCCAATTCAAACGCCTCCAGAAATATCCACAATTTCAGCTGTAGATTCAGCATTCCCTTCTATAGACGTACAACCAAATATTATCATAGGTCAAGATTTAGGCAATAGTCTAGTTACCTGGAATATAGCGGGCCTTAGGAAAAAGTTGGATACCCCATTTTGGAAGGGTTTTATCACTGATGGTCATGACATTATTTGTCTCCATGAGACATGGTGTAGAGAACCTATCTTTATAGAGGGTTACTCCTCCCACTGGTTACCTGCGGCTAACTCTGCTGCAGGACGCGCGAAGGGAGGTCTTCTTCTATTGATATCAAATAAATTAACTGCATGTCAAACTAAAAGTTACAGTTCAGATGGGATCAATAATCAGGTGCTTCGTCTCAAATTTAGCAAAGGCAATGATCTTATAGTGATCAACTATTATAATAACAAATTCGATAATAATAGATGGAAAACCCTACTTTCTCTAGAGAGTGAACTTGAGAAAGCCCTAGCGGTATCCCGTAAACAAGCAACTATTCTATCGGCGGGCGATTTTAACATCAAGCTATGCCCATTAGCTAAAAGTAACTCCTGTGGACTCAGAAAGGAGTCTGGTGTCGGAGATGCAGGGGGTGATCTCCATTTCCCCCATTGCATTTATGGTATGGCTTTGAACAAACTATTGGCAAAATTTGACTTGGATCTATTGAATTGCTCAAAGAATAAGGAAAATCTCCCTTGCCCAACTTATACAGGCAGAAATACTAATACTAGCATCGACCATATTCTGCTTTCCAATAACATCGAGTATTAAAATCTTTGGGTTATGGAACAACCATTAAGCGATCATAACAGTATACATATTTCACTGTTGTGCTGGGGTAATAAAGAACCAGTTGATAATAATCGTGTCATCAATGCCACAGCCACCAGAACAAATGGGATGAGAATCAAATGGGCCGGTATCGATCCTCAAACAAAACATCTAGAGGTGGTGACTAAATGCAGAGTTGAAATTGAGAAGTACCTGAGCGATGGAGTTATTGTTTGTAATATAATTGATGAATTTGTCAAAATGAATGTGACCATTAATGAGATTTTTACCAGGAAAACCTGTATGAAGAGGGTCGAGAAAATAGGTTGGTTTGATGGGGATTGTACACGGGCCCTGCAAGCATTAAAACACGCATTGAGTGTCGAACCTCGCAACTATGTAATCATAAAATCATTATGTTTAGATTATAAGGTAGCCATTTCCAACAGGAAGAAAAGCCTTCAGGATGAGGCATGGACTAATCTTAATTTTGCAGCAGAAACAAACAATGGCAAACTTTACTGGGAAATTATAAACAGTCCCTTTTTAAAGTCTGATAGCATGCCTGAATTAACTTCTTATGTTGAATGTAATGCTTGGATTGAGCATTTTACGAAGATTTTTAATCCAGCTAGCAATACCCCAGACTTTTTAACACCTGAAACTTCCACCTGGTACCCATAACCTCTGTTGATTAACCTAGATGAGGTATATGACGGTTTAATCGATAGTAAAGGTGGTAAAGCTTCTTGACCGGATGGAGTTCCCATAGACCTCTATAAAACCGAAATGGATCTATGGGCACCCATCCTAACCAGGGTTTTTAATTTGGCAGCAGAGGGACAAATCCCACTAACCTGGGGCCAATCGATAATAGTACCACTCTTTAAAAAAGCATCCAGATCCGAGGCGAGCAACTATCGCCCTATCTCCTTGTTGGATGCTTCCATCAAGGTGATGAGCAGAGTTTTGCTAAGGAGATTGGAAACCTGGGCTGAAGAGCAGGATATTTTAACTAAGGTACAATATGGTTTCAGGAAGGGCCTAGGCACCCTAGAGCAATGTGCCAACCTTGACCTCTTGATAAATAAATATACTGTCGCAAAGGAGGTGAATTTATTTCTCTGCTTCGCAGACTTAAGTAGCGCCTTTGACCTCGTGGACCATGCCATATTATGGAGGATCCTATTGGACTTAGGCGCTCCCAAGGAAATAGTACACTTTTTAGGGAGGCTCTATGAAATGCTGTCTTGTAAAGTCCGATACGGCCCATCCGGAGAATGTACCCCTTTTTTTAAAGTTACTAGAGGCATACGCCAGGGTTGTGTATTAGCTCCTCTTCTATTTTCATTGTTTATTAATCAAATAGATTCAACCCTAGGCCAAATTTCAGCAGATGCCCCGCGCATTGTCGGCAAGGTGGTACCAATTCTATTATATGCGGATGACGCTGTTTTAATATCTTGTACAAAAATTGGACTGCAGCGCCTCATAGATAATTTTGCTGAATTTATCAAGGGCAGGAAATTAAAAATGAATAAAAGCAAGACTGTTGCCATGTCATGTGGCAAAAAAAACAATTCAACAAGCTCTTTTTTTATCGATAATGAGAAGCTGCTAACTGTAAAGAAATTTTGTTATCTTGGAATAACATTTTCAGATGATGGGAAATGGACACAAGAATTTAACAACATAGGCCTGAAGATGTATAGGAATACAAACAGCATCTTCAGCTTTTCCAATAAATTGGGGGCCCCAGAAGAATTAAGGACCTGGTAGCCTTATACAATGCTAGATGTGTTTCATCAGCATTGTATGGGGCAGGAATCTGGGGTTACTGCGAGGGGAAAACCGTGCAATGTGACGAAAACAAATTCCTAAAGAGAGTATTGTGTGTCCCCCAATCTGCATCAACTTTTCTTTTGCATGAAGAAGTAGGTATTAACTATATTACAGATCTTGCAGCTTTGCGTCCTTTAACATTATGGCGATCCATTTGGGCAAAATCAGAAACGTTGTTTACACAACAAATAATAAGAGACTGTCTAAAACTTGATTACTTTTCCCATATACCATGGTTGAAATATATTCATTATTGGTACCGTATTTTATTTAACAATGACATTCTGTTAAATCCAGATTTTGCCGCCTCTATACCTAAGAAGGAATTAAAGGAACATTTTTTATCATACAAGAGAGAGAATAGAGTAAGGCAATCTAGGACGCTACCAACGGTTGTCTTTTACCAAGAGCTTGATTTAAATAAAGGCTTCCAGTCTTACTTGTCTATGGTCACATATAATTCACATCGATTTGTTTTAACGCATCTCAGATTGGGTACCGTACATCATTTGGTGGCATTTACTGTTATGAGAACTGGTTCAAACTCTGTTTGCCCCTGCGATGGAATCTCACGACAAAGCTGCCGTCATTTTTTACTGTTTTGTAAATTTTATTATTTTTTAAGGCTTTTTTATCTTAAACCAACTCTTTTAAAATGTAATGCTCAATCCACAAATTTTGCAATGAAATTAATTATGCGCCTAGAAAATCCAGATACTTGCTTTGCTGTTGCTATGTATATAATGAAATGTATAGATGCTAGGAAATCCATTACTGTTTAACTAGGTAAATAGTATAGAGTTAAAATACATGAACTATACATTCACCCTGCTGGCATATTCTTCCTTTTAGAAGAGTTTTAATATTTATATTTGCATATAGTCGATTATTTTTACTGCCGTTTTGGTAACATGTTTTTAAATATTGATGGAATAATTTTATCATAATGTATTAAGGCGTATATCCTTGAATTATATGTAGCACTTTTGCACTTTATGGACGCACTCATTGCACAAGGAATTTAAGCAATCTTTTGGGGGGACTTGGCTTGTACATATGTATAATACGAAAGAGAAATGCATTGGCTATCCCGCGAATAATTTTCATAATTTTTGTCAGCCATAATGTGTTGTTGTGATTAATTATTATCGTAATCTGTTGTTTTGATTTTTGTTTGTGCTTACATGGACTGTTATGACAATCCGAATAAAAGCTTTTGAAACGAAACGACTCCATGTACCTTAGGTACATACCTAATTGGATATTGGGTCACTCTTGTGAGTCTCTGTACAGTGTACCATAGGTACCCAGGGAATAGGTGCACCCAAGGCCTACCAGGGGCTGTAGCATATCTTTTGCCACCCCTGGCTGGCCATCCAAACTGACACAACTGGCTGATCACTCAGCTGGGGCAAGGTCGTGTAATCACCCCTTGCTTAGGTGTAGTATTCCTATACCTGCCAAGTATCTGCTATATTGCAATGTTATTGCAATGGCCCAGGTCTGGGTCAGAGGACACTGTATCTCAGAGTTTACTGGATTATTGTCCAAAGATTGGACCACATCGAAAGCAATAAATTTGAACACACATTATAAATGCACAAAGTACGTAAAGAGGAGTTCTATATTGAAACCACATGTATACATTATGTTTTAAAAAAATGTTGACATTTTATTATTAAAACCTGAGGGAATCACCCTCTGTCATAAAAAGAATTTGTGTTCAAATTTATTGCTTTCGATGTGGTCCAATCTTTGGACAATAATCCAGTAAACTCTGAGATACAGTGCTCTCTGACCCAGACCAGGGCCATTGCAATAACATTGCAATATAGCAGATACTTGGTAGAACTCTTTTTTCCTTTTACACTCACTACCCCGTCCCTCATAGGATCAAGGGGGAACTCCCTTTTTGTTTCATATTTCGTATTCCTATACCTACCATTATACATAGACACATATGCACCTATAAGTCACTCCTATGGCAGGCCTTAACAATCCTGAGGGCAGAGTGCTTGGTTTTATGTGAGATGGTGCTCTAGCATGAGCTGAGCCTGTCTGCAGCTTTCGGAACCATGTCCTTATAGCTGTTCTATGATATTGCCATACCATATACTCTTAAATGCATTATAATCCTCGTGGTTATTGCTAACTTTTGGTTTGGCTTTATCAAAACATGTCGTGTAAGGTGTCATACGCTTTGGAATACTACCCCCTTGCCAGTTCTGGTGACGGGGGTAGCATTCCACCCTTCTAGAGGGAGAAGACATGTTACTTCCATTAATCCCGGTTAAAGTTAACCAGAGCCTCAGCATCACAAAATGGATGCTGCTGCCACAGACGCAAGTCTGACCTCCTGCTGCTGGGAGTCCTTCCAGCAAGGGAGGCTTGGACAATAGGTTTCCTGTCACAGGGAGGTGCTAGCACCACCCCAGACAGGCTATAGTGTATTGGGGCAGGGAGGGCTGAATGAAATGAGACACTGCCTGGGGCACACAAGGTGTCCCATGCATAGTCCAGTTCAAACCGGTGCTGGGGCACTCCAGCCCCAGCTCTGACGCGAAACGGGACAAAGGGAAAGGGGTGTAACCACCCTCTTCCTGGGTCCCACCCATAGGAGGGACCCAGCAGGTAATCCAGCCCCTAGATTTGGTATATAGGTCGGAGCTTTAGATTTATCCTGACTGAAACTCTGATAAAAAACTCTGGACCTTCAACATCCTACTCGATGTAGAAGACTGAAGAATCTCCCTTGTGGTCAAGGAGTGACCACCCTGCACAAGCAGGCACCATCAAGCGATCAACAGTTTGCTTTGTCAATGCTCTTGCCGGAGCCCGAGCACAGAGCCTGACAAGACCCAGACTTCCAGACATCTAACAGCCCGATCCACAGCCACAGCAAAACTGAGACCCGTGGAGGCGACGAGAGACGTGGGACTGGCCATCTTGGAAATCCAGCAAATTGCTTTCCGTGCAACTTCTGAGGCACCCACAAAGTTGTGCATTGGGGATTGAGAAGCTCCAGCCCCGAGCACCAACTGAACCGAAGATCAGCCCTCCACACTCCACGAGTACTGCGTGAGGCCCTTCTGCCTTTTCCTGCTCAATGCGTCTGTCCGGTCACTTGCCCATTGGCTAGTGGCCTCTGTGACGATGATCTTTTGAATTTACACTGCTGGTCTGGTTGTTCCAGACTGGCCCTCGCTCCCCTGAAAAGGAGCGGCCCACCATACCTTGCTGATCTGATTAAGAAGCCATCTTTGATTCCTGCGTGGGTTGCATTTGCCAAGGCCTGTTGATTCCGAATCGAGAACCGACACCGTCAACATCGAGAACCTTTGTGGGACAGTCTGTGCCAAGCTCCTGGTTGTCGTCGACACCTCCTGGTCCACGTGGCAGCAGAGACAAGCTTCATGACAGCACCTGATTGCTTCCCGACATCGCCTGGTTCCTTTCTGGTTCCATCCTAGTCACTGGCTAGTGACCCAGACTCTGTCCGCTCTGCTTTCAGGTACTCCTCATCCTCGATCTGCCCTTGGATCCAATTGGACTCTTCTCTCCTGGTCGCCTGCAGCATCTTTTCTCCAAGGCTCCATGGGAATCCACGACGAAACCCGACACACTTTGGGACCTATGCACCCGCTTCCTGTGGGTGAGGTAGCGCAAGTACTCCGGTGCTCCTGTGAAGATTGACTATCCTAGTGCCCCAGTTTTAAGTGGTTAGTTCCTAGTCCAGTCGGAAGACTCCAGGGGCCAGATGTAGGAGACTAAATACCAGTCGGTAACGGCCGATTTCGGCCGTTACCGACCGGTATTTAAGAATCGGGATGTAGGGGCATTTATTTTACAGATTCGGTAAATTTACCGAATCGGTGAATTTACCGGATCTGTAAAATACAGAATCGGTAATTTTACCGATTCGGTAAATCTAAATGTAGGTGGGACTCTTCTGAGTCCCAAAGGGCATACAGAATCGGTATTTTACCACCCAATCCAATTGGGTGGTAAAATACCGAATCCAGGTGTGCATGCACATGTGTGCATGCACACCTATGCCATGTGAGAGACAAATGTGCCCTTAGGGCATGTCTGTGTGCCACATGGCACACATGCCTGTCTGTGGGGTGCTAGAGGGTGTCAAAGTGACACCCCCTGCACCCTTGCTGGAATCGGCATTTACCGATTCTGTAATTACAGAATCGGTATTTCCCATTGATTCCTATGGGCTTCAAAGCCCATAGGAATTAATGGGAAATACCGAATCTGTAATTACAGAATCGGTAAACACCGAATCTTAATGATTCGGTATTTACAGAATCTGTAATACCTACATCTCCCCCCTTCATATTTACCGACTCTTAAATACCGAATCGGTAAAATTCGGTATTTAAGAGTCGGTAAATATGAATTACCTACATCGGGCCCCTAATTCTTTAATTTTCTAACTTTACGCACCCATTGACTTTTATGTGTGCACTCGTGCGCAATTAGACACTGCACACGCATCCCGTGGGCCTCCTGCTCCCTAACAACTGTTAGTCCAGTGTAGCCCCAGCGATTCCCAAGGCCCTAGGTCTTCCAACTGTTTGTGACGTGGTTCTTATACAACTATTTTAGTATATGGTTTAGCGGGCCACCAGGGCCTATCCATTTTTGTGCAACTTATTGTATGTTATATTAAGTTACTTGTTATGCGCTTTTGCCTCTGTCCTCATAAAGAGTCCAGAGGATTGTTTTAGAAATAAATACACATATATTTTGAATATATAACCTGTGTGGTGTCCTTTCATTTCGTATTAAAGGGATTGCATATGGTAAAACAGTTGGCTTCACATGCCCTCTTGAGTCAAGTCAAGTCAAGTCATAAGCTTTTATTCGATTTGAAAGATTCAAATCATACAAGCAACAACTAAAGACAATTCATTACATATATAATGACAGTTCTAAAAAAGACTTGAAATGTACACATGAATAGCGCATACAGGGACCTATGATAGCATACACCGGGCAACAGTATTTAATAAAATATATAACATGGCTAAAAATTTATTTTAAAAGGGTCATAAAAGTACAGACAGGAAAATACAGTTAGCGCATCAAGTGCTTTTCCTGGCAGCTGTACATAATAATATAAACAAACATTTAAATACAATGGGTGTAGAGCAGCATAAGCAAGAACGTTGATGTACAGACAGGAATTATATGTTTATGGCAGCACAATGCTTTTCCTGGCAGCTGTACATTTCAGGATATAAGTAGCAACAAAAAAACAAATATCCACGTTCTCTAAAGAAGATAATAGTACTAGGGCACTCTTAGTAGTTCTGATGTTGTATTTTAAAAAGATGGGTTTAAGGTATTTTACTCTTAAAAAGTGATAACATTTACAAAAAAGTAAAAAATGGCAGCAACTCTGACGTGAGGTATTGTCGCAGGGACAGGGCATTTCTGATCTAATTTTCTGGTTTGGAAAAGCAACAAGGTGATGTACAATACCCAATCTTACTCGAGTTAACACAAATTGATGGGATGGACGGGACACATGTACAAGATAAGTTTGAAGCCCCGGGGGTACATTCAATTCCTTGTAAAACCTCACTGTAGCTAACTTTCCATACACCTTATCTCGCTCATTCCTTTTGAAATCAATGAATGTTTGTTTGATTTCCTTTTTGGGAATAGCTACTGCCTGTTCAGGGTCTAAAAGAATGTCAATATCAAATAGGGATTTATACCAGAAATGAATATATTTCAACCACTGAATACGTGATGAGTAATCCAGGCCTATACAATCAAGAATAATTTCTTGAGTGAATCGTGTCTCAGACTTAGCCCAAATAGAACGCCACAATAAGAGTGGCCGAACGGCTGCTAAATCAGAGATTTGCACGATCCCTACCTCATCATGGATTAATTGTACACAGGCAGAAAGAGGGGCACATAACAGTCTCTTTAAAAACTTATTTTCATCCTTTAGGAGCGAAGGACCTTCAATATGGCCCCACACGCCCGCCCCGTACAAAGCCGAGGAAACACAGCGGATGTTATATATCTTAATCATATCTGGGATACTTCTTGAACCAAGCTTGGATGCAAAACGGAATATACTATTGGTGGTCCGCAGCATCTTTAATCTGATGTTATCAAACTCAGCAGACCATGACCCGTCAGAATTATATGTAATTCCCAGATAGCAAAAGGATTTCACATGTGTCATTTTATTGCTATCCAGGTAAAAGTTGTGCTTCGGCTTATTTACAGCCTGCCCGCACGACATTACATATGTCTTCGAATTGTTCACGCGGAGCCTCCTATTTTGAATAAACAGCTGGAAACTATCGATTAGTCGCTGTAACCCAAGCTGAGTGCGGGATAGGAGAACAGCGTCATCCGCATATAATAGGATTGGGACAGGTGTGCCTCCTATCAAAGGGGCATCAGCTGGAATATCGGCCAGTGTACGATCGATACAATTAATGAAAAGGGAAAATAAAAGGGGAGCCAAAACGCATCCTTGGCGAATTCCCCTTGAGACTTTAAGAAACGGAGTACATTCGCCCAGGGTACCATAGCGAACTTTACAGGAAAGTTTCTCATAAAGCCTGGCCAAAAAGTGAACGATTTCCTTCGGTGCCCCTGATTCTATCAAAACCTCCCAAAGAATGCCGTGATCAACTAAATCAAAAGCGCTGCTCAGGTCAGCAAAACATAAAAAAGGTTGCCCTTTTTAACAACGGTATATTTATTCAAAATAAGGTCCAAATTAACACATTGCTCCAGGGTGCCCATGCCTTTCCTGAAGCCATATTGCACCTTTGTTAAAATATTCGAATCTGTTGCCCAGGTTTCGAGCCTTTTGAGCAGAATTCTGCTCATTACCTTTACCGAGGCGTCCAACAAAGAAATAGGACGGTAGTTTGACGCCTCAGATTTTCTACCTTTTTTAAATAGGGGAATGATAACGGATTGACCCCAGGAGGGGGGGATGTTACCTTCTGCTGCACAGTTAAAGGTCCTAACCAGGATAGGAGCCCACAAATTTGGTTCTGCTTTTAATAGGTCAATGGGGACCCCGTCCGGGCCCGGGGCTTTCCCACCCTTGCTATTGGACAGGCCTTCAAAACCCTCCTCCAGGGTTATTCCCAGGGGTAGAGATATCCAGGATGAGGCCTCAGTGGCTGAAACATCTAAGGGAGACCCGTCAGGATTAAAGATGCTTGTAAAATGAATGATCCAGTCATTACATGCAACATGCGAGGTTAATGCTGGGACACCATCTGTATTTAAAAACGGGCTGTTGATCATTTCCCAGTAGAGTTTACAGTTTTTTGTCTCAGCTGCTTCCTTTAATTTATCCCATGCTTCGCTTTGTAAAACCTTTTTCCTACTGGAAATGGCCATTTTATAGGTAAACCTTAATTGCTTAATACTGTTGATGTCACGAGGTTTGACACGTAAGGCCTTCTTCAATTGCTGTAAAGCAATTATACACGGTTTGTCAAACCATCCACTCTTTATGGCTCTGTTAGATGAGGATGTTTTAGTAAAAATACCTTCTATAATATTGTTTATTTTAATAAATTGAGACAATAAGAGATCAGGATTGATAACATTTTTTAAGCAATAACTAATTTCCGGTTTGCAGCTAATTATGACCTCCCTCAGTTTTGCCATGGAGTTTGTTCCAGACCATCTAATCCTCATACCATTGGGTCTGATGGGAACTAAATCAGTAGAACAGGTTTCACCAATCACAGGGGTAGCACCTCGACCTGGGAGGGTGATACAAATGCTATTGTGGTCACTTAAACTTTCCTCTCTAATACTCAGGTTTGTAAAGTCTCCTGTGCTAGAGAACAAAATATGGTCTATAAAAGACCCGGCATTCCTCCCAGTAAAGGTGGAACAGGTGGCATGCAAACTGTTTTTGTTGCAGCTTAACAGATGTAAATCAAATTTGGTTAACAGTTTATTTAGGGTTGAGCCATAATGGCAATGAGGGAAATGAAGAAAATCCTCACTCTCACCCACGCACCCCCAATGATTAACCAACTCCGATCCGAAACCACACGGATTCCCTTTTGATAGATGGCATGGCTGGAGAATGAAATCCCCGGCCCATAGAACGTCTGCCTTTCTGCTGGAGAGGGCCAGAACCCTTGCAATTTCCTTTTCCAAGGGGAACAAAATGTTCCCTCTGGAGGTATCGAAGATGTTGTTATAAAAGTTTACCAAAACCAGATCATTACCCTTACCACATTCAACCCTCATTACCTGGCTGTGAGTTCCCACTGTCGTGCTGCTTCTGACCACACAGTCGTGTAATTTGTTGGACAGAAGTAACAGAAGGCCCCCCTTGGCCCTGCCTGAACTTGATTTAGTGGCTTTAAGGCAGTGTGAAGAATAGCCCTCTATATCTATATGCTTCTGGGACCAAGTTTCTTGGAGGAGGATTATATCGAAACCTTACCCCATAAACCTGGGCCAAAAGGGAGTGTCTAACTTCGCTGCAATACCGGCAATATTCCAAGAAATGAGGGTGAGGCCAGTAGACTCGGTAGGATCATGGTCAGCTTGCTCCTGCTGAATGACCCGGGATGTTATTAAATTAGCCTCCTTGGTGTTCTCCCCTGTAATAGGTCTAGGGTCATCAAGAGGCCTACATTATTATTATTATTTATTTTGTAGAGCGCGTAGTCACCCGGAGGTATCCCAGCGCTAGAAAATCCTATCTCCTGAGTACAGTGGGACAAGGGAAGGGGAAAAGGGACAAAGGACAAGGAGGGTGGAACGAAAGAACAAGATAAGGGCCGAGAGTGATTCACTGTGGAAAGAGGTGGGTTTTGAGCCGTTTCCTAAAGCGAAGGTATTGAGGTTCGAGGCGAAGGACTCGGGGAAGTGCGTTCCAAAGTCGGGCAGTCTGGACTGAGAAACGCCTTCCTCCAGACCGGGCTCTCTTGAATTTGGGGGCAACAATGAGATTTTCTGTGTCAGAGCGGAGGGGTCTTGAGGATTTGTAAGGTGTAATGAATTTCTTGAGAACAGGGGGGCCTTGATTTCGTCGTAGTTTGTAGGCCAGGCACAGGGCCTTGAATTTGACCCGCTCTCTTATGGGAAGCCAGTGGAGGAGTTTTAAGGCCGGTTTGGCCGATGCTCTGGCAGGGGTATTTGTGAGAATCCGGGCCGCGGTATTCTGAATTCTCTGAAGTTTGTTCAGAGTCACCTCTGGGGCGCCTAGGTATATCACGTTGCTATAATCAAGCCTCGAGATTATTAGGCCTTGAATAAGCAACTTTTGGGAGTCGGTGGGCAGGAGGGGCAGGACTTTCCTCAATGATTTCAGAAGTCCAAAGCAGGTCCCGGCCACTTTCTTTGCCTGCACAGTGAACGAGAGGTCGGTATCAAGCCACACTCCCAGACTCTTTACTTCCTCTCTGGGTGCGGGAAGAGGGCCCAGACAGGCTGGCCAGATGTTCGGGGACAGTGTGAATCCTGGTGGGCCAAGGAGCAGAACCTCCGTTTTTGACCCATTTAGTTTTAGGGCAGAGGTGTTCATCCAGTGATGGACCTGCGCAAGGCAATTGAATAGGTCTGCTGGTTGTTGTTTGGGGTGGGATAATGACACAACCAATTGTGTGTCGTCAGCGTAACTGACGACACTCACTCCGAATGGAATGATGACCTCCTCCAATGTGGACATATAGATATTAAATAATGTGGGGCTCAGGGAGGAGCCCTGAGGCACGCCACATTGGAGGGGAATTTCGGAGGAGCGGGCGTTGTTCTCCCAGATTTGGTAGGTCCGTTGAGCCAGGAAGGATGTAAGCCAGGCTAAGGCGGAACCCTCTACACCGACTCCCTTGAGTCTTTTAATAAGAAGTCGGTGGTCGACGGTATCGAAGGCCGCGCTTAGGTTGAGGAGGATCACTGCCACTGATCCTCCTCCGTCCAGTAGCGTTCTGGCCTCCTCAACCGCTGCTAGGAGGGCGATGTCTGTGCCCTGCCCTGGGCGAAAGCCCATCTGGGAGCTTTTTAGTATGTTATTGGCTTCCAGGAACTGGGAAAGTTTTCTATTAACCAGTTTTTCGGCAATCTTGCTGATTCCTGGGAGTAAGGAGATGGGCCTATAGTTCGCCAGGTTTTCGGGGTCAAGGGAGGGTTTTTTTAACAGAGCTTTCACGACCGCCGCCTTCCAGCTTAGGGGTACAACTCCCTGTTGGAGTGAGGTGTTAATCAGGTGGGTCACGGGGGGATGATCGTGGAGGCAACCTTTTTAAGAATTCGGAGTGGGGCGGGATCCTTAGGAGAGCCGCTTTTTATAGATGTTAACGTGTTTTCCACTTCTTCAATCGTGACTTGACCCCACGAAGAAAGACGGCAGGGTGTTGAAGGTTGCAGGGGATCGTGTTCCTCACACAGAGACGCGGAGGGAATAGACTCGAGGATTTTTAGGATTTTCCCGTGAAAGAAATCCGCCAATTGTTGGCATTTGGTCTGATCAGCTGTAGGGTCAATGGGATGTTTAGGTCCGGGCGCTGGGGTTTTCAGAAGGTCTTTTAGGATGGTATAGGATTCCTTGCTGGAGCACACTGCTTTCTCTATTCTCTCCTGAAAAAACGCAGTTTTGGTTTTACGGATGTGGTTTTGTAATTAAGGAGAGAAGCAGAGTAGATCTCTTTATTTGTTTCCGATTTGACTTTCCTCCAGGATCGTTCCGTCCTCTTGCACTCTTGGCGCAGGGCTTTAAGCTCTGGTGAGTACCATGGAGCCGAGGCTACTCTTTTGGGGGTGTTTGAGGGAGGAGGTTTTAGGGATGAGTACATCAAGAGAGGAGGTGAGCCATTCATTGACCTGCTTATCAGCAATAGCAGGGTTGCTGGAGAGCTCAGGAGTGGACTTTGCTAAAGCGGCGGCCCATTCCTCAGGTGCAAGTTTATGCCACCGTCTGTCAGTGGTCTGAATTTTAGGGGTTTGAGGATTGATGGGGGGTGTATCCCAGCAGATTGGGACAAGAAAGTGGTCCGTCCAAGGGAGGATCAGGGGAGGCTTAGTAGTGATGGCTGTTGCGTTAGTGAGGACGGGATCCAATAGGTGTCCCTTCTCATGGGTGGGTTCATTGTTTACCAGTCGGATATTGAGTGACGACAGGTCTTGGAGAAGGTCAGCGGCTATCCGATCTGTAGGGTCTTTCAAGTGTAAGTTTAAATCGCCTAAAATGA
Source organism: Lissotriton helveticus (assembly GCF_964261635.1). Taxonomy (NCBI): domain Eukaryota; kingdom Metazoa; phylum Chordata; class Amphibia; order Caudata; family Salamandridae; genus Lissotriton; species Lissotriton helveticus. The sequence goes on from NC_136068.1 coordinate 513,174,321, forward strand.
GAAAATTGCCGACAGAAGATGCTAGTTGTGCAACTGATTCAATGAGAGCGTTAAGGAATTTTCCCGGGGGGCCCGGAGGGCGATAGATCAGAAACCCCGACAGAGAGTGAGCTGGGGAGGATTGGATGGAGAATTGGCAGCTTTCGCAGTCCTTGATTTGAGCATCAGTAATTCTACAAGTGAGATGCTCCTTAAAAATTATGGCTACCCCCCCTCCCCTCCCTTTGGGTCTGTGTAGGGCTTGACAGAGGTACCCAGAAGGCAAGGCCGTGACAATGTCCGAGTCGGTGCTGTCTGATAGCCACGTTTCGGTAAGAAAAAGCAAATCAAAGTCATGGTCTAGAATTAGCAAATTTGTTTCAATTGCGTGTTTAGGGAGGGAGCGACAGTTAAGAAGTCCAATCTTAGGTCCGGGTTTTGTAGATGCAGTAGGGGATGGAGCGCAGCGCGTACAGTAGTGGAAAGGTTTACCTCCGGCATGCGTATGGTGACAGGCCAAGATTGTTCTCGGTTGCAGTGCGCGGAGCATGTCTCCAGTATATACCACGCGCTCACATGGGATTTTCGGCAGCATTTCTGGGCCTGGGTCCGTCTGGGCCCGGACGGGACCAGACGGGCTTGCCTTTGGCGCGCCTTTGGCGCGCTGACGGCGCGCCCGCTGCGCCCGTCCGCTGCGCGTACGTGGGGCGCACATGTTTATGTAGGGCAAGTGGGCGTGGCCGCAAGCGAGTAGGCGTGGCCAAAGTTAAAAGCACATCAGGTACACAAAAACAAACACTCCCGGCTGTGCCTCAGGAGGAATAGCGTTATCAGCGCCCTCGCAGTTCAGAGCGCTTTAAATGGTGTTTGTGGAACGGGGGGCGTGGCCTCGTAGTGGGCGTGTCCTACTCCGTGAGGATGATGGAGTTTCTCTAAAGCGGCGATTTCGCCTTTCCCAACGCTCGTTTCAGCGTGGGAAGCAGGTCCCTGCACACAGCAGTCGTGTGTCAGGAAGGGGGTGAGTGATAATTAAAAACAATTTTTCAAAGTTAAAAGCACATCAGGTACACAAAAACAAACACTCCCGGCTGTGCCTCAGGAGGAATAGCGTTATCAGCGCCCTCGCAGTTCAGAGCGCTTTAAATGGTGTTTGTGGAAGGGGGGGCGTGGCCTCGTAGTGGGCGTGTCCTACTCCGTGAGGATGATGGAGTTTCTCTAAAGCGGCGATTTCGCCTTTCCCAACGCTCGTTTCAGCGTGGGAAGCAGGTCCCTGCACACAGCAGTCGTGTGTCAGGAAGGGGGTGAGTGATAATTAAAAACAATTTTTCAAAGTTAAAAGCACATCAGGTACACAAAAACAAACACTCCCGGCTGTGCCTCAATACTGGAGCATGACTCACCTATGCTTAATTGCCCAACTGCAGGATTGAGGGTAAGGGATTTTATATTAGTCATGTTGATTTTGTGGAGAGGTAAATCCGTAAGACAACCTTTCCGGACATAATCCTCCCGTGTATCCGCTTGTTCAACCGGGGGTACATAACCCATAAAGACTACTGCTGGATCACTATCATGAAGAAGGTGCACACGTACAACTGACCCCAAATAGCTGATGGCGGGCCCACTTGGTGATGGTGAAACACAAAGTCAGTCGACCATCTCAAGGCACTCGAATCTGTTGTTAGTGTGGATACCTTGCCACCCATCCCCCATACGTTGGCCGTTATTAGGATACCAAGGGCGAGGTACCCATTCCCTACTCCTGCTCTTTTGAGTCATCCAGGGGCCTCCATAGTTCCATGCTTGTTCAGGTGGTAGAACCCAATTCGGAGGTGGCATTGGGGGGTGGTAGTTATATATGGGGGGATAGAAAAAGGAGAGACGGTGGGTGTCGATACCCCCCTTCTTCTCTAAATCTGACCACGAGCAGATGTAATTCGCTGTGGATGCGTCTTCACAGGTAACAATGACACAATCCCCCTGAATGGTCTTAGGACTCTCCCCCACCCAGGGAACTCTACAAACAGAAGATATTCTGCCGGTATTTGAGGGCTGTAATGGCCTATTAATACTGAGCCATTGAAGAATTTTATTCCGGAGGGACCAGGATGGTTCATCAGTACCTACTGTTAGTTCCGGAACTCCCGTTAGAATTACCGTGAATGGGGAGACCTCGGTTGACAGATGAACCGGGCGTTTAAATCTGGGCCCCCTCTTGTCCTCTGAAGGATTAGATTTTAGAGGCACCAATGGCTTAGATTGAGACTGCTGTGGGGGACCCTTGGTCTTCGCAGGGTTGGTAGTTGTGGATGGAGCTATAGAAGGAGGGAGAGAAGGTTTGTGTTGATTAGATAAGGGTAACTGATTTCTAGAATTAGCTATTGTCTTAGAGTTTGCACAGTTATTTACTGCTAGTGGAAGAGGAGTTAAAGGCTCTATTGTTGTTGTCTGTACTGAGGGCCCAAAAGGCGGTCTAACTGGAATAACTGGCGTAATCCCTGGACTATCCGCTAACAAGGCCCCCCCAAGGTTTACCATTCCCACCCTAGACTGATTAGGTAATTTAGCAAGAAGTGTGGCAAGTTGCTTTTCGATTACCATGATACTCCGTTCCAGGGGTTGTAGATGGTATTTTAATAACTCTCTGAATTTATCGAGGAGTTGTGGGGTATCACAGTCAATTGTAATCGGGCCACCCTCTTGTATTTTGTCCATAGTAGGACGATGTAAGGTAGATACGATAATTGGTACACAGTTATTACTGGGGAGGGCTTTATTAGTTGATGGGGCAGAAGTCCCTTTGCTTTTATTTTTATTGATAACATGATGTTGTTTAGAGTTGTTCCCCCTATTAAAAGCATCTGGCTGTTTGGGAACAGCACCTTCTCTAACCCCATTGAGCTCGGATTCTTGTACAGGATCTTCGGTTATGATCTGCTCAAGATCGGGGGTGTTCTCAAGGTTCTCAGTTGATTCCGATTCAAATGACAAGTTGGTAGCTGATAGATCGACAGCGCTTGGGAGGGAATGTACTTGGGCTGTTGTGCCAGGCTGTAACAAAACTGGAATAGGAAAAGCTGATGGATATGGGGATAAAGCCGCTGCTAGAAGGCCCATTGAGGATCTCCGGGCGATCACAAGGTCCTGTGACACCCTACGTTCTAGCAGGGAAATGTTTTGGTTAATGGCCTCATTAGTTTTTGTAATAAACAAGTCAATCGGGCCTGTAATGGAAGCAGTTTGTAGGGCGGTTTTCCTTCTGGAGGCCCTTGTCATGGTTGTTGTGATCTGGTTCCCCGGTGTAAAGTAAATATGTAATCAATACCTTTTAGAATAGAAGGCAGCAACCGGAATAAAGGGACCAAGGGGGGTGGCCCAGCCCAGCCTGGATCTGTCTGGAACGGGCTGAGCCCGGCGTCCCGCGAGGGAGGCTATGCGCGCCTTTTATGCGCCACCTGGCGCTTGTGAATGGTGCTGTCGCAGGGCCTGTTGGGGGATGTAGTTCCCCAGCCCCCGCTCTCCTCTCGGCAGCAGTCTCCCAAGACCAGCGGGAGTCGTGCAGCGGGAGGCGGGGCAGCGCTTGTGGCGGTTTGGCAATGGCAGGAAGCAGGAATTGGCGGTCGTCAAAGAGTCAGCCAGGCGTCTCGCAAGGTAACTGCTAACAAAGGTTTCCCCCGCTCTGCAGGCTATGCGCGCCTTTTATGCGCCACCTGGCGCTTGTGAATGGTGCTGTCGCAGGGCCTGTTGGGGGATGTAGTTCCCCAGCCCCCGCTCTCCTCTCGGCGGCAGTCTCCCAAGACCAGCGGGAGTCGTGCAGCGGGAGGCGGGGCAGCGCTTGTGGCGGTTTGGCAATGGCAGGAAGCAGGAATTGGCGGTCGTCAAAGAGTCAGCCAGGCGTCTCGCAAGGTAACTGCTAACAAAGGTTTCCCCCGCTCTGCAGGCTATGCGCGCCTTTTATGCGCCACCTGGCGCTTGTGAATGGTGCTGTCGCAGGGCCTGTTGGGGGATGTAGTTCCCCAGCCCCCGCTCTCCTCTCGGCGGCAGTCTCCCAAGACCAGCGGGAGTCGTGCAGCGGGAGGCGGGGCAGCGCTTGTGGCGGTTTGGCAATGGCAGGAAGCAGGAATTGGCGGTCGTCAAAGAGTCAGCCAGGCGTCTCGCAAGGTAACTGCTAACAAAGGTTTCCCCCGCTCTGCAGGCTATGCGCGCCTTTTATGCGCCACCTGGCGCTTGTGAATGGTGCTGTCGCAGGGCCTGTTGGGGGATGTAGTTCCCCAGCCCCCGCTCTCCTCTCGGCGGCAGTCTCCCAAGACCAGCGGGAGTCGTGCAGCGGGAGGCGGTGCAGCGCTTGTGGCGGTTTGGCAATGGCAGGAAGCAGGAATTGGCGGTCGTCAAAGAGTCAGCCAGGCGTCTCGCAAGGTAACTGCTAACAAAGGCATTTAGACACTGCACCCGCATCCTGTGGGCCTCCCACGTCCTAACTGCTGTTAGTCCAGTGTAGCCCCAGCGATTACCAAGGCCCTAGGCCTTACCATTGTTCGTGACGTGGTACTTATACCATTATTTTAGTATATGGTCTAACGGGCCACCAGGGCCTATCCATATTTGTGCAACTTTTGTATGTTATATTAAGTTACTTGTTATACGCTTGTGCTCCTGTGCTCATAAAGAGTTAAGGGGATCTATTTAGAAATAAATACATATATATTTTGAATATATAACCTGTGTGGTGTCCTTTCATTTGGTATTAAAAAGTTTGCATATGGTAAAACAGCTGGCTTCACATGCCCTCTTGAGTTTAGCCTTAGACTGCTTTTGTCCATGCTACCACTAGGATAGCTGGTCTATAAATAAGGTTGACTTTACAACCATCACCATAAGGGTTGTTTGGACTGGTGCAAGGTGCTCACTAGAATAGTGAACATCATATACCAGGCCAACTTCCCACATACTGGTCTACCGTAACATTTTAATACTATCTTGAGAAGAAGATACAGCGGTGTCAAAAGATTATCAGTCTTTCAACACCCAAAAGTTACAGTAATGTCAGCAGGAAGTAAGTACTTGACTGCCCTGGGCGAAAGGGTTGGCACCGTCTAATACGCCTTTGATGGAAAACAAAACTGTCTTTTGACTTACTATGTCAAGCCTGACCACCTTTCAGAAAATTGATCTGTCTTAACTCTCCCAATATCCCTTTATTTCAGTCTACTTCTGAGTCAGAGTGTATACATGTTTTCAGTTGCTGCACATCCTTTCAAATATTTCCTCTTTTTGCAGTTTGTGGCCGCCCACCTCTCCAAAACAAAACCATAACTGGGACCGAGGCCTTGTCTGGAGAGTGGCCCTGGCAGATCAACCTACTCTTTCACGGTAAACATCTCTGTGGAGGGTCCCTGATCTCAGAAAGCTGGGTGGTGTCTGCCGCCCACTGCATCCAGTAAGTATGTCAATCTGCCCCACATTAGTTTATGAATTAATATAGCTATACTCTGTGCCTTATGTGTGACAGTGTGTGCAAGTGGTGGTCAGCAGCACATTTTTTGGCGACCTAGTACTTATTTGTCATATGAGATTTTGACTAAGAGCAATAAAGAGAAAGGTTAAAAAAACGCATAAATGAAGAAAAACAGCGATATAAGAAAACAGTGAGAAAGTGAAAAAGCTGGAGTGAAAAAGAAGCTGCTAGAGTGAGAGAAGGAGACGAAATGCAGAGGATGGAAGAAATAGTCTAAAGTTGGAAACAAAACTAGTCTGTCCTGGTATTCGGCAACCGTTGCATTTAGCAACCCTGGCAGCTGCATACTAGAAACAACTATGGAGTTGTGCACTTATTGATTTCCAAATGAAGCAGGGGCTCTCTGACTAACATATACTCTAGTTTTATATGACTTTTAGAAGGTCATTTAGACCCTGGCTGACAGTCAGCCAGGTCATAGGTGGCCTTGACCCCACTCCCCTTACAGAGGACCCCTCTCCCTATTTAGAAATCCCCACCTGCTTGGCTGGGTTCTGTTAGTGTAGTAGGGAGTATGTTGGCTTCAAATGACAGAATATGAACTCAGACGATTATAGGTTTGTTGTCAACCCACCAATGAGTGGTGGCTGATGTTTGAAAATAGTGGTGTGGCACTAATACAAACATGGAATTGGATTGTGCGATTGAGCCTCACTACCCACTTACTTCAATTAATTAATCACCCATCTGTATTCGACAATTCATTCACCCACTGCCGTCTGTCACCTACCCATTCACTCATACACATTGCTATCCTCTGCCATTCACCCAACTCGTATACCCAGCCACCCACATTTAATCATCTGATCAGTCAACCCCTGCAATCACTGTCTCATCCATTCACACAAACACAGCCTCACCATCCAATATCCAGCAGTTGCAGTGATAAAAAGCTACACTTAGAGGCTTTGTTAATGTTTGTATTATATAACCTGCAGATTGTTTAATATGTGTTTCAATATGACATATCACATGTAGCAATTAATCTGTAGAAGAAATAAAACATACATCACTAGCCATGATAAAATACTGAAACCATTTCTGCCTTATGGAGACACAGGCACTTGGAGAGACAAGAAAGAGACTGGAGAGCTGAGAGAACAGATTTGTACTTATTTTCCGTAAATAGACAGGGCCCGATTCACAGAACTTACTTAAGACAAAATCCTAAACTTACTACCATTTTGGTATTCACAGAAGGCACTTACTCATTTTGGTATTCACAGAAGGCACTTACTCATTTCGGTATTCACAGAAGTTAGGAGTCGGGTTTCCCTCACGTTCTGGGATCTTGTGTGACCCCAGCCCAGCTTCGGAGTTTCTACGAAGCGATGCATGCCATCTTTGGGTAGCCCGACTCAGCCGGTGCGCCTTTTGGGCCCGCAGACTCAGCTGGGGCCCTGGGCCTTCGGCGGCTTTGGCCTTGGCACCGCAGGGTCCTCCTGGATCCAGGCCTGGATCCGGATCGGCGCCAGTCGACCTCGGAAGAGGTCTAGCTGTTGAATTCAGGCAAACAATACATATCACTAAAATTGACAACATCTCCATAAAGAATTGTGAGGCTCTTCTAACAAGATGCAATCCTACACCGTCTTCCTCCTGTAACCTCCTGCTCCTTTACAGACCTCCACCTAGCAAGGCAACATTCCCAGATGCACTTCTAGACACAGTTTCAAACCTGATAACAATACACTCCAACCTATGCTTTCTGGGTGACCTTAACATTTGGTTTTATAAGCCCAATATGACCCATCCAAAAACAATAATCACTGGCCTAGACGCATTGAACCTGCATCAGATTGTCCACGATCCGACACCCACCACTGGACATATCCTAGATGTCATTTTTGCTAATATTGAACTAGTTACTTTTCAAACGATAACTCCAGTCACATGGTCAGACCACCACTTGCTTGCTTTCCAACATAAAACAACACTAAGCGACTCACCTAAAACTACCTTACATCCATCCACCTATCGGCCGTGGAACAAACTCAATTTGGAACACTTAGAAACACAACTAACATCCAGTACAAATCTGGAAACAATAAATTCTGTTCAAAATCTATATGAGTGGCTACAGGAAGCTTTTGACATCCTGATACCACTCAAAACCACTCAACAGAACAAAAGAAAAAAAGTGCCTTGGAGAAGGATAGAAATAAAAGACATAAAACAAAAAATTAGAAAGCTGCAACGTACCTAGCTCAAAACAAACACCAAACAAGACAAACTTCACCTACAGAAAATTAACTGACTATACAAGTTGGCTATCAAAAAAGATAAGAAAAGGTACTATTCAGACAGAATTCAAAACGCTAAATGTCCAAATAAATAATTCTATAAAATACTCAATGAATTTCGCAAACCAAATTGCCTAGAAGGAACTCTTTCTGTTACTCAAGAGTTCACAGACAAACTGGCAAATCATTACACGGACAAAGCAGACACGTTGGACTCGTACTTAAAACAGAAACAAAGCACCAGCACTAACCCTTGTACAAAAGAACAATCCAAGAATGCTCTAATCAAGCCTCTCTGTTCCTTCCAACACATCTCACACAATGAATTTATGGACCTGGTCAAAGCAACTAGGTCTGCCGGCAGCCCTTCTGACCCCTGTCCGCCACAAACTTTCAAGACAATTCTTTCAACGACCTCTGCTGCCACTCCAGTAAGAAGAATCATCAACGATTCATTAACTACTGGAATATTTCCAGTAGAACTAAAAAAATCACACAAACGCCCTTTACTGAAGAAAAAAAACTTGGACCCGCTGAACCCTGACAACTACAGACCCATTCCAAATGGACTTTTCCTGGGCAAACTGATAGAAAGAGCAGCGTTCGCCCAGATGTCACAATTCATTGAAGAGAATGACATACTTTCAGACTTCCAAACAGGATTCCATCCGGGAAGAGGCACTGAATCTGCCCTCCTTGCCATCTGGGATGACCTAAAGAATACAGTTGCCCGCAACGGGGTTGCTGCGCTACTCCTTGGACCTCTCAGCTGCCTTTGACACGGTTGACCATGACACGCTGAAACAAAGACTCCATGAAGCCGGCATAGAGGGAACTGCTCTAGACTGGATCGCGTCCTACCTTCGAAACAGAACTAATGGCAACCATACCACACCTTTCTTGTCCAAACCGTACTCCACAAAAGCAGGGGCCCCTCAAGGTTCTATCATCTCGCCCATGCTTTTCAACATCTACATGAAGTCATTACCAGTACCGATCAAGAAATTTCACCTCACGTACTATAACTATGCAGATGACACGCAAATACTCCTTCAATTGGAATGCCCCAAAGACATTGGAAAATCACCAATTTTCAGCTGTCTCACAGCCGTGGATCAGTGGATGACTTGGAGCCATCGCAAATTGAATGCTTTGAAAACCAAAATACTTACGTGTGGCGATTGGAAACATTACAACCCGCTTGCCGCATGGCCTAATGTACTGGGATCACCGCCTAAAGTATCAAAGGAAGTAAGAAACTTCGGAATGACCATGGACTCCAAGCTGTAGATGAATGCCCAAGTGGATAAACTAGCAAGATCAAGCTTTATCACTATAAAAACACTGCGATGAATTTTCCCTCATTTGGGATTTCCACACATGGTCCAAGCTACCATCTCCCTTATTCTGTCCAAACTCGATTACGCCAATAGCCTCTACCACGGATCACCATTAACGACCATGAAAAGACTACAACGGATTCAGAACTTGGCTGCCAGACTACTCTTGCATATCAAACCGCGAGACCACATCTCCCCTACCTTGAAAGCCCTGCATTGGTTAATGGTTACCAGAAGATCCACATTCAAGCTGTTTTGTATCACCCACAAACCAATACATGGAAAGGGACCACTCTTTATCAGGAATAAAATCACAAAACACATTCAACAAAGAAACCTCGGCTCTAAAGGAGCATCTCGCCTCAAAATCCCACCATACAAGAAAAAAACCATGGGTGGCACATCCTTCCCTGTTCAAGCAGCCAAACTATGGAACTCTTTACCCCCCAACATAAGATCCTCCAACAGCCACCTTATCTTCAGAAAACGACTCAAGATTTGGCTCTTCCCCACATAAGCACCATATGCAAACAGAAATTCACAGCATATCCCTCTGTATATAAGCATTTGTTTTCACTATAGATATGTACCTATGTTTGTGTATTACTTTGTATAAACATGTAAAATAATTATGTTGTTGAGAGAAAAAAAATAAAAAAATAATAATAATAAATAAATAAATAAAAAATCATATTTGTTCTACATGTACATACTTACATTGTGCATCTATGTACCTTCCATGTACTTGGATCTGTGCATCTGTTACCTTTCTCCTGAAAAAGCATAACCAAAATGCACTACCCTATTTCTCATCCTGTGCCTCTATCAATATCTTTAATCTACATATACTTACCTCCTTTATGTATCTACATACTTTCAATGTGCTTATGGATCTATATATTTATCAATCTCTTCTAATTTAGCATTTCCAATGCACTACCCTATTTCTCAGCCTATACTTTGCTCAATATATCTTCTATCCCAACCTTTGGACTCATCTCAAACTTCTTTCTACTACTCTTTCCAATGCACTGCCCTATCTCTCATCCTATACATCTATCAATATATCCTCTACATCCACTCTCTCATTTATCCCAAACCCCATACCACTACTATGATCCCCAAAATATCCCTTTCTAGACTCTCTCCTACTCTACCCCTCCTTGCATCATCTGACACCCCTTTTACTATACTGATCCCCTAAAACAAACCTTTCTAAACTCTTCCCTCTGACTCCTCCCCTCCAAAACTCATTTTTACTCATCCAAAAGCCTCCTCCTACTGTTAAAACCTAAAAAAATAAAAATAATAATCCTTCACTCTTCAAATTAACAACTAACATGTTCACTTCTCAATTTCCATATTCAACTATATAAATTCACCACTAATCCTTTATTGGGTTCCATGGTAGCGTACTACTCACCAATAAAGCGTCTCAACAACCCATCAGGGTTACAAGCGCTATATAAATGCAAACCTTTTCCCTTTTCTACCCCTCCCCAACCCTTCTCAATCCGAAATAACTGACTAACATATCCACATCCACCACTAAAATTACTCTCATGTTTCACCATACTAATTCAACACTAATTCTGATGGTTTCCAGAGCAGCGTGCTACTTGCGCTTCAAAACCCCATCAGGGGTAGCAAGCGCTATATAAATACAAACCTCTTTCCCTCTTCTATCCCGCCACCTAACCTTCTCTACCCAAATAACTGAATAACATATCCACTACTCAAATGACTTCATATTTTCTATATTAATTTTCAACACTAATCCTTCATGGGTTCCGGAGTGGCGTGCTACTCACCAAAAAAGCGCTTCAACATCCATCAGGGGTAACAAGTGCTATATGAATGCAAACCTTTCTTCCCTTTTATCCCTCCGCTATCCTTCTCACTCCAAATAACTGACTAATATCCACCACTGAAATTACTTCATATTTCACCTTATTAATTCACCACTAATCCTTTACGGGCTTCCTGAATAGCGTGTATCAACAAGCGCTATATAAATACAAAACTTTTTCCTCCGCTATCCTTCTGCTATCATTCCAAATCCAAATAACTGACTAACCTATCCACCACTTAAAATGTACTTGCATGTTTCACTATACTAATTCAACACTAATCCTCTATGGGTCCTAGAGTAGCGTGCTACTCGTCGAAAAAGCACTTTGACGGCTCATCAGGGGAAGTAAGCGCTATATAAATGCAAATACAGTACAATACAATACATTCTTGTAAATATGGTGCAGCCTTGGATTTTCAGAAGTGGCGGAGCATGTCGTTAAGCCCAGGAGGCTAATGACGCACGCCGCCACTTCATTTTATGTTTCCCCGATTTTTTTCTAAGCTGTTTTCGGTTATGCACTCCGACCCCATAATAGACCTACGTCGGAGTGATGACATCAGTTCCCTTTTTTCCGCGTCGTCGACGCTAACGGGTTCGAGAGATCTTCTGTTTCGTTTATAGTAACTTTGTTGCTTTTGAAGGATGTCTGTATCTTTCCAGTGTCGCTGTCTTCTGTCGAGATGTCGTCTAAGAAGACTGGTTTTAAGCCGTGTGATGAATGCGGAAAAATGATGTCCATCACGGATCCGCATGATGAATGTATATGGTGCCTGAGTTCAGATCACGACGTCCAAAGTTGTCGATCCTGTTTGAAGATGAATCTGAAGGCTCTTCGTGAACGTGAGGCTAAACTCCTGGTTGCCAAGCTAAAAGGTAAAGTGACCAAGAAGAGTTTGAGATCGAGATCAAGGCGTTCGAAGTCATGGTCGAGGTCGAGGTCCCGGTCGAGGTCATCTTCGAAGTCGTCTTCGGGTCATGCTTCCAGATCATCCAAAAAAAACATAAGAAGAGGAAGCATGGAACAAGGCACCATTCGGGAAAGGAGTCGGATTTGAAAGCGAAGTCATCGGATTCGAAGGCAAAGTCATCTGGTAGACGGCATTGTAAGGACAAGGTTTCTCCCTCTACGGTTCGAAATCCTGAAGGGGAGGCCGTACCTCTGGAGTCAACGGGAAAATCACCGACTCCAGTGTCGAATCCTTTTCCGGCCCCTTATCAGTCTCTGGGACATGAAGAGGAAAGAAGTTCCTGTTCCTCAGGACTCGGCGACTCCGGTACACCAGCCCGAGGAACAAGAGGAATCTATTCCGGTGCAGCCTCCCCAGGAGCAGCCGGTGGGTTTGTATCCTTCTTTTCTGGGTCCAAGACAGGACCCCTCGCATTTTTTAAACACCATGTATGGTGTTTATGCGAGAGCCATGTACCCCTCTGGAGCACCGGCTGGTCCCATGGGTCCGTTGGCATACAATTTGAGTGTTCCCCAATCTTATGCTCCGGCGCCGTTCATGCCGTTTATGCCGGTGCTACCTTGGGATCTCTCTGCGCCGCTGAGGTAATCGACGCCGTTTACGGCTTCAGCGGCTCCGGACCTACCTCGTGATCTTCCAACTCGAAGTTCGACGCCGGCTCCAGCTCCATGTTCGACGCCGGTTCCGGCGCCTTCGGAGTCGATTCCGGATCCGTCGACGTTGTTTCGAAAGGAGAGGTCGAGGCGTGAAGCCCAGCGCCTTTTGGAGGAGCAGAGTTATAGGGATGCTGAGTATGAAGAGGGTGAGCTTCAGGATCAGGAGGATGATTGTTTTGATGATTTAAGAGAGGCAAGTGGACTAAAACTGTCTCCTGATTGGGAATTAGCCTCGGTGTCGGATGCTCCTTCTAAAGATGTGGCTCCATACCATGTGGTTATTAAAAAGGCTGCGGATTTACTGAACTTGACTTTGCCCACTGCTGAGTATAAATCGAACATTCTGACTGAAGTCCTCCATTCTCCATCATCTGTTGTTGAGCCTATACTTCCTTTTACTGATGCTCTGATGGATCCTATCTTGGAGGTGTGGAGTAGGCCTCTTACAGCTCCTGCGGTTTCTAAGGCCGTTGCAAGACGTTATAGAGTGGCTCCTAATGACCCTGAATTTTTGTCCACTCATCCCTTGCCTGAGAGTTTGGTGGTGCCACTTGCCTGTTCTAAAAAATCTGCAGGTGCTTTTCCCCAGGTACCTGGTGATAAGGACTCCAAGAAGCCGGACCAATGTGCCAAGTGTTTTCATCAGGCAGCTTGGCCCTTAAATCTACAAATGCCACTTGCCTACTGGGCCGTTATATCCATGCCTTGATGGATACAATGAATCAATAGTCTCCTAAACTTCCTGAGAAGGACAGAATTTTTTTAATGAGGTGATTAGTGACACGCAGACTGCTGCTCGGCAGGTCATACAGAGCGGAATGAACACAGCTGACTCAGTTTCTAGAGTCATGGGCTCTTCAATTGCCACCAGAAGAGCTGCCTGGTTAAAGACTTCTGAGTTTTCTGCAGATGTTCAGGCTGCTTTAATGGATTTGCCCTTTGATGGCTCAGGCCTCTTTGGTAAAAAGGCTGATGCTGCATTGGAGAGGTTCAAGGACAGCAGGGCTACAGCCAGATCTTTAGGTTTGCAAACTAGAGGATCTGTGGGCAAAAGATATAGGGGCTTTGGAAGATCTTCTTTTCGTCACTACAAGCAATCACAGCAACAGCAGCAGCAACAAAATCCATTGTATAAATCTTACAGGGGCAGACAAAGAGCTCGTCCTTGAGGACGTCAGGTCTCCTCCTCCTCTTCCTCTTCCTCTACCCACACCCCTCCTACTATAGCAAAGCAGCCCTAGATCCGCCATTCCGGATCATGCGGTTCCTGTAGGGGGTCGGCTTACCTATTTTCTACGGGATTGGGAATCGGTCACGTCGGACCTTTGGGTTCTCAATCTCGTGGAGAATGGGTATGCACTTTCCTTTCGGGAATTCCCTCCTAATTACTCTCCTTGCCAAGGTTTTTGCGCAGAGGACCACCTGCTACTTCTGCAGGAGGAAGTCCTGGCATTGTTGAGAAAGGGTGTGATAGAGGTGGTTCCGAAGCAAACAGGGGTCAGGGATGCTACTCCCGGTATTTCCTGATCCCCAAGAAGGATGGCAGACTTCGTCCAATCCTGGATCTCAGGATCTTGAACCTTTACCTGAAGCAGGAGAAGTTCAAGATGCTCACCCTTGTGCAGGTTCTTCAAGCGCTGCTGGAAGAAGACTGGATGGTGTTGATCGACTTGCAGGATGCATATTTTCACATCCCAATCCTGAAGTCGCACAGGAAGTATCTCTGTTTTACGGTGGGATCACAGCATTACCAGTTTGCGGTCCTTCCATTTGGTCTTACTACTGCGCCTCGAGTCTTTACCAAGGTGATGGCTGTGGTGGCGGCAAATCTCAGAAGGTCAGGGATTCCAGTATTCCCTTATCTGGACGATTGGCTAATCAAGGCGGAATCTACAGAGAAAGTGCTCCATCATCTGCAAGTCACAACTCAGTTGTTGTACAGGTTAGGTTTTTCGATAAATGTACCCAAATCTCACCTGGTGCCCTCCCAGCGCAACCTGTTCATTGGTGCGGTACTGGATACAACTGTATGTCGAGCATTCCCTCCTCCACAACGAATTCGCGACATACAGGAAATGATTCCTTTATTTCACAATGGAGCGGTCGTTCCAGGCCTGAAGGTCCTTCGTCTGCTCGGTCTGATGGCTTCCTGCATTCTGCTGGTCAACCATGCACACTGGCACATGAGGGCACTCCAGTGATGCCTCCGCAGGCAGTGGTATCAACACAATGGAGATCTCAGGGAGTCGATTAGGATCTTCAGAGAAACTGCAGCGGATCTGTCTTGGTGGAGCGTGGAGGGCAATCTGTCTCAAGGAAAGCCCTTCCACCTACCTCCATCGGTGGCCACGGTGATAACGGATGCATCCACTCTAGGGTGGGGTGCTCATCTGGGGGATCTGGAGATCAAGGGTCTTTGGTCTCCAGAGGAAAGGTTGCTTCACATCAACCTTCTAGAGTTGCGGGCAATACGTCTAGCGCTCAATGCCTTCCTCCCTTCCCTTCGCGGTCGGTCGGTTCAGGTCCTGACGGACAACACCACCGCGATGTGGTATGTCAACAAGCAGGGAGGAGTAGGGTCACAGTGTCTCTGCAGAGAGGCTCTGCGTCTCTGGTCCTGGGTTCAGGATCATCAGATTTGTCTGATGGCAAATCATCTGGCCGGAGTTCTTAACGTGCGTGCAGACAGTCTCAGTCGGCAGTTCTCAGCTGACCACGAGTGGAGGGTTCATCCAGAGGTAGTTTGTCACATCTTTCGGACGTGGGGAACTCCTCGGTAGGACCTGTTCGCCACTCATGAGAATGCTCACTGCCCGTCATTCTGCAGTCTCCAGTTTCCGATGCAGGGAGCCTTGGGGGACGCGTTTAAGTTGAGTTGGGACTCACAACTCCTTTACGCGTTTCCTCCCATACCCTTGATTCCTCGGGTTCTGAGGAAGATTCGCCAAGACCGGGCCCAAGTTATTTTGATCGCCCCGGATTGGCCACGAAGGGTGTGGTACACAGATCTTCTCCACCTCTCCTTGTGCCCGCCGCTCCGTCTCCCTCTCAGGGTAGATCACCTCTCTCAGATAGAGGGGCAGGTTCTACATCCCCACTTCCAGACCTTACACCTTCATGCCTGGAGATTGAACAGGGCAACCTGAATTCCTTTTCCCTCCCACATGACGTGGTGGATGTCATTCTATCGGCCAGGCGTGATTCCACCAAATCTATCTATTCTCATAGATGGTCTGAATTTGTTACTTGGTGTGGGGAGAAGTCCATTGATCCTTTGAGGGCTCGGTTGTCTGATATTCTTCAGTTTGCACTTACTTTGGCTCAGCAAGGGTTTGCTGTGGCTACAGTCAAAGGTTATCTTTCAGCCTTGTCGGCTTTTCTCTGCCTGCCAGATCAGCCGTCCTTATTTAAATATCCTGTGGTTCTAAGGTTTCTGAAGGGTCTTACAAATAAATGTCCTCCTACTCCCTTTATTGTGCCTCAATGGGACTTGAATCTTGTGCTAACTTTTCTGATGGGTTCTCCTTTCGAACCTTCGGTCTTCCTGGTTGCAATTACCTCAGCAAGGAGGGCAAGTGAGCTTCAAGCTCTTAGTTCAAAGCCCCCGTTCTTGACCATTCATGCACAACGTAGGGTTCTTAGGACCAGGGCTGCTTTTCTGCCTAAGGTGGTAACTCCCTTCCATCTAGGACAGTCCATTACCTTACCTACCTTCTATCCTCCCCCTCACCCTTCCAAGGAGGAGGAGAGACTTCGTCGCCTGGACCCTAAGAGGGCGGTGAGCTTTTATCTTGATAGGACAAGAGACTATCGAGTGGATGACCTGCTCTTTATTGGGTTTCTTGGCTGCAGAAAAGGAAGAGCTGTGCACAAGCGCACACTTTCAAGATGGATTATACTATGCATCAAGATCTGCTACTCCCTGGTGGGTAAGGACCCTCCAGAGGGTATAAGAGCTCACTTCACTAGAGCAAAGTCTTCTACATCTGCTTTGTCTAGGGGTATACCTGTAGAGGACATTTGTAGAGCGGCGACTTGGGCTTCCCTTCACACTTTCGCAAAGCATTACTGCTTAGATTCCGAAGTAAGGAGGGACGGCCGTTTTGCGCGTTCTGTCCTCCAAGATTTTCTGGTATAGTAGAGTGGACACTCTCCTCTGGGAGTGGGGACTGCTGTGGGTCTCTATTCACAAGGTGAGGAATCCACTGGCAGATGTATCCATCAGAAGAACAAGTTACTTACCTTCGGTAACGCTTTTTCTGTTGGATACAATATCTGCCTGTGGATTCCTCACATGCCCACCCGTCTCCCCGTTGTCCACTCTTCTATACCGGATTTATGGCATTGCTTCAAGGTATACATGTTATCTTAAAAGAAGTGTGTTTTTATACTTGACTTGCTATGTCGTAATCACACTATGTGTGTTATTTTAATTATTTTGTACTGTGTACACTGCATATATATATATATATATTGTTGTTGGTCCGTCCGTGTGCCTTGAAGGCATGGAAAAAAGGGCAGAACTGATGTCATCACGCCGACGTAGGCCTATTATCGGGTCGGTGACATCAGCGGAGTCGCGCGCGATGCCGTGCTCCTGTGACGTCGTCCACGCCGGCGTGCTACAGAAGAATTTTCCAAACGTTGCTGACGCAGGGGATATTCACAAGGTGAGGAATCCACAGGCAGATATTGTATCCACCAGAAAAAGCGTTACCGAAGGTAAGTAACTTGTTCTTCAGGGCTACAGCCCGCTCTTTGGGCTTACAATCCCCAGCAAAGAATTACAGTCAGTTTCTCTAGAGGCTTCATCTTCTAAAGTCAGTAGCAACATCTTCCTCTACAATTGAACCAGCATGCTGCTCAATTTAGGGGCAAAGGAAAGGAGAGCAGTCATCAAGCCTAGCAGCCTTCCTCCTGCTTTTCTTCCTCCAGCACACCACCAGGAAAGCTGCTTTAGGTTCTCCTTGGAGAACATGTGTGGCTCCTTGGAAGACATGACACCTCTTTGTAAAGGCCTAGAAGGCCATAACTTTGGACTACTGGGTCCATCAGACTGTAGACCCTTCTAGTAGACTCCACCCCCACATCCTGCCCCCATATTCTCTTCCGTCAGACTACCATTTGTGACTACTGCAGCAGGAAGTGACAGCCCTGTTCCAGAAAGGTACAGTAGCACATAATGTTACCCTAGATTCCTTCAGCACATACAATATTCTGGTTAACATGTGTTAGAAATGGGGTTTCCAGTTGGCAAGGGTATGCGCCTAAGCCCTGCAGGCCTACCACTCTAGTCAGAGTAAGTAAGTTACACATTAAAGTTAACCTGTGCTCACCCTCTGGTAGCTTAATGCAGAGCAGGCAGGCTTATCAGAGGCAATGTGTGAAATGTTTGCAATATACTTATTAGAGTAAAACAGTGAAAACACCACACAAAAAGATACCACACCTGGATAGAAAAATAGAACTTAGTTTATGAAATAAAACAAGACAAAAACATAAATAATCTAAGAAATAGATTCTGAGATCTGCAATTGTAACGGTCTAGGTAAACGAGCGCATTAAAAGCACATTTCTCCAACTGTGGTTATATGGTTGCTCCGGACGAGGACAAAGTCACAAGTTCAGGCCAACCATAATGGAGTGTTGTCCAGCTACAGGGACCCACTTGCGCCCAATTAACACAATGCCTTAAATTCTGGTGTGCGCTTGCTGTGGTGTTGCTTTGCATTGGTACCGAGGAGGTCCACAGAAGGCAGAGCACCTTAGGCCCACTTCCAAGGGTCCAGGACTGGGGTGACAACACTTGGTAGGGCAGGACTCTCATCTGGAAGAGTCTAGGTGCTAGATGGAAAGTTGCAAGCAGTCTTTGATGTTCCTGAGACTGAAGAACAGGAGGCAATTAGTCAAGCTCTTGATTCACTGCGGGTTCAAGTGATGAAAGTCCAGTCCTCCTCACCCAAGCAGAAAGCAGCAGGCAGAGCAGCATGACAGAAAAGCAGTTCTCTCAGAGCAGCAGTCCCACAGAGTTGCAGTCCTGCAGCAGCACAGCAGTCCTTCTTCCTGGCAGAGTATCCACAGTTCCATCTATGTACTGACTTGGTGGTATCTGAGGTCCAGTATTTTTATCTATTATCGTTCTTTTGCTCACTTCCAACTTAGGGCAAACAAAGCGAACACAATAAGATGATGGACAGAGCACTGAACGTTTTCAGACACTCACTACCAGTCACTATTAGATCTGGGTTGAATCTATCATTGTTCTTTTGTTCACTTCACCAGTCTAGTATTTATACATTGATGCCCTGCTCCTAGAAGGTTGGAGAAGTTGCTGGAAAAGTCTTTGACATTCTGGGAGTTACCTGTCCCTCCTGCCCGGCTCCAAGCTGGCTACACTGACAATACAGGGTTTTTAAGCATATTGTGAGGAGTCAGGGCACAGCCTATTTAGGTGCAAGTGGGGCTGTGCTTAGCTCCTCCCTGCCACCCCCTCAAGCCAGTTAATAGGCTATTCATACTCTGCTCCCACTAATGTGTGACTGTCTGGAGGGAATTCACAGAATCTGTGAGCTATACCCAGTCATGTGACACAAGACTGGCTGCAGGTGCAAAGGACCATGGGGCAGGAAAATGCAAACTTTCTAAAAGTAGCAGTTTCAAACATGTAATGATAAACTCCACTTTACCATTAAAGAAGTTCATAAGTATCAAACATGACTATGCTGGTCTTTCTCAATCAGATATTAAACTTAATTGATATTAAGTATTTCCCAATGTTAACCTATGAGAGGGATAGGCCTCACAGTAGTGAAGGACGTGTAAAACTAAAAACCTATATGTCCTGCCTTTTACTTACACATCACCCTGCCGTATAGGCTACCTAGGGCATACCTTAGGGTGACTTATAAGTAATAAAAGTGCTATTTAAAAGCTAGCAAAAGGGTTTAAATGCCAAGTCGATATGGTGGTGAAGCTAGCTGCATATACAGGCTCTGTAGTGGCAAGCCTGAGACATGTTTAAAGGGCTACTTAGTGGATGGCAGAATCAGTGCTGCAGGCCCACTAATAGCATTTAATTTACAGGTCCTGGGCACATATTGCGCACTTTACTAGAGACATATAAGTAAAATGAATATGCTATTTGTGGTTACACCAATGTTACTATGTTTTAGGGAATGAGCACATGCACTTTAGCACTGGTACCAGCAAAAAGGTAGGAGGACGGCAACATGTTTGGAGTGAGCCTTTAGGGAGAGCCATTTCCAATAACATGCTAATGCAAGCCCTTAACACAATAAATGAACATCACAGAGTAAATTTTAAAACATATATTTAAAGCAGGGGACAGAGACAGATGTATATGATTCTAAGAACATACATGTGTTCAAGGTGAAGTTGCAGTGCAAGTAGTGAGTGAGTCAGTGGAAGGTGCACATGGATAAATACTTAATAGTCACTCAATCGAAATCCCTATATCATCACTAGCAAAATAACAGCTCTGAGATACGCTATCTACAGTTCATGCATGACCAAAGGTAAGTAGCCCGTTGGTGTTTTGACCTACAACTTCAATTAGGAGGGGATCTTCATCAGGACAGAGAACATGCTGCATCAGTCTGGTGAGATGCACTTAATATGTATTTGTACTCCTGCAAATCCCGGGCTGCTGTAAAATTCCCACCGAGGTTCCAGGGTAATGAATTCAATTGCTTGCCAGCATAAGTCTTCCATCATATGGCCAACATCCTTGTAGTGGACTACAAGTGGTGTACCAGTTACCTACATTTGATTCTGCTTCGGTGCTGAAAAATGCAGTTTTTAAATTCTGTGTTGTTTGGCCCATATATATCATGTTACAGGGACACAGATTGGTGTATACAGCTTGTAAAACATTTCATTGTAAACTTCATATCAATGTGTTTGAACAGTTTATTTTCAAAACAAAATTTGCAAGCAATGTATGTACCAACGCCTAATGACAGGTGGTAATCCTCATTATGACAGAAACGCAGTTGACTATTTTCTTGGTGGGCATCCCTCACCAGCACATCAGAGATGCTGCGTCTCCTTTTGAATGAAAACATGAGCTTAACGTAGATGTCAAGGACTTCTTTTACAATATTCCAATTCTCGTTAATGATTTGTCTAATGTCAGTGCTAGTTGTACTGAATGTGCTCTCATCCAGGACATGCAAGCATTAACTTGTGACCCGTCACCCACGGGTTGGAATTTCACAGCAGCCTTAACTTTTAAAGAGTACAAATGAACTGAACGAGTTAAATCAACTCAAAATGAACCTAACAAGGCAGAAGAGTGGGGACAAGTGAAGACAGTATGTACTCTAAGGATTCATTATTGCTGTGATTACTTGTGCATATTACTTTTCTTGCAATGTCCCAGGAATTTTGTATAAAGGACCTGATGCATATCATTTTATGAATATGTATGTATGTAGGTAGGTATACATTATTTCAATAGTATAAACCTAGCCAAAAGGCAGCTGAGTGCTGTACAGGGTCAAAGACAAGCATAAAGTCAACAAGCAATATTATAGGTAGCGAGGTTATGGATAGTGAATGCATTGTGACATAGTATTCTTTAAAGAGGTGAGACTTCAACGTTTTCCTAAACTTGAGAAGAGTTGGTGTAGTTGTAATAGATAACCGGAATGTTCTTCCAGATTCAAGGTGCATTTTCCTTTTTTTTTCATAAACACTTCGTAGTCTGATGATGTCCTAGCTGTGGATATGCCTAGAACCACCAGATTTGGTGAGCTTTATCAAGATAAACAGAGATGCTGGTCCTGATGGCTTTGCAAATGATGCAGCTGGTTTTGAATATGGTGCAGAACCGCAAAGCGAGCCAATGGAATTCCATCATTATGATGGTGATGTGATCATATTTCTTCTGGCCCTGGACAAGAAGTGCTCAGGCGTGCAGGATGTCCTTAGGAGGTGCAATTGTGGAGTTTGGAAGGCCATGGAGCAGGGCATTAGCATCATCCAGATCTGGGATTACGAGGGTTTGAACAGTAGTTCTGAAGTCATTTTCTGCAACAGATGGTTTAATTTTCTTTTAGAAAGAGCTGGTACGAGGTGGGCTTTGTGTTGTTTGCCAATGTTTCCCTTGAGAATTAGGTTGGTGTGCTGAGTGAATCAAAATGACATGGCATATTGCGAATGTTGGGGTTCAAAGACGTTAATGTTTATGTAAATGAGACAGGTTTGTCCTGTTTTTTGTTTGATGTTCTTGGCACATAACACAAATTCGGTCGTGGTTGCCTTGAGCTTCAGATAGGTGCTGGACAGGTCTAGATGATGTAAAGGCAGTGTTTGAAGCATAGGATGTCGAAAACAGAGGAGACTTTTAAGTAGAGTGGTTTAACATCGATGTATTGGTACATCTTGAAACTATTACCTGTGAGTAGAGCACCAAAGGGCTCAATGTAGAGGTTGAAGATGACAGGAGATAGTATGAAACCTTAAGGAACTCCACAAGCAATAGGGAGCTTTTGGAACATGGAGATGTTCATTTCAACTAACTGGGGTTGGTTGGGAAGGTGGGAGGAGAACCAGTGAAATACATTTCCGGTGAATCCCATGTGAGGGTGGAGTGGTCAACTGTGTCCAAGACAGCTGAGAGGTCCAGCAATATAAGGAGGCAGGAGTCATCTTAACCTGTGGTCAAGGGGCATCGTTCACGATGTGCAAGATAGCGGTTTCTATACTGTAGCATGATCTGAAGCCAGACTGGTACTCGTGCAAGAGATGGTTATCATTGATATTATCTTGAAGTTAAGCATAGATAGCTTTTTGAATGATCTTGCTGATGAATGGAAGGTGAATGATGGGTAGGGATTTGGCGAGGACTTTAGGAACTAGTGTAGGATCTAACATAGGTTCTTTTAGCTGTGGGACAATCTGGTCTGTCTTGAAAGCCTCTAGAAATATGCATTAGGTGAGGGAGGAATTCACAATTGCAGGTCTGAGGGAATGTCCCTAGAGAGAACTTTGATGAAGAATAAGGGTAAGACATAATTATCATAAGAAGTAGTTTTGAGGGAGTTGGGTTTGTTGGTGAGATCTGAGAGAGAGAAAGCTTTGAACATTGACCATTGTGAGATTCTGTTGGAAGGGGTGAATGTACGAGAGGAAGCAGCCTTGGTGTTGTCTATGTGCTGTCTGATCTGCTGTCTTTTTTTACTGAAGAAGAGACTGATAGAATTGAGCTTTTCTTTGGAAAGAAGAATAGGTAGGCTTGGATGGGGGTTGATGCAGCGCTTGATTATCTTGAAAAGTGTTATGCTTCTGTTGGTGACTTCGTTGATGATGTTGGTACAGTACTTTGTCTGATGTGATTCATTCACTTTGCACAGATGAAGGGGCACTGTGTATTATCTTTCAAACCGCATAACACCCGTCCCAGTGTAACAACATCAGTTCCCTTTTTCCCGCACCTTTGATGCCAATCCGGAGCTTTTTCTCTCTGAGGAGTGTCCTTATGCAAAAACGAAACGTAGTGCAGGGCCATGTCCCCTCCTAATAAATTCGGGTTCTAATCCTGTTGGGATTTTTAGGGTCTGATGTCCATAACAAAACCCCAAGCTGTTTATCTTTGTTGCCTGAGGTCGGACCATGCCCTGTGCTTCCTGTCAAGGTATGCCCCCGAAGGCCAAAAAAGAGCAGGAAGCAAAGCTCTGAATGGCCAGGGATAGGGTTGACTGTCAATGCCTAGTTTCTGGAATAATAGATCCTTCACATTAACCTGCCCAAACTGCAGGTGATTCGGCTGGTGCTAAAGGCCATCCTGCCCGAATCTGTGGTCAGTCTGTCCAGATCTTGATGGATAATGTGACAGCCATGTGGTATGTCAAAAAGACAATGGGGAGTATCACCTCCTTTACTTGGAAGCATTGAGACTATGGTCTTGAGCACAACACCAAGGGATCTGTCTACCTGCCAATCACCTTGCAGGGTCTCTGAATGTCAGAGTCGACAGCCTGAGACAGCATTATCTTGCCAATCACAAGTGAGGTCTTCTACCAGAGGTAGTCCAGTACACCTTTCCTCAGTGGGGCACACCTCAGGTGGACTTGTTTGCCTCTTCAGAAAATGCTGAGTCCCTGTAGCTCTGCGTCATCCACATATCCTTGATTCCTCTATCCGAGGACCTTCTGTGCTTCTCCACTTGCCCCTTCTGCATCTACCATTCAGGCCAGATTTTCTCTCCTTGATAGAGGAACTGATTCTCCTCCCCTCTCGCCAAGGCCTTTACCTACATGCTGGGAGACGGAGCATAGCCACCTGATCTCCTTTCAGCTGCCACTGGAGGTGGTTGACATCATTTTGTCAGTGTGTTACCCCTCTGCCAAACCTGCTTGCTTGGGCAGATGGGGCAACTTTGTTGCATGGTGTGCAATGCAAATAATAGGGTGGATCCCCTGCAGGTTAAGTTGTCTTAGCTCCTACAGTGGTACTGTCATAGGATATCTGATAGAGACTATTAGCCGCAGATTCCTTAACGTAGAATTATCCCCAGGCGTGAGACTGGATCCGGAAACCTTTTTTGCCACAGCATCCCTGCGCGCCGGGGTGGGGCGGCACCACGCGACTCCGCCCAGGCGCCGTCCGTGTACGTGACGTCAGCGAGGTCACATAAGCCCCAACCTGGCGCGCCTACATCAGTATTTTCGTTTTCCGCAAGCGTGCGGCAGCACACGACTCGACGCGACTCCGCTCAGGCGTCGTCCGCGTACGTGACGGCAGTGAGGTCACATAAGCCCCAACTCGGCGCGCCTACGTCAGTTTTTTCCTTTGGGTGCAACGCCGATCCGGTCTCTGCTATGGGCCTGTTTGGGGCCCCCCTTTTTTTTTTCTTCCCCATTGTCGAAATTTTGGTGGCACAGTGTGCGAATGCCTTCGGGCTTCAAGACTTGCTCGTCATGTGGGCGTCTTATGCCGGGGACGGACCCTCACTTCATTTGTATGTGGTGTTTAGGGGAGGATCACAGCACCACTGACTGTGAAGCGTGCCAACAGTTGAAGCCGAAGTCGCGGTGGGAGCACTGCATGAAACTACTCTTGGCGTGCCTCTCAAGATCGGCATCCTCTCCTCAATCAGCCTCGGCAGACGGCTTCAGATACAGTCATTGTCATCGTCCTCGCCCTTTTCCGATGTCGCGAGAGCGTCTCTACCCGGTGGGTAAGTGTGGCAGTTTGTCCCCGGGGGCTGGTGTTCGGCTTGCCCGGGGCGTGGGCTCTCCGCGGGTGATGCAGCACCTCGTGTCGACCTCCTATCCACTGTTTCCCGGTGATGGAGCGTCGAGAGTCTGGATGGAGACTTATGCGGCGGCTTTGCAGGCCTCGCTGGCGTCTCCTCCTCCTTCCCCTCCTGGGGCGTCAGCGGATCCCTTGCCTTGCACGGGGCTCTCTGCAGCACCGGTGGCATCTCCGGCGCCGACAGGTTCGGATCCAGGCTTGGAGGATGTGGTGCTGTCGGGGTGTGGCACTTCGGGGGTCCCTCCTTCAGACCACAGCGCCTCTGCCTCACCGCAAACTCCAGCAGGAGTCCCTGTGGTGACGCGGGAGGTCGCTGGGACTCGGGTCACATCCCCAAGCCCCGCTCGGGCACCTGCTGGTCCTTGTGGCGCCACAGGGTTCGGTGGGCCCTCCTCGTCCCGCTCTGAGTCAAGGCTGGATGGGGCCCCTTTCCTGCTCCGGGCCTTTCTCGCCCCTCCACGAAGGCAGCTGCCTAGTCGGAGGGCGTGTCGGAGGTTGAGTCTGCTCTGGCAGCGCCGCATGGGTCGCTGGCCCACTTCCAACGCATGCTAGGCCGAGGCTGGCGGAGGGTTACTTGTCATTCCCCTGGTCCCTCTCGTTCCTCCATGCAAGTGGCTGCCTCGGCGGAGGTCAAGTCGGCGCCCTTCAAGCGCCGCCCCTTGGTCACCTCGGATCTGGCCCCGCTCCCGTCCCTGGCGCGGTGTGGCTTCGAGGACCCTTTCCGGCGTCTCCGTCGGCGTCGGATGGTGGCGGCGTTCGGCCTCGGGCGGCGGACTCTACCGCTCCGTACAGGGGTCGTGCCGCGGATTTGTCTTCAACGCACCCTCTTCTCCGGAGGTTGGCTGCATTTTGGTGTCATCCTCCCCGAAGTCGCCGCGTGGTGTCCTTTTCAATGGCATTGTCGAAGGGCGGTCCCCCGCCATTTTCAAGGCCAAGGTGTTCGTCGGAGGAGCAGCAGGTCCCCCATTCTTCTGTTCCTCCCGACTTCCAGGTCTGGCCTTTGCCGGTCCCACTTGGCTTCGGGGACGCCTGCCTTAGTCTGCAGCCGGCACCCATGGAGCAGCTGCTTTCTCCTCCGTGGAGCCCTATGGAGGCGGGTGCGGCCTTCGCTCACGTGGTGTCCACGGCAGTGGGCATTCTGCGCATGGGTGACCCGGTTGCTCACTTTCCGGCAAACCATCTTTTGGAGGTTCTCCACCAGGGCTCTGGTGGGAGGGAGATCATGCTTCCATTTGAGGGTTCGCTCTTTTCTTCCCTGACAGGGACTTGGAGGCGCCCCCCCTCAGGTGATCACGTGCCTCACCACCTTCTGCACCGGCACCTCCTGGGGCCGCATCACCCGGCGTGTCTTTCCCTCCACCCCTCTGCCTCCAGTCCACTGCTTTTTGCTCCCTGCCGCCACTGTTGACTCCGCCGCCCCGAGAGGCCTGCGGTTGTATGACATTACAACACGGGCTTATACCCCGCGTGCCATTACGACGCTGTTTTTACAACGCAAGTCATTACAACGACTTGCGCTGTAAGCGCTGGATAGTGGAATAGTTTAATGTTCTATTCCAACTCCAGCCCACGTTAAAGTAGAGAAGGCGTTGGAATAGAAAATAAACTATTCCTTTTCCAACAGCGCCCTCCAGCGCAAGTCGTTGAAACGACTTGGGTTGTAAAAGCAGCGTCGTAATAGCAGCGCAAGGTTGTGATGGCTGCTCACCAGGCCTGCTGGTTGGACTCTTGGGGGCGCAACATATTCGCCTCGACCAGCGCTGCCCTGTGGGCCCCTAATACCTTATGTGTGTTGGCTAGGGCCTCCTCTTGTTTGTGGGACGCGGCTAAGTCTTTGGGATCCGCTGCTTCCCAAGAGACGGTTCAGGTGGATATACAGCATCATCCGCTGGATGGCTGGGAGCTAGCGGGGTTTATTCTCCGCTCTGCTCTGGACATCTCGGAGGTGCTGGGCAAGGCTATGGCTTCCTCAGTCGACCTCCGTCGCCATGCTTGGCTTCGGGACGGCGTGTTCCCTGATAATATTCGGGAGCGGCTCATTGATCTTCCATTCGATGGCAGCCTGTTATTTCATGCCCCGGCTGACTCCGCCATCCAAAGGTTCCTGACAGGACTCTGTCCTCCTCATCCTCCTCCTCCCTTTCCTCTTCTTCTCCCTCCTCAGTGACTGCTGAGTTGAGCTGGTTCTGGACCTTTCTATGGGCTGGTTGCCCTTGCTGTGAGGTGTGTTTTATGGTCACTCGAGTCCTCCTGGCTGGGACTGTGACTTTGTTGGCTGTGTGTTATCTGCTTGAGTTATCTGCACAGAATTGGCCTGAGATTAGGCCTTCTGTTTTTCTCTTGAGCTGCTTAACAAGCTTTCCGCTGTTTTTTTCCCGAGGCTCTTTAGTTTTTTCCTCTGCTGTGGAAGCTCCTTCCAAAGAGGGTTCCCATGTCTTGGGACTTATCTTACCCTATGTGGGGTAGTGGTAGCTGTTATATAGCTTGCGCTCTGCTAGGGAGTTCTGGTTGCCTCCGGGCCTCTGCTCTCCATGGCATTCATGTATGTTGCTGTTGCTTCTTTAGGCTGTGTGCGCAGACCCCTCGTGGTTTTATGTATAGGCATTTCCTCGCCCTCAGCCTCCGGTTCCGGAGGCTGAGATGGTTCTGTTTTTCTCCCTTTGTTGGGTGTAGCTTGCCCGGTCCTCAATGCACAATAGCGAGGGTGCCTCAGTAGTTGCACTGTTACCAAAATGCAGGATGTCCAGGGTGTCTGGTCCCACATCTCTCGTATACGCCACGAGTCCCAGCTTTGCTGTGGATGTGGGTCGGAGTCAGAGAAGTCTGCGAGTCTAGTTCTTGAGTCGCTGAGTCTTAGGGATCCATCAGGAGCATCGACAAAGCAGACCAGCATGTAACTAGTGGTGTCTGTTTCCACAGGGTGGTCACTCCTTGACCACAAGGGAGATGTCTTCAGTCTTCTAGTTGAAATAGAACGTGGAAGGTCCAAGAGTTTTGTTTCAGAGTTTTGCTCCATGATAATCTAAAGTCCTGGGGACACAGCACCTGTCTTTATACTAAGAAAATGGGCTGGATTACCTGCTAGGTCCCTCCTATGGGTGGCCCTGAGAAGGGGATGGTTACACCCCTTTCCCTTTGTCCAGTTTCACGCCAGAGTGGGGCTGGAGTGCCCCAGCAACTGGTTTGACCTGGGCTTTGCATGGAGCACCTTGTGTGCCCCAGGCAGTGTCTGGAAAAGCATCTTTCCATTCAACCCACCCTGCCCCAATACACTACAGGCTGTCTGGGGAGTCGCTAGCACCTCCCTCGACAGGAAAACTATTGTCCAGGCCTTCCTTGCTGGAGTTTCCCTCAGCTGCAGGAGGTCATACTCGTGTCTGTGGCAGCAGCATCCATTTTGTGATGCTGAGGCTCTGTGTAACTTTAACCGGGTAAAGCAATAACATACATGTCTTTTACCTCTAGAAGGGTGGACTGCTACCGCCGCCGCCAGAATGGGTGGGGGGGAAGTAGTATTCCAAAGTGTTTGACACCTTACACGACATGTTTTGATAACGCCAAACCAAAGTTAGCATTAACCGCGAGGATTATAATGCACTAAAGAGTATATGGTATGGCTATATCATAGAACAGCTATAAGGACATGGTTCCGAAAGATGCAGAGGGGCTCAGCTCATGCTAGGGCACCCTCTCACATATAACCAAGCACTCTGCCTCCAGGATTGTTAAGGCCTGCCATAGGAGTGACTTGTAGGTTACTATGTGTCTACATAAAAGGTAGATATAGTTATGCTATATCTAAGTAAGGGGTGATTACACCACCTTACCCAAACTGAGCGATCAGCCTGTGGTGTCAGTTTGGATGGACAGCCAGGGGTGGCATAATAGATGCTGCATCCCCTGGTAGGCCTTGGATGCACCTATGCCCTGGATACCTATGGTACACTATATAGGGGCTCACAAAGTTGACCCCATACCCAATCAGGTATGTACCTAAAGTACATGATATCAATTTAGAGAGAGAACAGCTGGGCTGTAGGTCTGATTAGCAGGCCCACAGCCACACTAAAGTCGAAAAACCAGAAAATCACAGCAAAAAGTGGGGGTGACCTTAGGAAGCAGACCCTACTTTCCTACACAACCCCCCCCCCCCCCCACCCCCCAAACGCAGGGACATTAAACTAACCTTGACCAGTTGAGTCTTCATGTTCTGAGTGGAAATATCAGGAGAGTCCATCTGCATTGGCATGGTCAGTCCAAGGTCTATGTTCCACTGTAAAGTCCATCCCCTGTAGGGAAATGGACCACCTAAGCAGTTTGGGATTTTCACCCTTGATCTGATTTAGCCACAAGAGGGGCTTATGGGTTGTCTGAATCTTGAAGTGAGTACCAAACAAGTATGGCCTCAGCTTCTTCAGGGCCCAAACCACAGCAAAGGCCTCCCTCTCAATAGCTGACCACCGTTTCTCACAAGGGGTTAGCCTTATGCTAATAAAAGCTATTGGCTGGTCTTGACCATCTTTATTCAATTGTGAAAGAACAGCACCCACACCCAAATCAGAAGCATCTGTTTGAACAATGAATTTCTTGGAGTAGTCTGGACTTTGCAAAATAGGTGCAGTGCACATGGCCTGCTTCAGGTCATCAAATGCCTTTTGACAGCTTACTGTCCACTGAGCTTTCTTTGGCATTTTCTTTGAAGTTAAGTCATTGAGAGGTGTCACAATGGACCCATAACTTTTGACAAACTTCCTGTAGTACCCAGGCAGGCCCAAGAAAGCTCTGACCTGTGTCTGGGTGGTGGGAGCAGGCCATTCCTTTATGGTCTGGATCTTGCTCTCCAATGGTTGAACCTGACCTCCACCTGCCAGGTGGCCCAGGTACACAACCTTGCTCTGCCCTATCTGGCACTTGGTAGCCTTGATAGTTAGGCCTGCCTTCTGCAGGGCCTCCAAAACATTTTTCAGGTGGATCAGGGGATCTTCCCAAGTGGAGCTAAAGACAGCAATATCATCAAGATAAGCTGCACAGTAGTCATCCAGACCTGAGAAGACTTGGTTCACAAACCTTTGGAATGTGGCAGGTGCATTCTTCAGACCAAAGGGCATTACCACAAATTGATAATGACCTCATGGGGTTGAAAATGCGTTTTTGGCTTTTGCATCATCAGCTAGTCTGATCTGCCAGTAGCCAGCTGTCAAGTCAAATGTACTCAAAAACTTGGCAGAAGCCAATCTGTGAATGAGCTCATCTGCTCTTGGTATTGGGTGGGCATCTGTCCTAGTGACAGCATTGAGGCCTCTGTAATCCACGCAAAACCTCATCGCTCTCTTACCATCTTGGGTGTGAGGTTTGGGCACCAGGACTACAGGACTGGCCCAAGGGCTCTCTTAGGGCTCATTGGCTCCCAACTCCAACATCTTTTGGACCTCTGTCCTGATACAGTCCCTGACATGATCGGGTTGCCTGTAGATTTTATTCTTGACAGGCAGACTGTCCCCAGTGTCCACTTCATGAGTGCACCAGGTAGTCTGACTTGGACAGTGAAAACATATGTCTGTAGGCCTGCAGAACTTGACTGCAATCCCTCTGCTGCTGATCAGTGAGGCTGCCTGCCAAGGCTACACCATCAACTGATCCATCATCACGGTTCTGAGAGAGCAGGTCTGGGAGAGGGCCACTCTCTTCCTCCTGTCCTTCATCAGTAGCCATGAGCAAGCCCATGTCAGTCCTGTCAACATATGGGTTCAGTCTGTTGACATGAAGCACCCTGTGGGGGCTCATGGGAGTTCCAAGATCAACCAAATAGGTTACCTCTCCCTTTTGTTCAACAATAGTGTGGGGTCCAGACCATTTGTCTTGGAGTGTTGCTGGGGCCACTGGCCCCAACAACCACACTTTCTGCCCTGGCTGGTAGACAGTCAGCACAGCCTTTTGGTCATGCCAGGCTTTTTGGAGTTCCTGGATAGTCTCAAGGTTTTTGGATGCCTTTTTCATATACTCAGCCCTCCTGGAGAGGAGACCAAGTACATAATCCACAATGTCTTGCTTTGGAGCTTTGAGAGGTAACTCCCATCTTCCTTCACCAGACAAAGGGGTCTTCTTACAGCATGGGTACTCATAAACTTTCTCTCGGGGCCAAATTTACAGTGTGGTTTGTGGCCGAGGGCCGCACCGATGGGGGCGGGGTCAGTGGGGGAGGGGGCGGGGCTCGAGCAACACAAAAAACTGGTACCATGAGGTTGATCACTGGTCCCTGCAGTGGACGCCTTCGTCCACTGAGCCGCCAGACCTGACATACACACAACTCTCTATCTCTCTCGTTCTTTCACAGTCTCTCTCTCTCTCTCTCTCTCTCTGTGTCCCTCCCTCTCTCTCTCCCTCTTCCTCCCTCTCTCTACCTCTCTCTCCCTCTCTGTCTCCCTCTGTCTCACTCACTCTGACTGTCTCACTCCCTCTCACTCCCGCTTTCCCTCTGTCTCACTCACGCTTTCCCTCTGTCTCACTCACTCTGACTGTCTCACTCCCTCTCTCCCTCTGTCTCACTCACTCTGACTGTCTCACTCTCTCTCTGTCTCCCTCTCTCTCTCTGTTTCCCTCTCCCAGTTACCATCTCCCTCTCTCTGTTTCCCTCTCCCTCACTCTGTTTCCCTCTCCTCACTCTGTTTCCCTCTCCCTCACTCTGGTTCCCTCTCCCTCCTTCCCTCTGTCTCCCTCTCTCTCCTTCCCTCTCCCTCCTTCCCTCTGTCGCCCTCTGTCTCCTTCCCTCTCCCTCCTTCCCTCTGTCTTCCTCTCTCTCTTTCCCGCTCCCTCACTCTGAGGTCTCCCTCCCTCACTCTGTCTCCCTCCCTTGCTCGGTCTCCCTCCCTTGCTCTGTCTCCCTCCCTCGCTCTGCTTCCCTCCCTCGCTCTCCCTCTGTCTGCCTCTGCCTCCCTCACTCTCACTCTATCTCCTTCCCTCGCTCTCCCTCTGTCTCCCTCCCTCGCTCTCCTTCTGTCTGCCTCTGTCTCCCTCCCTGGCTCTCCCTCTGCCTCCCTCGCTCTCCCTCTGTCTCCCTCCGTCGCTCTCCCTCGCTTTCCCTCCCTCGCTCTCCCTCTGTCTCCCTCCCTCGCTCTCCCTCTGTCTCCCTCCGTTGCTCTCCCTCGCTCTGTCTCCCTCGCTCTCCCTCTGTCCGCCTCTGTCTCTCTCCCTCGCTCTCCCTCTGTCTCCCTCGCTCTCCCTTTGTCTCCCTCCCTCGGTCTCTGTCTCCCTCCCTCGGCCTCTGTCTCCCTCCCTCGCTCTCCCTCGCTCTCGCTCCCTTGCTCTCCCACGCTCTTCCTCTATCTGCCTCTCCCTCGCTCTCCCTCTATCTGCCTCTCCCTCGCTCTCCCTTGCTCTCCCTCACTCTCCCTCTGTCTGCCTCTGTCTCCCTCCCTCGCTCTCCATCACTCTCCCTCGCTCTCCCTCTGTCTGCCTCTCCCTCGCTCTCCCTCTATCTGCCTCTGTCTCCCTCCCTCGCTCTCCCTATGTCTGCCTCTGTCTCCCTCCCTCGGCCTCTGTCTCCCTCCCTCGCTCTCCCTCTGTCTGCCTCTCCCTCACTCTCCCGCGCTCTCCCCCTGTCTGGCTCTCCCTCGCTCTCCCTCCCTCGCTCTCTCTCTGTCTGGTTCTCCCGCGCTCTCTCCCTCGCTCTCCCTCTGTCTGCCTCTGTCTCCCTCCCTCGCTCTCCATCACTCTCCCGCGCTCTCCCTCGCTTTCCCTCTGTCTGCCTCTCCCTCGCTCTCCCTATGTCTGCCTCTCCCTCGCTCTCCCTCAGGGAGGGAGATGTGTGTCTGTCCTAAGCCCCCCAACACTCACCCCAGTGTATGTCAGGGGAAAGTAGATGTGTATCTGTCCTAAGCCCCAGCCTTTCAGAGCAGCTTTGAGGGGAGAAGCAAAGCTAAGCATCATCGGTGACAACAGCAGACACCGGACTCTAAAGAGAGGACGAGTGAGGGAGAAGGGAAAGGAGAAACATAGATAGAGTGCATTGGATGTGGGAATGACGAGAGCGATGCTCCAGGGCATTGAAAGTTGAGACAGAAGGGAAAGTTGTTTTCAAACAAATATTTAATTATTTGATTTTAATTAAAGACAAGAAAAACAGGTATGAGCACATCAGGATCGGTAGGATTACGATAGTTGTGGACAGCTTGTATCAATAATGCATATGCTGTGACATGGCTTGCACATATCTGTGCAATACATGTGATTCGCTCAGTGCCTCTGCCTCCCTCCCTCGCTCTCCCTCCCTCTGTCTGCCTCTGTCTCTCCCCCCTCTTCTTCCCTCCCCCTCCCTCTGTCACCCTCTTCACCTCATCCTGCCTGTGTGTGCCTGGGCTGAGACAGCTTTCGGGCACACACACACACAGCCGCACCAGAGCAATTCATAGGTCTTTAAAAGACCATTCCCATGTTAATGAGGCTTTGTTCACCTCGTAGGCCCCTGCAGCTCCACGGAATCGCCCGGCCCCGGCCCCCACAGAGCAGCAGTCTCTTGACTCGTGGTTTTTTGCTGACAATCTTAAAAAAATATATATTCATTAAAACACGGGTACGATGTTTGGATGGTCCGCGGGCCGCCAGGGAAGGCTTGCCTGACCGTCAGCGGCCCGTGGGCCGTACTATGAGTACCCCTGTCTTACAGGGTGCCCAAACAGAAGTCCGAAAGGGCTGTAGCCAACCCCCTTCTGTGGGACCTCTCTGTAAGCAAACAAAATGCAGGGCAGTAGGATATCCCATCTTCGCCTAAGCTTTTCAGGTAAACCCTTAATCATGCCCTTTAAGGTCTTGTTAAATCTCTCCACCAGACCATTGCACTGTGTATGATAGGGTGTGGTGAACTTGTAGTTCACTCCACACTCCTTCCACATAGCAGTCAAATATCCAGACATAAAGTTTGCACCTCTGTCTGAGACAACCTCCTTCGGAAAACCCACTCTTGAGAAAACTCCCAGGAGGGCTCTTGCCACAACAGGGGCTGTTGTGGTCCTTAGGGGAATAGCTTCTGGGTATCAGGTGGCATGATCCACTACCACCAGAATAAACCTGTGCCCAGATGCTGTTTGGGGATCCATTGGTCCAACAATGTCTATCCCAACTCTTTTAAAGGGAACCCCCACCACAGGTAGTGGTATTAGGGGGGCCTTTGTGGTGCACCTGATTTGCCACTAGTTTGGCAGGTGACACAGGAGCGAAAAAACTCCTTGGTGTCTTCTGACATTTGGGTCCAGTGAAAGTTAGGGACATGCCTGTCCCAAGTCTTGTTCTGGCCAAGATGTCCTGCAATGGGAATATCATGGGCTAATGTAAGAAGGAAGCCCCTGAATGCCAAAGGTATGACCAACCTCCTGGAAGCGCCAGGCTTGGGGTTTCTAGCCTCTGAATACAGGAGCCCTTCATCCCAATACACTTTATGGGTTCCATTCGCATTCCCAGCAGCCTCAGCAGCAGCTTGCTGTCTGAGGGGTTCAAGAGAAGGGCAGTCCAACTGCGCCTGCCTCAGATCTGCCCTGAAGGTCCCCCTAACCCAAGAAACTCAACCTGATCAGGCTCAAGCTCTTCTAGGACAGTTCCTTCTTGGATCTCACAATTAGCTTCCTTGGAAGGCTGATCATTATTCTGAGGCAAGGGGGAAGGCACTGCCTTAACACTACTGCTTCTCCTCCTGGTAGGCAACTGATCCATAGTTTCAGGATCCAGGGCCTGTTCAGTGTTGCACTTTTTGGCCTGTGACCTGGTCACAGCAAGGACATGTGCTGAGATACTTAGCATTTCTGCATGAGTCCTATACTCCACTTCAGACCAGACTGAAGATTCTAGGTCATTCCCAAGCAAACATTCTACAGGGAGGTCTGAACTAACAACAACTCTTTTGAGGCCAGTTACCCCTCCCCAGGAGAAATTACCAATTGCCATACTATGGGTGGCAGTGACATTGCTTGCATTAGTCACTAAGTAATTGTCACCTAGTATGATCTGACCAGGGTCCACAAAGTTAGGTGTCACCATGGTGACACCGGCACATGTGTCCCTGTAGGCCTGAGCCACTTTGTTATTCATTAAAGGAGTCTATCTTTACTTGCCCAAGTTACTGGGGCTCACAGTAGAGGGCATAGCCATGTCCACATAACAGACAAGAGCAGTTTGAGTTGGTATTCTGACTAGGCCAGAATCCATCTCAGTTCCCAGGGTCAACACTACTACACCCTTCTGTTGAGAACCACCACTATTAGCTGTACTACGGGGAACAGTTGCCTTAGGGGCAATGGTGGTTGGAGCTGCCTCCTTTTTTGTGCAATCACTGGTCCATTGAGTATTAACCTTAAAAAAGTTACACCATGGCTTCTTTGGACCTTCTTTCTTTTTAGGCTTTTGGGTATCCCCCACCAGTAGAAGCTTTTTGGGGACCTGGCAAAGACTTCTGGTCTTTTACTTTCTCCCCACCCTTTTGGTCTTGCTTCTTCTGATCACCACCTTGGTTCTGTACCTTCGGCTTCACCCTGGTTCTGACCCATTTGTCTGCCTTCTTTCCCAATTCTTGGGGAGAGGTCAGATCAGAGTCAATCAGGTGTTGATGCAATACTGGTACTGACAGTTGTTAGGTATTTGTTCTCTCATGATCAAATTATACAATCCTGTACAGTCATTAACCTCACTGCCCAGCAACCAGCCTTCCAGAGCCTTAGTAGCACAATCTACAAAGTCAATCCAGTCCTGAGTCTGTGTCTTCTGTGTATCTCTGAACAGCAACCTGTACTGCTCAGTGGTTAAGCCAAACTAATCTATCAGAGCACTCTTCAGGACATAGCAGTTGTCAGCATCCTGTTCACTTACTGTAAGGAGCTTATCTCTACCTTTGTCTGCAAAGGAGAGCCATAAGATTGCTGTCCACTGACTATGGGGTACTTGCTGTACTTTGCAAGCCCTCTCCAAAGCAGTTATCCATATGTCGATGTCATCCCCAACCTGTTAGGGAGGGACAATCTTATTCAGGTTTCTATGGTCATGAGACCTTTCCCTATCTCTAGAAATATTGCTGCCACCAGTGGGTTCTGACCCACTTAACTTTTGCTCTCTTGCAAGAGCCAGGGTCTCTTTTGCAAGGGAAATGTCTTGCCTCTTGATCCTAAGATTTACTTCCTTTATCCTAGCTTTATGCCCTCTCCTCTCAAGGAGAGTCATCCTCCTCAGAGCAGTGGCATCAGACCCTACTGAGTCATCAGAAACGTCAGAGCCACTGA
Organism: Lissotriton helveticus; assembly: GCF_964261635.1. NCBI lineage: Eukaryota > Metazoa > Chordata > Amphibia > Caudata > Salamandridae > Lissotriton > Lissotriton helveticus. The sequence continues at coordinate 513,210,414 of NC_136068.1, forward strand.
ACAGTGACTTGGGCCTTCTGTGCCTATGGTTAGGCCTACTTGGAAGGTGAGGAGGGGGCCCACCAAGGCCCTCTCCACCTCCAGATAGTCCTGTGTGACCTAGGATAGGTTCATTAAACTCATCCTGGTCAGCATCCACCTCCACATCAGATAGTGCTGAATCACCTCCAACATTCTCTTCTGTGGATGGAAGGCCCCCCTCTCTACTACCTTGGTTATCTATGTCAGATGCATTCTCTGTATAATGAGCCACTAAGATATCCACCAGGTGGTTAAAGGTTGGACTCTGTACTTGTCTCAATCTTCTGACTGCACACAGGCTTCTAAGTTCATTAAAAATGAATAAGTCATACTTAGAAGGCACCCTCTGGATTTCTTCTGGAAGAGGTCCACTAGGGTCTGCTCCCAAGGACATTTTCCAGTGAGATGTGGTGTGTGCACCTACCTACATTAAATGGTTTCCTACTAGAACCTCTCTAGGAGTTGTAGTCAGGGTGTGCTAAGCCTTTTCCTCTACAACTGCTAAGTTCAGTAGAACTTAAAGTATTATAAGAACTTGATTTACATGTACCTACAGGTTCCTAAATGTGATCTTTCAAATGATATCTTAATATTATATGGTAAAAACAACAGCAAGCTCTTATCCCATCCGCTGCACACCAATGTGAGAAGTTAGCCTGGCATGTGATGTCCACTATTCTAGTGGGCACCTTGCACCAGTCTAAATGACCCTTATTGATGGTGGTTGTAAAGCAACCTTATAGACAAGCTATCCTAGTGGTAGCATGGACCAGCAGTCATAGGCTAAGACTTCAGAGAGCTTGTAAAGCAAGCTGTTTTACCAAATATAATCCCTTGAATGCCAAATGAAAGGACACCACACAAGGTATATATCAAATGTATATGTATTTATTTCTCACACAACCCCTCTGCACTATGAGGTCATAGATGGAAGTACATCACAAGTTACTCAATTAGCATATGATAAGTTGCAAAAATACAGGTATGCCCTAGGGGCGTCACGAACCATATACTAAGTAAATGGTATAAGAACCACTTCAGGAATAGTGAATAGGCCTAGGGCCTAGGGAATCGCTGGGGCTACACTGAACAACCAAAGGGTAGGAAGTAGGAGACTCACAGGAGAGGCGTGCAGTGTGGGAACACAGTCGCGAGTTACCATTGACTTATAATGGAGAACGAAGAAGTTACAAAGTTACTGTTTTAGGGCACTTCCGGATGGACTACGACAAAAACCCTTTAAACTAGAACACTTTGAGAGTCAATACCCATGGGAGCACCGGAGTACTCGAGTTACCTCACCCAGGGAAGCCGGGTGCAGTAGGTGTCTTTTCGTGTCGGGTTTCGTCGATGCTTTCAATGAGATCTGCAAAAGAAGTGCTGCAGGCGGCAAAAGGAAGAGGGTCCGGGTGGATCCAAGGGTGGATCGAAGAACTGAAGAACCTGAAAGCAGAGGGGCCAGAGTCTGGGTCACTAGCCAGTGACCAGGAAGGAACCAGGCAATGTCACGATGAAATCAGGTGAAGAGGTGAAGTTTGTCTCTGCATCCACGAGGACCAGGAGAAGTCGAAGACAACCAAGAGCTGGATTCGAGCTGTCCCACAAAGGATCTGGTTGACTGCAGTGTTGGTATCCAGATTGGACCTAACAAGCCTTGGCAAACGCAATCCACGCAGGAAGTGAAGATTGGCTTTGAGTCAGACCTGCAAGGTCTGGGGAGCTTCTCCTTTGCAGGGAAGCTGGAGCAAGCCTGGAGCAACCAGGAAAGCAGTTTGGTTTTAAAGGTTTGTCTTCAGGGGGCTCACTAGCCAGCGGGCTAGCAACCGGGCAGACATGTTGAGCTGAAATGCAAGAGTGGGCCCCACGCGGCACTCGTGGAGTGGGGTCGGCTGAGCTTCAGTGCAAATGGCGCTCGGGTCTGGAGATTCTCGTACCCCAATGCACAACTGTGAGGGTGCCTCGGTAGTTGCACTGTTAGCAAAATGCAGGATGTCCAGGGTGTCCGGTCCCACATCTCTCGTGTTCACCACAGGTCTCAGCTTTGCTGTGGATGTGGGTCGGAGTCAGCGAAGTCTGAGAGTCCAGTTCTTGAGTCACTGAGTCTTCAGGATCCATGGGGATCAACAACAAAGCAGACTGGCAAGTTACTGGTGGAGCCTGTTTGCACAGGGTGGTCACTCCTTGACCACAAGGGAGATGTCTTCAGTCTTCTAGTTGAAATAGAACGTCGAAGATCCAAGAGTTTCATTTCAGAGTTTCGTTCCAGGATAGTCTAAAGTCCTGGGGACACAGCACCTGTCTTTATACTAATAAAATGGGCTGGATTACCTGCTAGGTCCCTCCTATGGGTGGACCTGAGAAGGGGGTGGTTACACCCCTTTCCCTTTGTTCAGTTTCATGCCAGAGCAGGGCTGGAGTGCCCCAGCAACTGGTTTGAACTGGGCTATGTATGGAGCACCTTGTGTGCCCCAGGCAGTGTCTGGAAAAGCATCTTTCCATTCAACCCATCCCCAATACACTACAGGCTGTCTGGGGAGGTGTTGGCACCTCCCTCGACAGGAAACCTATTGTCCAGGCCTCCCTTGCTGGAGTTTTCCCCAGCTGCTGGAGGTCAGACTTGTGTCTGTGGCAGAGGCATCCATTTTGTGATGCTGAGGCTCTGTTTAACTTTAACCGGGTAAAGCAGTAACATATATGTCTTTTCTCTCTAGAAGGGTGGAATGCTACCCCCGCTGCCAGAATTGGCGGGGGGGGGGTAATATTCCAAAGTGTTTGACACCTTACACGGCATGTTTTGATAAAGTCAAACCAAAGGTAGCATTAACCGCGACGATTATAATGCACTTAAGAGAATATGGTATGGCTATATCATAGAACAGCTATAAGGACATGGTTCTGAAAGTTGCAGAGGGGCTCAGCTCATGCTAGGGCACCATTTCACATAAAACTAAGCCTTCTGCCTCCAGGATTGTTGAGGCCTGTCACAGGAGTGACTTAAAGGTTACTAAGTGTCTACATAAAAGGTAGATATAGATATACTATATCTAAGTAAGGGGTGATTACCCCACCTTACCCAAACTGAGTGATCAGCCTGTGGTGTCAGTTTGGATGGCCAGCCAGGGGTGGCATAATACATGCTGCAGTCCCTGGTAGGCCATGGATGTACCTATGCCCTGGGTACCTATGGTACAATATACAGGGGATCACAAAGGTGACCCAATACCCAATCAGGTATGTACCTAAAGTACATGGTGTAGGAAGGTAGATACCTGACTATGGTTACCCCAGATTTTTTGCCTTGTGTTTAGCTGGTTTTCGACTTAGTTGGCCTGTGATCCTGCTAATCAGGGCCCTCCATTTTACAGTGAGAGCAGATAGCCCTCTCACTGTAAAATGGACTCCATGTACTTTAGGTACATCTCCAATTGGTTGTTGGGTCACCTTGTGAGCCCCTGTATAGTGTACCATAGGTACCCAGGGCATAGGAGCATCCAAGGCCTATCAGGGGCTGCAGCATGACTTATGCCACCCCTGGCTTGCCATCCAAATTGACACCACTGGCTGATCAATCAGCTGGGGCAAGGTTGTGTAATCACCCCTTGGTTAGGTATAATATCCCTATACCTACCATTATCTATAAACACATATATACCTATAAGCCACTCCTATGGCAGGCCTTAACAATCCTGAAGGCAGAGTGCTTGGTTGTATGTGAGATGAGGCTCTAGCATAAGCTGAGCCTGTCTGCAGCTTTCAGAACCATGTCCTTATAGCTGTTCTATTGTATAGCCATACCATATAGTCCTTCCAGCGAGGGAGGCTTGGACAATAGGTTTCCTGTCTTGGGAGGTGCTAGCACCACCCCAGACAGGTAATAGTGTATTGGGGCAGGGAGGGCTGAATGAAATGAGACACTGCCTGGGGCACACAAGGTGTCCCATGCATAGCCCGGTTCAAACCAGTTGCTGGTGCACTCCAGCCCCAGCTCTGGCGTGAAACTGGACAAAGGGAAAGGGGTATAACCACCCCCTTCCCTGGTCCCACCCATAGGAGGGACCTAGCAGGTAATCCAGCCCCTCAGATTAGTATATAGGTAGGAGCTGAGTCAAGAGACTTTAGATTTATCCTGAACTGAAACATGTAACGAAACTCTGGACCTTCGACATTCTACTGCAACTAGAAGACTGAAGAATCCCCCTTGTGGTCAAGGAGTGACCACCCTGTGCAAACAGGCACCACCCAGTAATCTGCGGTTTACCTCGTTGATGCTCCCGCCGGAGCCCGAGCACAGAGTCTAAAAAGAGCCAGACTTCCAGACTTCTTTGACCCCGATCCACAGTCCCTGCAAAGCTGAGACCCGTGGAGGCGACGAGGGTCTTGGGACAGGCCATCTTGAAAAACTTTCTCCTTGCTACTTGTGCAGCTTCTGAGACACCCTTGAAGTTGTGCATTGGAGATTGAGAAGCCCCAGCACCGAGCATCATCTGTACCGAAGATCAGCCCTCCACACTCCACGAGTTTTGCGTGGGGCCCTGCTGCATTTTTCTGCTTGATGCATCTGTCCAGTTACTTGCCCGTTGGCTAGTGGGCTCTGTGACGATGAACCTTCGAATCTGAACCACCTGCCAGGTTGCTACAGGTCGGCCCCTGCTTCCCTGCAAAGGAGAAGCCCCATAGACCTTGCTGGTCTAACCCGAAGTGAATATTCGATTCCTGCATGGGTTGCATTTGCCAAGGCCTGTTGACTCCAATCCGGAAGCCGGCGCTGCCAACAGCGAGATCCTTTGTGGGACAGTCGGTATCCAGCTCCTGGTTGTCGTCGACGCCTCCTGGTCCACGTGGCTGCAGAGTCAAGCTTCATGACATCACCTGATTGCTTCGCGACATCACCTGGTTCCTCCCTGGTTCCTTCCTGGTCACTGGCTAGTGACCCAGACTCTGTCCCCTCTGCTTTCAGGTACTCTTCATCCTCGATCCACCCTTGGATCCACCCGGACACTTCTCTCCTGATCGCCTGAAGCATCTTTTTAAAGGTTTCCATAGGAATCAGCGACGAAACCCGATACACTTTGACACCTGTGCACCCGGCTCCTGTGGGTGAGGTAACGCGAGTATTTCAGTGCTCCTGTGGGTATTGACTATCCTAGTGTCCTAGTTTTATTAGCTTTCTCCTAGTCCATCCGGAAGTGTCCTAAAAGAACTAGTTTCCAATACTTTTGTTCCCATTATAACTCTATGGTAACTCGTGTGTGTGTGTGAATAGACACTGCACACGCATCCCGTGGGCCTACTGCTCCCTAACTCTTGTTAGCTTAGCGTAGCCCTAGCAATTCCCTAGGCCCTAGGCCTATTGAAGTATACTAAGAAATATACCATGGAGCTATACTTACCAATAGCCCATATCCAATAGTTACCAAGAATAAGTCAGACGGCAATGGAGAAGGTTCAATCGTTTATTTTGGAAAAAGCGCCCTATATAGGGGAGCCTCCGTCTCGCCACAGCTTTCAAAGGGTTGCTGAGGAGACTGCTGGATGACATTCAAAACAGTGCATATATACTTTTGGCATACCTCATAGAAACCCCGTACATGGAAAAGTACCAGTTCATGAGAAACCAACTGGAAAACCCATATAAAGCACAACTGATTGATTCGAAACTCAGCTCACGTTTTTCCGGTGGTAGGTCAGTAAAGGTGCCTCCCTTTCATTCTGGGGCACAGGAGTACAGGCATGGCGCCTGCAAGAATGTGCTCCTCCTTCAAGAAAGACAGATGCGACCTTGAGTTCCCTAAGTTAGAATCAATGGTCTGTTCATAGCCCAGGCCGACCTTTCAGGCTCTCCTATCAGCAGCATGTCACGTGTTTTCCTAACTAACGAAAGAGGCCCGAGAAAATGAAACTAAGATGGCGTGTGTTCAGTTCAGGCCCGAGAATGAGAATCTACATGGGTCGAGTGTATTTACAAAGGGGTTCTATCAAAGTAGCTGTGATATATTGGATATATTATGACAACATTATATAGTATCTACTTTATATTCCGTCAGACCGCCCTTTTGGCGCGATATAGCCAATATATAACATAACAGGTCTTCTTAATCCAAAAACACACCTTCATCAATTTGCATGAGGTCGGTAACCTTCTTCTGCACTAACTGCTTTTCAATTTTCGCCTGTCGTGAAACGGTCAATGAGGAAGTGAACTTGGCAGCACAATAGGAGCAGCATGCTGGCCCACAATGAAGGCACAGACAACAAACAAACACCACTCCTAGTGCTCCAGCCATAATCATGAAAATTTTCCAGCCCCAGGTAGAGAGGAGGTCCCAGAACCACCCAGTCAAAGACCAAGTACTAGTGTCCGTATGGACTTCTGCAGCTAACCGCTGTAATTTCGGAATGGCCAAATGTATGGTTGGAGCATAAACTGGAATATATACACAGCAGGAGCTGCCGATCACGCGGCATGCGCCTCCTCGGTCAGCTAGGATGACATCAAGCACCATCTGATTTTGGAGCGATACAAGCCTCGTAGCCTGAAGCTCCACTGTCAAGTTAGTCAAAATTCCAGTAGTGGTTTGACCATATTTTCTACCACTCTAGAGAGGCGCCTAACATCTCTGCTAGTACAAATAGGGCCCCAGATAGGAAAGAGGCCCTTTGCTATATCTACAAACTGCTGAGAAGCAGTAACAGTCTGATCAGTGCCTTCAGTATCGATACTTCTACTAACTCGGTAAGGGTCTGAACTTCGCTTAGTCAACTGGTGTGTCTTATGATAATTAGAAGAGGCTCTATACACCGGGGGGTAAAGGAAGGACAGGTAACATCGCCCTGCCCAACCTCTGGGGAGCCAAGTATAAGCGTTCTCACCACATACAAATTATACATTAGGCGGAGTTATTAAAGGTGGTGTGCTGTTGGTGTGCAAAGTGTAGGTGTAGTTACATCTACTATCTCCTACTTTAACATGACCTTGTCCTTGTATACAAAAAGAAGCAGTACTATTCGGGATAGGAACTGGCATTTTCTTATTGTTGGACCTGGCCCTTTTGGCCGGTTCACCCCGAAACTTTTTGCTTTTTCCTAGCCTGTTTCTGGAACCTGGTGTTGGTGATTTTAGGCCTTTGCGCACTTTTTCACTGTGGTACAGTGTAAAGTGTGTGAGCTCTCTGTGTATGTGTGGTGATTGACCTGCCCTCCGATAGGAATGCATGGGGAATATGTGTGACCATGGTAGTTCCTGATGTGTGGGGAGTGCAGGGTCGAGTTTGGTATGTGCGAACTCGTGAGATTGAATGCTGCGTAATGATGTATGCGGCATGATTGTGTCTAGTGTAGAAGTGCCACTTTTAGAAGTTAATTACAAAAAGGGGGTGGTGATGGACAGAGTATCTGAGTTAATCAGAACACTCCTACCCAGTCAACAGATCAGGGCTTGATCCATCACCGTTTTTTAGCTCACTGCACCATCCCAGTTCAGAACCTGGCTATATGCAAATCAGTCTGTCCCTGGCCCAGTGCATCTTGGGAACAGGGCAGACCAAACTACCAAGCAAATTCTTCACTGGAAAGGAAACAAGCTTCCGGGGACCGGTTTCTGGCATTACAGCCGTCTTCGGCCCGGCTTGCTTGAATCCTGATGGTGCAATGAGCAAGGGACTCATGTCTGAGCATACCCTTCCACACTCATGGTGGCCAAAATAATTACAAAAAGGGGGTGGTGATGGACAGAGTATCTGAGTTAATCAGAACACTCCTACCCAGTCAACAGATCAGGGCTTGATCCATGACCGTTTTTTAGCTCACTGCACCATCCCAGTTCAGAACCTGGCTATATGCAAATCAGTCTGTCCCTGGTCCAGTGCATCATGGGAACAGGGAAGACCAAACTACCAAGCCAATTCTTCACTGGAAAGGAAACAAGCTTCCGGGGACCGGTTTCTGGCATTACAGCCGTCTTCGGCCCGGCTTGCTTGAATCCTGATGGTGCAATGAGCAAGGGACTCATGTCTGAGCATACCCTTCCACACTCATGGTGGCCAAAATAATTACAAAAAGGGGGTGGTGATGGACAGAGTATCTGAGTTAATCAGAACACTCCTACCCAGTCAACAGATCAGGGCTTGATCCATCACCGTTTTTTAGCTCACTGCACCATCCCAGTTCAGAACCTGGCTATATGCAAATCAGTCTGTCCCTGGCCCAGTGCATCATGGGAACAGGGCAGACCAAACTACCAAGCCAATTCTTCACTGGAAAGGAAACAAGCTTCCGGGGACCGGTTTCTGGCATTACAGCCGTCTTCGGCCCGGCTTGCTTGAATCCTGATGGTGCAATGAGCAAGGGACTCATGTCTGAGCATACCCTTCCACACTCATGGTGGCCAAAATAATTACAAAAAGGGGGTGGTGATGGACAGAGTATCTGAGTTAATCAGAACACTCCTACCCAGTCAACAGATCAGGGCTTGATCCATCACCGTTTTTTAGCTCACTGCACCATCCCAGTTCAGAACCTGGCTATATGCAAATCAGTCTGTCCCTGGCCCAGTGCATCATGGGAACAGGGCAGACCAAACTACCAAGCCAATTCTTCACTGGAAAGGAAACAAGCTTCCGGGGACCGGTTTCTGGCATTACAGCCGTCTTCGGCCCGGCTTGCTTGAATCCTGATGGTGCAATGAGCAAGGGACTCATGTCTGAGCATACCCTTCCACACTCATGGTGGCCAAAATAATTACAAAAAGGGGGTGGTGATGGACAGAGTATCTGAGTTAATCAGAACACTCCTACCCAGTCAACAGATCAGGGCTTGATCCATCACCGTTTTTTAGCTCACTGCACCATCCCAGTTCAGAACCTGGCTATATGCAAATCAGTCTGTCCCTGGCCCAGTGCATCATGGGAACAGGGCAGACCAAACTACCAAGCCAATTCTTCACTGGAAAGGAAACAAGCTTCCGGGGACCGGTTTCTGGCATTACAGCCGTCTTCGGCCCGGCTTGCTTGAATCCTGATGGTGCAATGAGCAAGGGACTCATGTCTGAGCATACCCTTCCACACTCATGGTGGCCAAAATAATTACAAAAAGGGGGTGGTGATGGACAGAGTATCTGAGTTAATCAGAACACTCCTACCCAGTCAACAGATCAGGGCTTGATCCATCACCGTTTTTTAGCTCACTGCACCATCCCAGTTCAGAACCTGGCTATATGCAAATCAGTCTGTCCCTGGCCCTGTGCATCATGGGAACAGGGCAGACCAAACTACCAAACCAATGAGCTAAAAAACGGTGTTGGATCTAGCCCTGATCTCTTGACTGGGTGAGAGTATTCTGCTTAATTCAGAGACTCTGTCCATCACCACCCCTTGTTGTAAATTATTTTGTCCACCCTAAGCGTGGAAGGGTATACTCAGATGTGAGTCCCTTGCTCATTGCACCATCAGGATTCAAGCAAGCCGGGCCGAAGACGGCTGAAATGCCAGAAACCGGTCCCCGGAAGCTTGTTTCCTTCCCAGTGTAAGAATTGGCTTTTGTAGTCTGGTCTGCCCTGTTCTCATGATGCACTGGGCCAGGGACAGACTAATTTGCATACAGCCAGGTTCTGAAACTGGGATGGTGCAATGAGCTAAAAAACGGTGTTGGATCTAGCCCTGATCTCTTGACTGGGTGAGAGTATTCTGCTTAATTCAGAGACTCTGTCCATCACCACCCCTTGTTGTAAATTATTTTGTCCACCCTAAGCGTGGAAGGGTATACTCAGATGTGAGTCCCTTGCTCATTGCACCATCAGGATTCAAGCAAGCAGGGCCGAAGACGGCTGAAATGCCAGAAACCGGTCCCCGGAAGCTTGTTTCCTTCCCAGTGTAAGAATTGGCTTTTGTAGTCTGGTCTGCCCTGTTCCCATGATGCACTGGGCCAGGGACAGACTAATTTGCATACAGCCAGGTTCTGAAACTGGGATGGTGCAATGAGCTAAAAAACGGTGTTGGATCTAGCCCTGATCTCTTGACTGGGTGAGAGTATTCTGCTTAATTCAGAGACTCTGTCCTTTACCACCCCTTGTTGTAAATTATTTTGTCCACCCTAAGCGTGGAAGGGTATACTCAGATGTGAGTCCCTTGCTCATTGCACCATCAGGATTCAAGCAAGCCGGGCCGAAGACGGCTGAAATGCCAGAAACCGGTCCCAGGAAGCTTGTTTCCTTCCCAGTGTAAGAATTGGCTTTTGTAGTCTGGTCTGCCCTGTTCCCATGATGCACTGGGCCAGGGACAGACTAATTTGCATACAGCCAGGTTCTGAAACTGGGATGGTGCAATGAGCTAAAAAACGGTGTTGGATCTAGCCCTGATCTCTTGACTGGGTGAGAGTATTCTGCTTAATTCAGAGACTCTGTCCATCACCACCCCTTGTTGTAAATTACTTTTAGAAGTTGGCATATTTGGGTAATTTGTGTCTGGCGTGTGATCGGCTGGAGCCTAGCTCCAGGAGTGAGCCTGGGCCTGCTTGTGGATTGACTGTCTGGTTTGAGGGTCCTGAATGGGGCTGGGTTTTCCCCACACAATGCTGGCTCCACCCCCTAGGGTGCGTCTGATGTCCCTAGCCTGGCCAGCGAAAGGAATTCCCTATAACCAGTTCTAGCTGGTTCTCACATTGCCTGCACCCTGCTAGACAAAGGAATTCACTGTATAAAAAGGGGCTGTGTCCCCTTCCAAAATGTTCTTGTTTCTGACTTGAATCCTGCCAGGGGCGTGCTGCTGCTTGGGCTCAGGGGAAAGGCTTGCCTCCCTGGGCCCTGCCCAGCCCCTGGATGCCTGGAGGACTTCTGGGGGACCCCTCTGCCTTGCCTGGGCTGATTGGGGGACTTTGCTTTGCTCTGGGACCCCTCTGCTTTGCCTGGGGAGATTGAAGGACTTATTTTTGCTGATGGCGCCCTGGGAGTACTTTCCTTTTTATTTCAGGACTCCTGGGTACATCTAGCGCTGGGAGCGCTGTATTCGCCCTTAGCGCTTGAGAGCGCTTTATTTTTGTGTCCATAGCGCTGGGAGCGCTTGATTCATGCCCATAGCGCTTAGGAGCGCTTTATTTCTGTTCTAGCGCCTGAGAGCACGTTTACGGGCCTCTGGCGCCTGGGAGCGCCTTGATTATTTTGGCCGGTGCCCACCCGGCATCTTGTGCCCCGTGTTGCTGTCCGTCGGTATTTTTTCCGACTTGAGAGTCTCTGCAGCGCGACCAGAGCCGAGGGAGGAGGCTCGTCAGGGAGGTCGCGCTGCCATTGGCTGCCGAGTCAGCCTATGCCCAGAGAGTGGAGAAGAAGATGGCGCCTGCCGCGGTGGGGCTCCCGTGACCAAGGGGGAGCCCCGCACCCAGAGAAGAGGCGGCTGGAAGTACCGGCGGGGCTCCGTTCCCATAGGGGAGCCCCGCGCTGCGAGAGAAGCCTCGCCCGCTGCACCAGCGCTGCCCAGAGGAGCCCGTGCTACAAGAAGCCGGTGAGTGGGGCTGCAGAGGAGGAGGGAGCGGTGCCGGGACACATTGTCGGTGTCCGCCCCCACCCTCTAGCAGCGCGATCTTGTGCATTGTGCTGGTGAAGCCACAAGGGCTTCAGGGGGCATTGTAATCTTCAGAGCCCGTCGAGGCTCCAACGAGGGGGCACTTTGTGACTGCCTTGAGTCCGTGAGGGACTCCAACGACGCCCGCATCCTTGATGATTGGAGCCCCGAGGCTCCTGGGGCCAGTTGTATAATTAGAGCCTGAGAGGCTCACAGTTGTTTTCGAGTCCCCCGTGAGGGACTCCAACGTTCCGGGCATTGTATTTGAGCCCCGAGAGGCTCCCGCCCATATTTTGATTCACGAGCCCAGCGAGGCTCGAGGTGCCATTGTTTTGCGAGCCCTGAGAGGCTCTTGAGGGACACAGTCAGGTGGTCGGAGCCCCGAGGCTCCCACGCTGTGTTTCTCACTACCATTGTTCTAGAGCCTGTGTGGCTCCATCGTTCTGCGCAATGTGGCACAGTTTCAGAGCCTGTGTGGCTCCAACAGGTGGCGCAGTTCTGTTCTAGGGTCAGTGAGGACCCTGTTGCAGTTTTGATTCCCAGCTGCCCAGCAAGTAGTGGGCAGCTGCACCGTTTAGGCGCTTGGGATTGTCCTCAGCTGCCCAGCAATTTGTGGGCAGCTGCCACGTTTAGGCCCCTGACTTTGGGACACAGGGCGTCCTAGCCCCATCAAGGCCAGTTGGCCTAGGGACTGCCACAGGTGGTGGCTTATGTAAGTTTTGCGCAATTGTGTGGTTTTATTTCACCTCTGAATGTGTTTTCATGCATCATGTGTTTTTGCGTTATTGAGTTGTGTTCTGGCACCTCTGAATGTTTTTATGCATCATGTGTCTCCCTTGTTCTTACACCTCTGAATGTTTTATGCATCATGTCTTTTCTTTCCTTACACCTCTGAATGTTTTATGCATCATGTGTTTTCCTTTTCCCTACACCTCTGAATGTTGTGATGCATCATGTGTAATGTGTTCTTGCTGATACGCCTAAATGTATTTTATTCTTAGGTGGTTGTGTTTTGCCATGCGTGATCTAGGCCTATGGTTAGTAGTACTGCGTAGTGTGTACCTACCTTTACCAGTAGTTACTGGTTGTGACCTATAATTGTTCTTTTGTGTTACACTTATTCTAAGTTCTAAAAGTGCTATTTCTAAAAGTGTTGATTCTGACAGTGGCCCATGTGGCCCTGTCTTGTACATAATCCCTTGTGAATATTGCCCGTGCCAGTTGGCACAATGTACATGTGTGATTTCTATCTAATGTGTTTTGACAATACAGAAGTTATTTTTATATAACCTTGTGTGGAGTTCCTTTTGTGGTGTGCCTAGGATGTTGTTGCTGTTGTGTGCTGGCGCAAATGCTTTACACATTGCCTCCAAGTTTAGCCTTACTGCTCGTGCCAAGCTACCAAGGGGGTGAGCAGGGGTTATCTTGGCGTGTGACTCCCTTGCCCTGACTAGAATGGTTGTTTCTGCCTGGCTTTGGCGTCAGCCTTAGCCCATCAGAAATAGCCAGTTCTAACATTGTTGGTCAGCGGTGCGGATTAGGACTTGTGTTTGTGCAGTACCACAGCGACAGCAGGCTACATTACAAAACTCTGCATTTTTTTTAGATAGTCACATGTTTGAGATTATTGTTTATGATTTTGTTTTTCCTCAAGAGTGTCATTTTCAAATGGTGTTCCTGCGCTTTATGTTTAGTGGCAGATGAGAGAAAATGACAGGGCGGGACGCCAGTAGAGGGGGAGGTTCCCATAGTTTAGGAATCCCTAGCTGGGTCCAGTGGCCAATCCCTGTTCCTGTCCCTGTGTGGGTAGATGGAAGAGAGGGAGTGTGGAGGAGGAATGGCTTGCTCGGGAGGGTGGTTATCCCCTGAGTGTAGTGTGTGTGTCTGGATTCCCCAGTATGGTAGGATCCAGTGGTGGCAGCTAAAATATGTCCAGTGCGTGAAGTGCCATTTCCAGTTCCCAGAGTATGGTGCCTGGTGCTCAGTAAGAGGAGTATAGGTTGAGAGTCAGGGGCAGTGAGGAACTGTCTCACCAGTCTGGAGGGGGAGTGTGTGGAGGAGTTGGTGTGAGTTTTTTAGAAAAAGGAGCTTGCACAGGAGGTGTACCTCTGGTGGTGTGCAGGAGGTCCTGCAGAGGCACTGGACAAGAAGGTGGACGTCTGGCGGTGTGCTAGATTTCTTGCAGAGGCATTAGGGAGTGATTCTGAAAGTAGTGGCTTGTGTATCTGATGATTCTGTGTAGGGGAAGAGGTTCATGTGTAGCCCAGCTAGGTCCCAGTAGGATGGTAGGTGTGTAGGGGCTCACGTCCTGTCTCAGTAGAGGCGGAGTGAGTGTGGGATGGTGTGTCACACGTTGGCCCAAAACCCTGTCTCAGGGTCTGGAGGGTTCCCCAAGGGAGCGCCAGTCCAGGGGCCTAGGCTGTACTTACAGGTCATTTGAGGAGGATCTTCCTGTGTCTAGAGGACGGGGAGTGTCTGTAACCAGAACTCCGGCGGTCCTGGTGTTGAGAAGTACCGCTCCTAAGGGGAGGGTGCAGAAGTCCTGGTTCGCTGGGCATTTGACCGTCTAGAGTGCTTGACCATTTGCGGGGCCTCTGGAGGTCGTTCCCCGAGGAGGGGGGAGGCCAGGTTCAGGTTCAGCCTGACCTAGAGGGAAGGGCATCTGTACTCAGTGTCCTGACCGGTTTTGGCTTCCAGGGGTACCACTCCAAGGTGGGAGGGTGCAGAACTCTGGACGGGGGTGCAGAGGGACGGTGTACTTCTGACCCCAGTGCAACCTGAGGGTTTAGATCCTAGTTTGTGAGATTAGGAAACTTCCAGGTCAAGAAGGAATCTCTGCCAAAGTAGATCACCTGAAGAGACTGAGGGGGTTGCCCTTGCTGTGTGATCTGGGCTCACCTGCAGTTTGTTGTTTCCACTAAGGTAGAGGAAAGGGGACTTTGCTGTGTGCTTGGTCCCCCCACCTGCTTGAAGAGGGACTGTGCGGTGCGCTTTGTACCTCCGAAGTGATATAGTTTCCAGATCCCAGGTGGTAGACCAGTTGATGGAGTGAGGTCCTGATCTGGTGTCAGAGTTGTGTTCTGGTGGGTGCTTCCCTGGGAGGGTGCGGAACCCCAGAAGTAGAGGTAGGGTGGGGCATTCTTGCCCGTGCCCTCTGGTCAGCCTGAGGGTATAGTCCCTAGGTTAAAGGATCAGTGGTAGTTGTAGCTACACTGAGAGGGAGAGTGGAGAATGGCTATTGTGTGCCAGGGGTTACTGCCCCCCACTCTGTGGATTGGTCAGGACCTGTGACATTTGGATGGCCTAGGGCCTGGTCCTGGCCGTGGATGACTAGGGAGTACCAGTGGGGTATCCTAGTTGTGCCGGAGAGCTCTTGTTGAGAGAAATACATGTGGGTTCAGAGTGGCAAAAAACCGGAGGGTGTCCCTGCCGTGCGGGCCAGTGTCCGTGTTTTGTCGCCCAAAGCAGGGAAGCCTATCAGTGGAGTGATTGGTCTACCCTGCGTTTTGGCTGGAAGGGGGTTGTGTTGGACCTGGCCCTTTTGGCAGGTTCACCCCGAAACGTTTTGCTTTTTCCTAGCCTGTTTCTGGAACCTGGTGTTGGTGATTTTAGGCCTTTGCGTACTTTTTCACTGTGGTACAGTGTAAAGTGCGTGAGCTCTCTGTGTATGTGTGGTGAGTGACCTACCCTCCCATAGGAATGCATCGGGAATATGTGTGACCATGGTAGTTCCTGATGTGTGGGGAGTGCAGGGTCGAGTTTGGTATGTGCGAACTCGTGAGATTGAATGCTGCGTAATGATGTATGCGGCATGATTGTGTCTAGTGTAGAAGTGCCACTTTTAGAAGTTGGCATATTTGGGTAATTTGTGTCTGGCGTGTGATTGGCTGGAGCCTGGCTCCAGGAGTGAGCCTGGGCCTGCTTGTGGATTGACTGCCTGGTTTGAGGGTCCTGAATGGGGCTGGGTTTTCCCCACACAATGCTGGCTCCACCCCCTGGGGTGCGCCTGATGTCCCTAGCCTGGCCAGTGAAAGGAATTCCCTATAACCAGTTCTAGCTGGTTCTCACATTGCCTGCACCCTGCTAGACAAAGGAATTCACTGTATAAAAAGGGGCTGCGTCCCCTTCCAAAATGTTCTTGTTTCTGACTTGAATCCTGCCACGGGGGTGCTGCTCCATGGGCTCAGGGGAAAGGCTTGCCTCCCTGGGCCCTGCCCAGCCCCTGGATGCCTGGAGGACTTCTGGGGGACCCCTCTGCCTTGCCTGGGCTGATTGTGGGACTTTGCTTTGCTCTGGGACCCCTCTGCTTTGCCTGGGGAGATTGAAGGACTTTTCTTAGCTGATGGCGCCCTGGGAGTGCTTTCCTTTTTTTTTCAGGACTCCTGGGTACATCTAGTGCTGGGAGCGCTGTATTCGCCCTTAGCGCTTGAGAGCGCTTTATTTTTGTGTCCATAGCGCTGGGAGCGCTTGATTCATGCTCATAGCGCTTAGGAGCGCTTTATTTCTGTTCTAGCGCCTAAGAGTGCGTTTACGGGCCTCTGGCGCCTGGGAGCGCCTTGATTGTTTTGGCCGGTGCCCACCCGGCATCTTGTGCCCCGTGTTGGTGTCCGTCGGTATTTTTTCCGACTTGAGAGTCTCTGCAGCGCGACCAGAGCCGAGCGAGATGGCTCGTCAGGGAGGTCACGCTGCCATTGGCTGCCGAGTCAGGCTATGCCCAGACAGTGGAGAAGAAGATGGCGCCTGCCGCAGTGGGGCTCCCGTGACCAAGGGGGAGCCCCGCACCCAGAGAAGAGGCGGCTGGAAGTACCGGCGGGGCTCCGTTCCCGAAGGGGAGCCCCGCGCTGCGAGAGAAGCCTCGCCCACTGCACCAGCGCTGCCCAGAGGAGCCCCCGCTGCAAGAAGCTGGTGAGTGGGGCCGCAGAGGGGGAGGGAGGGGTGCCGGGACACATTGTCGGTGTCTGCCCCCCACCCTCTAGCAGCGCGATCTTGTGCATTGTGCTGGTGAAGCCACGAGGGCTTCAGGGGGCATTGTAATCTTCAGAGCCCATTGAGGCTCCAACGAGGGGGCACTTTGTGACTGCCTTGAGTCCGTGAGGGACTCCAACACAGCCCGCATCCTTGATGATTGGAGCCCTGAGGCTCCTGGGGCCAGTTGTGTAATTAGAGCCTGAGATGCTCACAGTTGTTTTCAAGTCCCCAGTGAGGGACTCCAACGTTCCGGGCATTGTATTTGAGCCCCGAGAGGCTCCCGCCCATATTTTGATTTACGAGCCCAGCGAGGCTCGAGGTGCCATTGTTTTGCGAGCCCTGAGAGGCTCTTGAGGGACACAGTCAGGTGGTGGGAGCCCCGAGGCTCCCACACTGTGTTTCTCCCTACCATTGTTCTAGAGCCTGTGTGGCTCCATCGTTCTGCGCAATGTGGCACAGTTTCAGAGCCTGTGTGGCTCCAACAGTTGGCACAGTTCTGTTCTAGGGTCAGTGAGGACCCTGTCGCAGTTTTGATTCCCTGCTGCCAGCAATTAGTGGGCAGCTGCACCGTTTAGGCGCTTGGGAATGTCCTCAGCTGCTCAGCAATTTGTGGGCAGCTGCCACGTTTAGGCCCCTGACTTTGGGACACAGGGCGTCCTAGCCCCATCAAGGCCAGTTGGCCTAGGGACTGCCTTAGGTGGTGGCTTATGTAAGTTTTGCACAATTGTGTGGTTTTATTTCACCTCTGAATGTGTTTTCATGCATCATGTGTTTTTGCGCTATTGAGTTGTGTTCTGGCACCTCTGAATGTTTTTATGCATCATGTGTCTCCTTTGTTCTTACACCTCTGAATGTTTTATGCATCATGTGTTTTCTTTCCTTACACCTCTGAATGTTTTAGGCATCATGTGTTTTCCTTTTCCCTACACCTCTGAATGTTGTGATGCATCATGTGTAATGTGTTCTTGCTGATACCCCTAAATGTATTTTATTCTTAGGTGGTTGTGTTTTGCCTAGTATAGTTATACTAGAGAGGTTATGTGTCCATGCGTGATCTAGGCCTATGGTTAGTAGTATTGCGTAGTGTGTACCTACCTTTACCAGTAGTTACTGGTTGTGACCTATAATTGTTCTTTTGTGTTACACTTATTCTAAGTTCTAAAAGTGCTATTTCTAAAAGTGTTGATTCTGACAGTGGCCCATGTGGCCCTGTCTTGTACATAATCCCTTGTGAATATTGCCCGTGCCAGTTGGCACAATGTACATGTGTGATTTCTATCTAATGTGTTTTGACAATACAAAAGTTATTTTTATATAACCTTGTGTGGAGTTCCTTTTGTGGTGTGCCTAGGATGTTGTGCTGTTGTGTGCTGGCGCAAATGCTTTACACATTGCCTCCGAGTTTAGCCTTACTACTTGTGCCAAGCTACCAAGGGGGTGAGCAGGGGTTATCTTGGCGTGTGACTCCCTTGCCCTGACTAGAATGGTGGTTTCTGCCTGGCTTTGGCGTCAGCCTTAGCCTACCAGAAATAGCCAGTTTTAATACTTTTCATCCGTAACATTTCGGTCTTGGAAGTGTTGGAAGTATTGCGTAGAAATAAATTGTTCAAAATCTAACATTTCTTCTTTTAGCCAGGTAGCATTTTCATAAGTGGTATACATATTCATACAGTCATCTGGATCTAAAGATCCTTCCCCTTGGTTCCCCTGGGCATCGAATCCCTGATGCTGTTCTATATACTTTAAAACAGCTTCATAATCCTTTTCCGTGTATCTTTTGGGATCAGCTACATAATGCAAATACATGAGAGATAACAACTGAAACCAGGCTTCACAGCTTGCTAAGTGTGATAATGGCAAAGAAATGAATAAATCATGACGATGCATTATAGATGGCAAAAGGCCACATACCCAACAGTTTGTCTTATTCGTAGTGCTATGAGCTTCATGCAACATTTCTATGAATACATTTTTAGCATAGGTTTCTTGATGTCGCTCTTTGTGGGGAGGTAAGGTGTAAAAGAAATGCTCAGGTGGGGCTGTGGTGGTACCTAATACCTTATGCATAGGGTGTTGAAATTCCAAATACATAAACACACTCATCAATATTATCATAATTACTGCAATAGTTATTACAAAGGCTATCTTCACTCTGGTAGCCCAACCGGAAAACATGGGGACATTCTCTAGGAAAGGTTTGGGAGCAAGAGGTCTTTCGTCTTCAAGGGCAAACCGGGCAAAGGGATACATTCTAACTAAAAGTCCAAACTAAACTCGGGAATGAGATGCAAGCCAACTGCCAGAGGGTTTCTTCTCCCTGTGTCCGTCTAGAGCCTCACAGGCAGGCTCTTATTATCCATCCACAAAAACAATCTTCACTGCACTTTTGACGTTGCAATTTAGGCCCTTAACATAACACAGTCTTTCTTTCTGAACAGAGCAATATAACAGTTCCGTGCTCTTAACGGGTTCAGTCCAGTGTCTTGCTCATTACCCCAGTAAAAAGCTATTTTCAGCCCTACAGCTCAAGTCTTTCCCTATCTCCTGCAATCCGAGACTGGGGTATCGCGTTGTTTTCGGGGCCGTAAATTGTATCGAAGATGGCCAGGTTGCTCCTGATCATGGAACAACACAGGAGCAGGGACATTTGGTACAACACGTTTTTCAGAAGCCTCAGGGGAATCGGCCTATTCACGTGTTTCGGAAACTGAGGCTGAATCGTCTCCTTGCAGTGTCAACAATCCTTCCTCTTGCCCAATTTCAATGGCATCCTAGAAAGGCCCAAAGCTCAACCTCTGCTCTCCTTCTTGTGTCAGAACTCCGTCTCGATTCTGCTGGTCAGAAGGAAGCGGCAGGGGTAGTTTCTTTACATGCGAAACATGTATCCAATGTTTCTTCCCATCTACTTTCACTGCTGTTCGAGTGGCCAAGAGGATCTGGTAATGACGGCTCCACCTGGATTCCAGACTTGATTTCCGTTGGTAATTCCGTACGAGGACCCACTGTCCTGGTTCCAAACGATGTCCGGGACCCTACGGCAGCAGCTGCAGTACTGCTGACACCTGTTGATGAATGGAACGCAGATCTTTAGTTAAGGCGTACAAATAGTCTGTCATCATGGGATAATCAAGATCACGAAAGGATCTAGGCCTTGGGACACCCCACACATTGGCTGGTCGGCCAAAAACAACCTCATAAGGTGGCAGCCCAGCCCGAGAAGGAGGGGTTACTCTTATTGACATTTACGCTAGGGTGAGCGCATCAGGCCAACTCAAACCCGTGCTTTCTTGTATCTTTGCCATATTTAATATCAATATGCCATTATATTTCTCAACCAGTCCTGCAGATTGCGGGTGACGTGCTGCATGAAATTTTTGTTTTATCTGTAACCCTTTACAAATACATTTAACGAGTTCTGCATTGAAATGCAACCCGTTGTCTGTCCATATAATTCGGGGGAAAACCAAATCGAGGCAGAAACTCCTTAATCAGGGCTTTTGCAGTGGCCAAGGCAGTATTGTCTTTGGTGGGGCAGGCTTCAACCCATTTGCTAAACGCACAAACCACCACCAGTACATACTTAAGGTTGTTGACTCTGTCAAATTGAATAGAATCCATTTGTAGTACTTCGAACGGCAAAGAAGGGAGCGCAAAGTTTCCACTGAGAACTGTCTCTCTCCCACCGGGATTATGCTGTAAACAGACCATGCAGTATTTAACCACATGGGCAGCAGTCTTGGGGATATTTGAGTTAATCCACACTGGGTCTAATAATGCACAAATACCTTTTGTTCCAATATGGGCAGTGCCATGGGCCATCACTACTACTGCATACACCAGGGCATTAGGCAATAGCCATCTCTGTCTGTCAGTCAAGTCAGTCCAACAATCGTTTTTATCTAATCGTCCTATTTCCTGTTCCCATTTCAATAATTCGTCAGGAGTGGCTTCTTTCTGTAGTTCTCTAACACTTTCTATAGTATTATCAAATACTGTGGTCTCTGCCACCCATCGGGCTGCTACACTAGGAAACATCGTGGACGTTTTAGTTTGTGCTGTTTCTTTCGCTACTTGATCGGCAAAGGCATTTCCCTCTCCTGAAGTGTCAATGATTCTCTTGTGGGCACTACACTTGACAATAGCCACCTTATCTGGTAAGGTTAAAGCATTTAACAATCTTTCAATCAAAGGGCCATGTTGTATTCTTAGACCATGGGAGGTAAGAAATCCTCGTTCCCTCCACAGCTGCCCGAAATTATGGGCCACGCCGAAGGCGTATTGGCTGTCTGTAAAAATATTTACTCTTAAACCTTCGCTCAGTTCACATGCTCTTAATAATGCTATTAGTTCAGCTGCTTGCGCTGAATGCTGAGAAACCCGAGCGGTCTCTACTACTGTTCTAAGGGTAGTTATAGCATAAGCAACTGTTGTCGTGCCATCTGGTAACTTAAAACAAGAACCATCCACATACAACTCCCCTTGCGGGTCAGATAAAGGGGAGTCAGTGAGGTCTACAAGTCCCTTTTTCTTCTTCAGTCTGAAATATACAATCATGGACATCGTCCTTTTGATCACTCGAAGGGAGGGGTAGTAACGTGGCTGGATTCAGAGTGGCACATCTTTTAATTATAATGTGGGGTGCAAATAGAGTTAATTCATAACCAGTCAATCGTGCACTCGTAAGGTGCTGAGTTTTTGTTCGATTCAATAATATGTCCACAGCATGCGGTACCATCACTGTGAGATCAGTATTTAAAACAATCCCCTCCAACTGTCGAATGGCCACCGCCACAGCAGCAGTGGCCCATAAACAGCTAGGAAGGGCCCTGGCAACATTATCCAATACTGTCGAAAAATATGCACAAGGTCGTTGCTTTCCACCAAAACCCTGGGTTAACACTGAAAGAGAACAACCGTCCACTTCATGCACGTAGAGTACAAAAGATTTTCGGTTGTCCGGAGTACCCAAGACGGGTGCAGAGCATAGAGCAGATTTCAAAGAATTAAAAGCATCTTGACATTCATCCGTCCAGGGCAAGGGTTCATGCACATCTTTGGTAACCAAATGCAACAAAGGTTTAGCCAGAAGAGAACAATTAGGAATCCATTGCCGACAGTAAGAGGTTATGCCTAGAAAAGCACGAACATCACGTTGAGTACGGGGCACAGACATGTTAGTAATAACAGTTATCCGTTCAGGAGTTAATATTCTCCCTGCTGTCGACAGTAAATGACCAAGGTAGGTCACTTCCTGTCAACAATACTGAAATTTGGATAAGGACACTCTATTACCATTAGCTGCCAAATGGTGCAACAATTTAACTGTGGCCTCCTTACAACCATCTGCTGTATCGGATGCCACTAAGATGTCATCCACATATTGGATGAGAACATTACCAAGGGGTAGGACTAATTCATATAATACTGCTTTCAGGGCTTGGCTATAAATATTAGGGCTCTCAGTATAGCCTTGAGGTGCGCGGCAGAATATGAAGCTGCATCCAGATAATGAGAATCCAAAAATATGACGGCTGTCAGGATGTATTGGGATACTGAAGAAAGCGTTCTTCAAATCAATCACTGAAAAATACTGTGCAGTAGGGCGAATCATAGTCAGGGTTGCAGTGATATCAGGAACCACAGGGTATTGGGGATTCACTATTTTATTAACCTCTCTAAGGTCAATTACAAAATGATAAGTATCTTTATAATCAGGGTCACCATCTAGAGGGGCCTTCTTTAAAATCGGTAAAATGGGGCTATTACAAATGTTTGCAGCCTTTTCTTCTACCACTCCTTTCTTAATTAAATCACGAAAGACATGCAATAAAGCCTGTTCACCCTCTGGTGAAATTTGATATTGGGGATACGTGGTAGATGCGCGTTAGGTTTTAACGTGATGGATACAGGGGGTATTTTCAACAATCCTACATCCGTGTCCCCCTTTGCCCAAAGAGTGTGGGCTATGTCTGAAAACTCTGGAGGGAGAGGTGCATTTTTAACCAAACATTGGGACATACGTTCAATAGGAGGCTGCAATGTTAGATACACAACATTAGGGGAACAATAAATACGAGCATGCAACTTCTTTAGTATATCCAATCCCAGCAAATTTTCGCCACAACTAGAAGTAAGCAAGAATGGTGAGTCCACAGTGACAGGGCCAATAATAAAGGGAAGTGGCTTTGAGACGGGGCTTACCACGGGGATTCCGGAAAATCCCACTGATACGTTATTTTGCCCAGACAGAGCAGGCCCTGGGGCCAATGTATGAGCAACAGAACTATTCATTGCTCCAGTATCCACCAAAAACTTCTCAGCTGTTCCCATCAATGCCCCTGTACATAAGGCCCTTGTTGGTCGACTGGTACTGATATATGGCCCTTGCTCTGTCCGTGGCTGTCTCATGCATAATTGTTCCCGTTGTAGGAGAGTAGGGTCTGCTATCCTATGGTCGCCCCATTTTTTGCTTTTTGCTTCACTGGTTTTCGACTTAATGTGGCTGTGGGCCTGCTAATCAGACCCACAGCCCTGCTGTTCTCTCTCTAAATTTCACACCATGTACTTTAGGTACATCACCAATTGGGATTCGGGTCGCTCTTGTGAGTCCCTGTACAGTGTACTGTAGGTACCCAGGGCATAGGTGCACTCAATGCCTACCAGGGGCTGCAGCATATATTTTGCCACCCCTGGCTGGCCATCCAAACTGACACAACTGGCTGATCACTCAGCTGGGGCAAGGTCGTGTAATCACCCCTTGCTTAGGTATAGTATTCCTATATCAAACCTTATAATCTGGACACATATGCACCTATATGTCACTCCTATGGCAGGCCTTAACAATCCTGGAGGCAGAGTGCTTGGTTTTATGTGATATGGTGCTCTAGCATGAGCTGAGCCTGTCTGCAGCTTTCGGACCCATGTCCTTATAGCTGTTCTAGGATATTGCCATACCATATACTCTTAAGTGCATTATGAACCTCGCGGTTAAATGCTATCTTTGGTTTGGCTTTATCAAAACATGTTGTGTAAGGTGTCATACGCTTTGGAATACTACCCCCTCGCCAGTCCTGGCAACAGGGGTAGCATTCCACTCTTCTAGAGGGAGAAGACATGTTACTTCCATTAATCCCGGTTAAAGTTAACCAGAGCCTCAGCATCACAAAATGGATGCTGCTGACACAGACACAAGTCTGACCTCCTGCTGCTGGGAGCCCTTCCAGTGAAGGAGGCTTGGACAATAGGTTTCCTGTCACAGGGAGGTGCTAGCACCACCCCAGGCAGGAGATAGTGGATTGGGACAGGGAGGGCTGAATGAAATGGGACACTGCCTGGGGCACACAAGGTGTCCCATGCATAGTCCAGTTCAAACCGATCTGGGGCACTCCAGCCCCAGCTCTGGCGCGAAACTGGACAACGGGAAAGGGGTGTAACCACCCCCTTCCTGGGTCCCACCCATAGGAGGGACCTAGCAGGTGATCCAGCCCCTTGATTTGGAATAAAGGTAGGAGCTATGCCCTTAGACTTTAGATCATCCTGACTGAAACTTTGATACGAAACTCTGGACCCTTCAACATCCTACTCGACGTAGAAGACTGAAGAATCTCCCTTGTGGTCAAGGAGTGACCACCCTGTGCAAGCAGGTACCATCAAGCGCTCAACAGTTTTCTTTGTTGTTGCTCCTGCTGGAGCTCGAACGACAGAGACCAGCAAGACCCAGACTTCCAGAAATCCGACAGCATGATCCACAGCCACAGCAAAGCTTAGACCGGTGGAGGCGACGAGAGACGTGGGACCGGCCATCTTGGAAAGCCAGCAAAGTGCTTTCTGTGTAGCTCCTGAGGCACCCTCGAAGCTGTGCATTAAGGATTGAGAAGCCCCAGCCCCGAGCATCATTTGCACCGAAGATCACCTCTTCACACTCACCGAGTGCTGCATGGGGCTCTTTTGCATTTTCCTGCTTGACGCGTCTGTCCAGTCACTTGCCCGTTGGCTAGTGGCCTCTGTGACGATGAACGTTTGAATCTTCAATGCTGGTCTGATTGCTCCAGACGGGCCCTTGCTCCCCTAAAAAGGAGCAGCCCATCAGACCTTGCTGGTCTGATTCAGAAGCCATCTTTGATTCCTGCATGGTTTGCATTTGCCAAGGCCTGTTGACTCTGAATCAAGATCCAACACCGCCGACAGCGAGAGCCTTTGTGGGGCAGTCTGTGCGCAGCTCCTGGTTGTCATCGACACCTCCTGGTCCATGTGGCAGCGGAGACAAGCTTCATGACATCACCTGATTGCAGCCCAACATCGCCTGGTTCCTTCCTGGCTCCTTCCTGGTCACTGGCTAGTGACCCAGACTCTGTTCCCTCTGCTTCCAGGTACTCTACATCTTCGATCCACCCTTGGATCCAACCGGACTCTTCTCTCCCGGTCGCCTGCAGCATCTTTTCTCCAAGACTCCATAGAACTCCACGACGAAACCCAACACACTTTGACACCTATGCACCCGCTTCCTGTGGGTGAGGTAACACGAGTAC
This sequence comes from Lissotriton helveticus, assembly GCF_964261635.1. Taxonomy (NCBI): domain Eukaryota; kingdom Metazoa; phylum Chordata; class Amphibia; order Caudata; family Salamandridae; genus Lissotriton; species Lissotriton helveticus. The sequence goes on from NC_136068.1 coordinate 513,235,480, forward strand.
TGCGGTGCTTCTGTAGAGATTTACATCCCTAGTGTCCTCGTTTTAAGTGGTTAAGTTCTAGTCCAGTAGGAAGACTTCCAAATCTGCAACTTTTTAACTTTACGCACCCATTGACTTCTATTGGTGCACGCGTGTGCATTTAGACACTGCACCCGCATCCTGTGGGCCTCCCACGTCCTAACTGCTGTTAGTCCAGTGTAGCCCCAGCGATTCCCAAGGCCCTAGGCCTTACCATTGTTCGTGACGTGGTACTTATACCATTATTTTAGTATATGGTCTAACGGGCCACCAGGGCCTATCCATATTTGTGCAACTTTTGTATGTTATATTAAGTTACTTGTTATACGCTTGTGCTCCTGTGCTCATAAAGAGTTAAGGGGATCTATTTAGAAATAAATACATATATATTTTGAATATATAACCTGTGTGGTGTCCTTTCATTTGGTATTAAAAAGTTTGCATATGGTAAAACAGCTGGCTTCACATGCCCTCTTGAGTTTAGCCTTAGACTGCTTTTGTCCATGCTACCACTAGGATAGCTGGTCTATAAGATTGACTTTACAACCATCACCATAAGGGTTCTTTGGACTGGTGCAAGGTGCTCACTAGAATAGTGAACATCATATACCAGGCTAACTTCTCACATTGGAGTGCAGCGGTTGGGATTTGAGCTTGCTGTTGTTTTACCATTGTAATCTTCGATATCATTTGAAAGATCACATTAGGTACCATAGGTACATATAACAAAGCTTAAAATACTTAAGTTCTACTGAACTTAGTGTTGTAGAGGAAAGGGCCTAGCACACCCTGACTACAACTCCTAGAGAGGTTCTAGTAGGTAAACACTCAGAGTAGGTAAATGCACACACCACACCTCACTAGACATGTCTGGCACAGGTGAACCTAGTTCTCTACCTGTGGTAAGTGACCTTCCCAAGGCACCCTCCAGATATGAGATGCTCCATTTTCAAGAGATGAGGTCATTGTGTACCTCCAGGAAGTTGAAACAGGGTTCCAACCCTACCATCCAACACCTGATAGAAGTCCTCAAGGCAGGTGATCTTGAGAAGGCCTCTAAACCCGGTCCCTCAGAGAACACAGGTGAAGGTGTCCCCTCCACAGAAGATGACCCCTTAACTCCAGAGGTAGAGGAGGAAGAGGAGGAGGAAGAATCTGATGGAGATGATAGCCAGGCCCAAGCCAGGAGGCTTAGCCAGGCTAACCTAAGTTTACATGGGATGGAGAAGGGTTTCACCTCTCCAGACCTAAAAGTAGGCTTCTCACAGGCAATAGAAGGGAAAAATCTCCTTCCAGGGAATCTTTCCTCTCTAATGCCTCAAGGGGTTCTCAAAGGGGAATGTCTTTCCCCCAGAGAAGAGAACATGAGGCTAGGATGAGAGCTGTCCAACTTCAGATAGAGAAAGAGGAAACAGCCCTGGCCCAAGCTAAACTTGCTTTAGCAAGGGAGCAAAAGTTAAGTGGATTAGATTCCACTGGTGGCAGCAATATCCCTAAAGATAAAGACAGGTCCTATGATCATAGAAACCTGAGTAAGATTGTGCCCCCCTACAAAGATGGGGATGACATCCACAAGTGGATAACTGCTTTGGAGAGGGCATGCATGGTACAGCAGGTTCCCCAGAGGCAGTCAGCAGCAATCTTGTGGCTCACATTTTCAGAAAAAGGAAGAGACAAACTCCTCACTGTTAGTCATGAGGATGCTAAAAACTACACTGTCCTGAAGAGTGCTCTAATTGATGGGTTTGGCTTAACCACTGAACAGTACAGGTTAACGTTCAGAGATACCCAGAAGACACAGACTCAGGACTGGACTGACTTTGTTGATTGTGCCACTAAGGCTCTGGAAGGTTGGTTACTGGGAAGTAAAGTTAAGGAATATGCAGGATTGTATAATTTGATAATGAGAGAACAAATCCTTAATAACTGTCAGAACCAGTTGTTGCACCAACACCTGATTGACTCAGATCTGACCTCTCCCCAAGAATTGTGAAAGAAGGCAGACAAATGAGTCAGAACCAGGGTTAAGCAGAGACCCCAGAACCAAGGTAGTGACCAGAAAAAGGCAGAACACAAGGGTGGAGATCAAAAGCAAAAAGACCAGAAGTCTTCTTCAGGCCCCCAAAATACTTCTAAGGAGGGGGGGTCCCAAAACTCTAAGAAAAAGAAAGAAGGTCCTAAGAAACCTTGGTGTTACTACTGTAAAACTGCCTGTCACTGGTTTAGTGGGTGCACCAAGAAAGGTACAGCCCCTACCACTGCAGCCCCTAAGGCACCTGCACCCTCTAGTACAGTCAGCAGTGGTAGTTCCCAACCCAAGGCTATAGTGGGGTTAACCATGGGTGCTGAGATGGATCCTGGCCTAGTCAGGATTCCTACTCAGACTGTCTTGATCTGTGATGTGGACATGGCTATGTCCACTACTTTGAGTCCCAATACTTTGGGCAAGTACAGGCAGACACCTTTGATCAATGATAAAGTGGCTCAGGCCTACAGGGACACTTGTGCCAGTGTCACTATGGTGACACCTAACTTTGTGGACCCTGGACAGATTGTACTGGGTATTAATTACCTGGTGACCAATGCTAGCAATGTCACTACTACACATAGTGTGGCAGTTGTTAATTTCTCCTGGGGAGGGGTAAATGGCCTCAAAAGAGTTGTGGTAAGTGCAGACCTCCCAGTTGAATGTCTTTTGGGCAATGATCTAGAAAACTCAGTATGGTCAGAAGTGGAGTACAGGACTCATGCAGAGATGCTAGGTATTTCAGCACATGTTCTTGCTGTGACCAGGTCACAGGCCAAAAGGTGCTTACCTGAACCAGTGCTGGATCTTGAAACTATAGACCAGACACAACCCAAGAGAAAGAGCAGTAGGGTTAAGGCAGTGCCTTCCCCCCTGACCTCAAGTGAGGATCAGCCTTCTCAGGAAGCTGATTCTGAGACTCCTGAAGGAACTGTCCTGGAGGAGCTTAAACCTGAACAGGTTGAGTTTCTGGGGACAGGGGGACCTTCAAGAGCAGACTTGAGGCAGGCTCAGTTAGACTGTCCCTCTCTTGAACCCCTCAGACATCAGGCTGCTGCTGAGGCTGCTGGGAATGCTCAAGGTACCCGTAAAGTGTATTGGGATGATGGGCTCCTTTATTCAGAGGCTAGAGACCACAAGCCTGGTGCTTCCAGGAGGTTGGTTATACCTCTGCAATTTAGGGGCTTCCTTCTTACCTTGGCCCATGATATTCCCTTAGCAGGACATCTAGGCCAGAACAAGACATGGGACAGGCTTGTCTCTCACTTTCACTGGCCCCATATGTCAGAAGATGCCAAGGAGTTTTGTCGCTCCTGTGTGACCTGCCAAGCCAGTGGCTAATCAGGTGGCACAACAAAGGCCCCCTCATACCACTACCTGTGGTGGGGGTACCCTTTGAAAGAGTGGGGATAGACATTGTTGGCCCAATGAACCCACAAACAGCATCTGGGCACATATTTATACTGGTGGTAGTGGATCATGCCACCAGGTATCCAGAAGCTATACCCCTGAGGACCAAAACAGCACCTGTTGTGGCAAGGGCCCTACTTGGAGTTTTCTCCAGAGTGGGGTTTCCAAAGGAGATTGTCTCTGACAGAGGTGCAAACTTCATGTCAGGATATTTGACTGCTATGTGGAAGGAGTGTGGTGTTAATTACAAATTCCCTACACCCTACCATCCACAGTACAATGGGCTTGTGGAAAGGTTCAACAAGACCCTAAAAGGGATGATAAAAGGGTTACCTGAAAATCTTAGGCAAATATGGGACATCCTTTTACCCTGCCTTCTGTTTGCTTACAGAGAGGTCCCACAAAAGGGGGTTGGCCACAGCCCTTTTGAGCTTTTGTTTGGGCATCCTGTAAGGAGACCCCTGTGTCTTGTGAGGGAAAGATGGGAGTTACCTCTCAAAAAGCCTAAACAAGAGATAGTGGACTATGTACTTGGTCTCCGCTCCAGGGTGGCTGAGTATATGGAGAAGGCTTCTAAAAACCTTGAGGCTAGCCAAGAACTTCAAAAAGCTTGGCATGACCAAAAGGCTGTGCTGACTGAGTACCAGCCAGGACAGAAGGTGTGGGTGCTGGAGCCAGTGGCCCCAGCAGCACTCCAGGACAAATGGTCTGGACCCCACACCATTGTTGAGAAAAAGGGAACGGTCACCTACTTGGTGGACATTGGCACCCATAGGAGCCCCCACAGGGTGCTCCATGTCAACAGATTGAAGGCATATGTGGACAGGGCAGACATGGGCTTGCTCATGGCTACAGATGGGGAACAGGAGAAAGAGAGTGACCCTCTCCCAGACCTGTTGACTCAGAACCCTGATGATGGTTCAGTTGATGGAGTAGCCTTGGCAGGCAGCCTCACTGATCAGCAGCAATGGGACTGCAGATAAGTTCTACAGGCCCATAGACATATGTTTTCATTAACACCTAGTCCGACTAACTGGTGCACCCATCAGGTCGACACTGGTGACAGTCTGCCTGTGAAGAGTAAGATCTACAGGCAACCTGACCATGTCAGGGACTGTATAAAGACTGAGGTACAGAAAATGCTTGCATTGGGAGTAATTGAGCCATCAGAGAGCCCCTCGGCCAGCCCAGTAGTCCTTGTACCAAAACATCACACCCAAGATGGTAAAAGAGAGATGAGGTTCTGTGTGGACTATAGAGGTCTCAATGCTGTCACTAGGACAGATGCTCACCCAATCCCAAGAGCAGATGAGCTCATTGATAGATTGGCTTCTGCCAAGTTTCTGAGCACATTTGATTTGACAGCTGGCTATTGGCAAATCAGGTTAGCTGAGGATGCCAAGGCCAAAACTGCTTTCTCAACCCAGGAGGTCATTAGTAATTTGTGGTAATGCCCTTGGGTTTGAAGAATGCACCTGCCACTTTCCAAAGGTAGGTGAACCAAGTCCTTACTGGGTTGGATGACTTTTGTGCAGCTTATCTTGATGATATTGCTGTCTTCAGCTCCACCTGGGAGGATCACCTGATCCACCTGAAGAAGGTTTTAGAGGCCCTGCAAAAGGCAGGCCTAACTATCAAGGCCACAAAGTACCAGATAGGGCAGAGTAAGTTTGTGTACCTGGGCCACTGTCACGATTTAGGAGCATTAGCCACTTGACTACATCTCCCAGAATGCCTGTTGTGCAAGTCTGTCCTTTCTTTCTTTGTCTCTGCTCCTGCTTCCTATATCTGCCCCTCCCAGGAAGCCCTCGGTCCTTGTCACCTGTGGTGTGTGTCCTTTTCTGGTGTTTCACGGACCTGGATTACCTGAAGTTTTGAACTTGGTTTTGTATTGCTGTATTTACTCGACTGAGATTTAGCGGACTTTTCTCTTTGGATCCACGCTGAGAGAGCCATGTGAGAGATCGCTCTCTGGTTCCGGGTTCGGATGCAAACTCTGACCCCCATCTTTGAGCCGCGCTGGGAGAGCTGCGTGTGAGACGCTCTCAGCCACTACGGTCTCAGGAACATTGAACTCGTGCATTGTTTCCTCAATGCCTTACGGAGGTAATTGACTTCAGTAGTGAAGCAATCTATTTACGAGCATTCACAAGGCCCTTCTTTCTTTTTCTGTTTATTTTGGCTTCTCTTGGGACTCTGCAGTTTGTTCATGAATATTAGTTTACCTCAGAGCTGGTGAGAGGCTCGGATTATTCCTTGGAGATCGCAAAGGAGGCAAGTGGCATTGTTTCCGGACTTTTCTCCAGGGTTATTGGAGTTATGCAGCTGTGCAGGAAGAGACATCAATTCGTGAGCTAAGTAGCTATCTACGTATATGACTCTTTAACATTGGAGACTAATCCTTTGGGCTCTCCAGAACCGTGGTTCCTTGGTAGCTTGTGTTTTCTTTGACATTTACTTTATTTTTTCCTTTTTTGTGACCTTTTCTATTTGGATGATTGTGGCAGCTTCATTAAGCAAGTGAATTCGCACACACATATATTTATCAGATGCATGTAATCATAGGGGGGTGTATTTATTTGTGTCCCTGAGCGACCGCTGAGCCTGCCCAGGCGAGGTCGCCCCCACTCCACTGCTCCTGCCCGCTGACTGCCTGACTGCCTGAGCTCTGCTCTGCTGCCTCGTTGCTGCCGCCTGTTCACTCTTCCCCCCTCCTGCTGCCTCGTTATTGCCTTCTGCTAACTTTTCCCCCCTTCTGCTGCCTCGTTGTTGCCTCGGTGTATTCTTTTTCCCCTCTGCTGCTGCATTCGTTTTTCCCTTCTGTTTTGCCTTTTTTCCTTCAGTGTACCCCTTTCCCCCTTTCTGCTGCCCTCCCCCTTCCTTGTGTGCTGCTCCCTTCCGCCGGACGACCCAGCCGCCGCTGAGCCGCCCTCAGACCTCCTTCCCGCCACAGACCTCTGCCGACTCCGCCCCCCTCTTGCCCATTGGCCACCCCGCTCCCGCCACCCAGCTGACCCGACCTCCCGGCTCCTTACTTATGACGCCCCCTGAGCGACCGCGCGCAGCGGATGCGCACAGCGGGAGCACCGATTGAGCGCCGAAGGTGCGCCAAAGGTATGCCCGTCTGCGCCCATCCGCGCCTGGACCGCGCCCAGCGCCAGGACCCCTGGCCCTCCCCGCCGATGCAAGACAACCCGACTGACCTACGACGCCGCCACTCTCAACGCACTCAATGCCGGCCGGTCCCACGCCTGCTGCCAAGCCACCCCGAGACGCACCCACGGACCCTTCACCTGCTGCACCTGCAAGTTCACCTGCCTCCGAACCTGCCCCGCACCCGCCAAGACAAGCACCAGCAGCAACCACCTCAAGTGCATCCTGCTCAACACCCGCTCCGTCCACAGACACGCCGTGGAACTCTGGAACCTCCTCGACGCTACATCACCGGACGTCGCCTTCCTCACGGAAATCTGGATGAACGCCTCCTCTGCACCCGACATCGCCATCGCCATCCCGGACGGGTACAAGATCATCAGGAGGGACCGCCTCAACCAGACCGGAGGAGGCATCGCCATCGTCCACAAGAACACCATCCGCATCACGACCGACGCCAACGACTCCTTCGCCGCAGCCGAACATCTCCACTTCCAGATTCACACCGACCCAAAGACGACCCTCAGAGGCTCCCTCGTCTACAGACCCCCGGGACCACGCACACAATTCAGCGAAGACATCACAGACTTCATCAGCCCACACGCCCTCCCCTCCGCTGACTACATCCTCCTAGGGGACCTCAACTTCCACCTGGAGAACAACAAGGACCGCAACACCACCGCCCTGCTGGAAAACCTCGCCAACCTCGGACTCAAGCAACTGGTCAACACCCCCACCCACTACGCCGGCCACACGCTTGATCCCGTCTTCTCTTCCAGCAAGTACATCACCTTCAGCCACGCCACCGGACTCCACTGGACCGACCACAGCTGCGTCCACTTCAGCTTCAAAAGAACCACGACCCACCACCACCCGCAACAGGTACCTCACAGGAATTGGAGCAAGATCACCGCGGACCAGCTCACCACCTCCCTCAGCCAAAGCCCACCCGCCAACACAACGGACCCCAACGAAGCAGCCCGCAACTTCACACAGTGGCTGACCGCCTGCGCCGACGACCTCACACCACTAAAGAACCCTCCCAGCAGACCCAGAAGCAAGAAGGCATCCTGGTTCACCGACGAACTCAAGGACTCCAAGAAGACCTGCCGCACCCTCGAGAAAGCCTGGCTCCTCAACCGGACCACCGACAACATGACCGCCCTCAAACACGCTACCCGCAAACACCACCAGCTCATCCGCACCACCAAGAAGAAATCCCTGAAGGAACGACTGGAAAACAACGCCCACGACAGCAAGGAACTCTTCACCATCGTCAAGGAGTTCTCCAACCCCAGCACCGGCACCAACGACATCACTCCGTCACAAGACCTCTGCGACTCCCTCGCCTCGTTCTTCCACCGCAAGATCACCGACATCCACAACAGCTTCGGCGCACCACCCACGCACCCAACCGTCGAACCCACGCCCCCCACCGCCACCCTTCGCACCTGGACCACGGTGACCACCGAAGACACAACCCGCACGATGAACACCATCCACTCCGGATCACCAACCGACCCCTGCCCACACCACGTCTTCAACAAGGCCGACTCCACCATCGCACCCCAACTCCGGAACATCATCAACACCTCCTTCAACACCACCACCTTCCCGGAGAGCTGGAAGCACGCCGAGCTCAGCGCCCTCCTGAAGAAACCTACAGCGGACCCCACCGACCTCAAAAACTTCCACCCCATCTCGCTCCTCCCTTTTCCTGCTAAAGCCATCGAGAAGATCGTCAACAGACAGCTGACCGCCTTCCTTGAGACGAACGGATCCCTCGACCCCTCGCAGTCCGGCTTCAGAGCCAACCACAGCACCGAGACCGCCCTCATCGCAGCCACCAATGACATCCGGACCCTGCTCGACAAGGGGGAAACAGTGGCCCTCATCCTCCTGGACCTCTCCGCTGCGTTCGACACTGTCTGCCACCGCACCCAAGTCCAGCGCCTCAGCAACATTGGTATCCAAGAGAAGGCACTGGAGTGGATCATCTCGTTCCTCACCGGAAGAACACAAAGAGTCCGCCTCCCCCCATTTCACTCCGAGGCCACCGAAGTCATCTGCGGCGTCCCGCAAGGATCTTCACTCAGCCCCACCCTCTTCAACGTCTACATGAGACCTCTTGCAGCCACCGCACGCCAGCACAACCTCAACATCATCTCTTACGCCGACGACACCCAGCTGATCCTCTCCCTCACCAGAGACCCCGACGCCGCCAGAACCTGCCTACACGAAGGGATGAAAGACGTCGCCGAGTGGATGAAGGACAGCCGCCTCAAACTGAACTCGGACAAGACGGAAGTCCTCATCCTGGGATCTTCGCCCTCCGCCTGGGATGACTCCTGGTGGCCCACAGCCCTGGGCACCGCACCCAAGCCAACCGACCACACACGCAACCTGGGCTTCATCCTGGACTCCTCCCTTTCGATGACCAGACAAGTCAACGCCGTCTCCTCATCATGCTTCAACACCCTACGTATGCTTCGCAAGATCTTCCGCTGGATCCCGACCGAGACCAGGAAGACTGTCACCCAGGCACTCGTCACCAGCCGACTGGACTACGGAAACGCCCTCTACGCCGGAACCACAGCCAAGCTACAGAAAAGACTCCAGCGCATCCAGAACGCCTCCGCCCGACTCATCCTGGATGTCCCCCGACGCAGCCACATCTCCAGCCACCTGAGGAACCTGCACTGGCTCCCCGTCGACAAGAGGATCCTCACCCACGCACACAAGTCTCTCCACGACCTGGGCCCCAAGTACCTCAACGACCGCCTGACCTTCTACACGCCCACCCGCCAGCTACGGTCCACCAGCCTCGCCCTCGCAGCCGTACCACGCATCCGAAGAGCCACCGCCAGAGGAAGATCCTTCTCTTACCTGGCTGCCAAGACATGGAACTCCCTCCCCATCCACCTTCGGCTGACCCAGGACCATCTCGCCTTCAGGAAACAAGATCTGGCTGTTCGAGCAGTAGCATACCCCTTCCCCCAAGCGCCTTGAGACCCTCCCGGGTGAGTAGTGCGCTATACAAATGGTATGATTGATTGATTGATCCCTTGTAGCTCTATGCAGGAACCAGAATGCAGACCTAACGTATGGTACCTATCCTGTCGTCACGCATTGTAGATGGTTTCTGGCTGCCAGCCCTTTATGTTTTATTTCTCCACTTTTCCCCTTCCCTGGGTGAGGTCCTCATAGGGGAGTGTTTATATGTAAAACTCACTTGAGGTGCCGCTCCTAGGGAGGAGTGAAACCAGCAACTACATCGCTCCTGCTGTACCTGATTCTTAAGGTTAGTCAATCCGCCTTGCTTTGTGACAGAGTGACATGCCCCGAGGACTTCCTGGGAGGGGCAGATATAGGAAGCAGGAGCAGAGACAAAGAAAGAAAGGATAGATTTGCACGACAGGTATTCTGGGAGATGTAGTCAAGTGGCTAATGCTCCTAAATCGTGACAGCCACCTTGTAGGTGGGGGTCAGGTTCAGCCACTGGAGAGTAAGATCCAGACCATCAAGGACTGGACTCCTCCAATCACCCAGACACAGGTCAGAGCTTTCTTAGGCCTGTCTGAGTACTACAAAAAATTTGTCAAGAATTATGGGTCCATTGTGACACCACTCAATGACTTGACTTCAAAGAAGATGCCAAAAAAGGTTCAGTGAACAGTTAGCTGTCAAAAGGCATTTGATGACCTGAAGAAGGCCATGTGCTCTGCACCTATCTTAAAGAGTCCTGACTACTCCAAAGAGTTTATTGTCCAAACATATGCTTCTGGGTTGGGGGTGGGAGCTGTGCTTTCACAACTTAATATAGATGGTCAAGACCAGCCCATTGCTTTTATTAGCAGAAGGCTGACCCCTAGAGAGAAAGGTTGGTCAGCTATTGAGAGGGAGGCCTTTGTTGTGGTTTGGGCCCTGAAGAAGTTGAGACCATACTTGTTTGGCACTCACTTCAAGATTCAGACCGACCATAAGCCCCTCTTGTGGCTAAATCAGATGAAGGGTGAAAATCCCAAACTGCTCAGGTGGTCCATTTTCCTGCAGGGGATGGACTTTACAGTGGAGCACAGACCAGGGACTGACCATGGCAATGCAGATGGTCTCTCCAGGTATTTCCACTTAGAACATGAAGACTTATCTGGTCAAGGTTAAGTTTAATGTCCCTACGTTTGGGGGGGGGGTACGTAGGAGAGTAGGGTCTGCTATCCTATGGTCACCCCATTTTTTGCTTTTTGCTTCACTGATTTTCGACTTAATGTGGCTGTGGGCCTGCTAATCAGACCCACAGCCCTGCTGTTCTCTCTCTAAATTTCATACCATGTACTTTAGGTACATCACCAATTGGGATTTGGGTCACTCTTGTGTGTCCCTGTACAGTGTACTATATGTACCCAGGGCATAGGTGCACTCAAGGCCTATCAGGGGCTGCAGCATATCTTTTGTCACCCCTGGCTGGCCATCCAAACTGACACAACTGGCTGATCACTCAGCTGGGGCAAGGTCGTGTAATCACCCCTTGCTTAGGTATAGTATTCCTATATCTAACCTTTAATCTGGACACTTATGCACCTATAAGTCACTCCTATGGCAGGCCTTAACAATCCTGGAGGAAGAGTGCTGCTTGGTTTTATGTGAGATGGTGCTATAGCATGAGCTGAGCCTGTCTGCAGCTTTCGGAACCATGTCCTTATAGCTGTTCTAGGATATTGCCATACCATATACTCTTAAGTGCATTATGAACCTCGCGGTTAAATGCTATCTTTGGTTTGGCTTTATCAAAACATGTCGAGTAAGGTGTCATACGCTTTGGAATACTACCCCCTCGCCAGTCCCGGCGACGGGGGTAGCATTCCACCCTTCTAGGGGGAGAAGACATGTTACTTCCATTAATCCCGGTTAAAGTTAACCAGAGCCTCCTCATCACAAAATGAATGCTACTGACACAGACACAAGTCTGACCTCCTGCTGCTGGGAGCCCTTCCAGCGAGGGAGGCTTGCACAATAGGTTTCCTGTCACAGGGAGGTGCTAGTACCACCCCATACAGGAGATAGTGGATTGGGGCAGGGGGGGCTGAATGATATGAGACACTGCCTGGGGCACACAAGGTGTCCCATGCATAGTCCAGTTCAAACCAGTGCTGGGGCACTCCAGCCCCAGCTCTGGCGCGAAACTGGACAAAGGGAAAGGGGTGTAACCCCCCCTTCTTGGGTCCCACCCATAGGAGGGACCTAGCAGGTGATCCAGCCCCTTGATTTGGAATAAAGGTAGGAGCTGTGCCCTTAGACTTTAGATCATCCTGACTGAAACTTTGATACGAAACTCTGGACCCTTCGACATCCTACTCGCCGTAGGAGACTGAAGAATCTCCCTTGTGGTCAAGGAGTGACCACCCTGTGCAAGCAGGCACCATCAAGCACTCAACGGTTTGCTTTGTTGTTGCTCCCGCTGGAGCTCGAACAACAGAGACCGACAAGACCCAGACTTCCAGACATCCAACAGCCCGATCCACAGCCACAGCAAAGCTGAGACCCGTGGAGGCGACGAGAGACGTGGGACCGGCCATCTTGGAAAGCCAGCAAAGTGCTTTCTGTGCAGCTCCTGCGGCAACCTCGAAGCTGTGCATTGGGGATTGAGAAGCCCCAGCTTGAGCATCTTTTGCTCTGAAGATCACCTCTACACACTCACCGAGTGCCGCATGGGGCCCTTTTGCATTTTCCTGCTCGATGCATCTGTCCGGTCACTTGCCCGTTGGCTAGTGGCCTCTGTGACGATGAACCTTTGAATTTTCAATGCTGGTCTGGTTGCTCCAGACTGGCCCTTGCTCCCCTGAAAAGGAGCAGCCCATCAGACCTTGGTGGTCTGATTCAGAAACCATCTTCGATTCCTGCATGGGTTGCATTTGCCAAGGCCTGTTGACTCCGAATCAAGATCCAACACCGCCGACAGCGAGAGCCCTTATGGGACAGTCCGTGCCCAGCTCCTGGTTGTCGTCGACATCTCCTCGTCCACGTGGCAGCGGAAACAAGCTTCACGACATCACCTGATCGCAACCCGGCATCGCATGGTTCCTTCCTGGTTCCTTCCTGGTCACTGGCTAGTGACCCAGACTCTGTCCCCTCTGCTTTCAGGTACTCTACATCTTCGATCCACCCTTGGATCCAACCGGACTCTTCTCTCCTGGTCGCCTGCAGCATCTTTTCTCCAAGGCTCCATAGAACTCCACGATGAAACCCGACACACTTTGACACCTATGCACCCGCTTCCTGTGGGTGAGGTAACGCGAGTACTGCGGTGCTCCTGTAGAGATTTACATCCCTAGTGTCCTAGTTTTAAGTGGTTAAGTTCTAGTCCAGTCGGAAGACTTCCAAATCTGCAACTTTCTAACTTTACGCACCCATTGACTACTATTGGTGCACGCGTGTGCATTAAGACACTGCACCCGCATCCTGTGGGCCTCCCACGTCCTAACTGCTGTTAGTCCAGTGTAGCCCCAGAGATTCCCAAGGCCCTAGGCCTTACCATTGTTCGTGACGTGGTACTTATACCACTATTTTAGTATATGGTCTAACGAGCCACCAGGGCCTATCCATATTTGTGCAACTTTTGTATGTTATATTAAGTTACTTGTTATACGCTTGTGCTCCTGTGCTCATAAAGAGTTAAGGGGATCTATTTAGAAATAAATACATATATATTTTGAATATATAACCTGTGTGGTGTCCTTTCATTTGGTATTAAAAGGTTTGCATATGGTAAAACAGCTGGCTTCACATGCCCTCTTGAGTTTAGCCTAAGACTGCTTTTGTCCATGCTACCACTAGGATAGCTGGTCTATAAGGTTGCCTTTACAACCATCACCATAAGGGTTGTTTGTGCTGGTGCAAGGTGCTCACTAGAATAGTGAACATCATACACCAGGCCAACTTCTCACACCCGTCATAGGTATCTTCCCTGTAAGCCTCATTATAGTATTGCCTTCCCTGAAAATCATCAAAATAAATATTTCCTGACTCATCGCCGGACCTGTCACCACGTCTCATACAATTTCGATTAGTACCTCCTCTTCCTCGTCCTCGATTAAAACCACCCTGTCCATACAATAATGGACACTGGGCTCGCCAGTGTCCCTCCTGTCTACAATTGGAACACTGATTAATCCATATATTAGGTCCCTGACCACCTCCTCCTCTCATCATTCTGCCTCTTGGGAAAGAGCCCCTTCCTCCCCTTCTACCATTTTGCCCTCTGCTGACTTGCTGTAGCAGTACTCGGGTTTTCAACTCCTTAACCTTTTTATTCGACTTATCCTTGCTCTCATTTTCCCGATGTTCATAATACTGAGCCATGCTAAGAATAACTGAGGGGGTTGAAGTGGTCCAAGTACTTTCAGCAGCCTGTAAACGGGTCTTTATTTCTGGTAACAAATTAGTGACAAATCTATTTACAAATAATCGTATGCCACCTTCTGTGGACAAATCTTGTCCGCTGAAGTCAAAAAACACTTTCTCAAAGCGAGTAAAGAAATCAAACACATTTTCATCCTTCTTTTGATTGCAAGCTGTTAACTTATCCCAATCTACCTTTCGTGGAGGAATAAGGGTCTGCATATATGTAATGATTCGAGCGGGTATAGCTAAAATCTCGTCTTTGGGCTTGTCGCCCGGTTTTTTGATCTTTGTCCCATGTCTTAATCTGATCCCAGGTCCCTCCAAGTTCGGCAGCATGATCTGAATCATGCACCTGTCTCCATATATCTACTGGGATCAGAAGACCGAAAAATAACTCGATGTCAGCTAAAGTCATAACAGCCGAATTTGCGGCTTCTGTCAATTCTTTATAATAAGCCATAGGGTTTTTTCGGGGGTCAGGGAGTTGGGCTTTCAAGGTAAGAACCTCGCTCTGCTTCCAAGGGGTATAGACCCACTGTTCTTGGAAACGTGCCTCTACACGTGGTCTGGTTATCTGGCCCCCCATCTAACACTTCAGGAATCTCTGGATGGAAAAGAGGGTGCACTTCTCTCATGGGATACTGTGCCCCTACATCCGGACATTTACTATTCTTCGACCTGTAATTAGAACTTAAAAGCTCGATCCTTAATATCACATAATATCTGGGGGGACAGTCCTTCCTGAAAACATTGCTCCCATAAGGAAATCAGTCTTATTGCCATATGTTCCAATGCTAGTTGTTGTATAACTGGTTCAAAATCTTTCATAGAACTCCAAATGTCCTCCAGAGTATAAATTGGATTCCGCATCCATTGGGACACCTGAATCACTACAGCCCGCCTTTCTTCATCTCCTAAGGATGATCGAGTAAAAACTCGTCGACCTTCCATTCTCCCATAGGGCGTCGTGGTGTGACGTCTGAGAGGCAGCGGTCAGTCCCATAGGGATAGCCGGGGACAAGGGAGAGACAACACCTGACCCAGGTAACAAAGTAATTAAATCTGAGGTAGTTGAACGAAGGGTAGGAGGGGCGGGCAACGGAGCCGGAGGGTGTAAAGCCGCCGGTGCGGTAGCAACGGCAGGCACCGCTGCTCCCGCCCTTCCGGTCCGGTCCACAGGGACCGCCGGGTACAAGCCTTGGGGGTATATGGAGGAGGAGGGCGAACCTCTAATAATTCCTCTATTTCATCTTCTGCCTCGGTTCGGGTCACATTACTCTTATCTGTATGTAATCAAAATTGTCTATCCAGTTGTTCAATATTCTTTTATACTTTTTCCTTTTCATATGCCACTGCCTTTTGAGTAACAGTATGTCCTGCTTTCATCTTTCCTAATTTTTCTTCCCGTCTTCGCCGACGTTTTGCCTCCTTCAACCACAAGGTCAAGGAGTCAAACATAGTCTGGCGGCTCCTTCTTAAAAACAATTTATTCTGTAAGTAATTAATTTTTCTTTCATCAAAAGACCCAGGTAAAGGCCATTGTAATTCTGCATTGTCTTTAGTATATTTATTCCACAGTGTATTAAACAAAATGGGAGAAATACCATGTTTAATATACATATCAAAGCTAGGACTGCCTTCCAGGGGAGCAGGCTGTCTTTCTTCTAGTCGTCCACTTCTCTGGTGGCAACATCCAAAGCAAAGTTTACTGAAACACAACATTTTTATGAATTCAACAAATATACCATTCCAACTGAAGTTACACTCATGGACGCGTCCACTTCACCACATACTCTTCACTTTTCAACTCAGACAATTCCATTTACATAACATACATAAAGTGCATACATTTCGATCGATAAAAATACTCCGGTCATTATTTCACAATTCCCTACAACATGTCTTATACACGTCGACTCCTGTTCAGGGAATCGATCACCCTGGATTCCAGACCACTAAAAGAATTCACAAACGAGGCAGTCCAAAGACTACCCTGGGATCATCAGACAGACGTACCACGAACCCTCTTACAGACTATCCCGCAGTCCTGTGCTGATTGGGCCGGGCGTTATGGGCGCAACCCCAGACCCCGAGCTTACCAAGTTGCTCCTGCGGGCCTTCCCGAAGAGGATTCGGCCGAGTGAGCACCCACCGTGCAACACTAAGGCATCCGATGTTGTCCCAACTAATCACCGAATAAGTCTGTGAGGCGTCTGCCCGTGCAGTCACACCACTGCCACGTCAGACCCCCAGATTCCCTGTGGTTCACTAACCACTACATTCCATACTCAGTTAACTGTTCTTCTGAGCTACTACTCAAAAGTGCTCGTTCCAAAGACAACAAAAGACTTACAATACAATTCACTCATCTGGTGCACTCAGGTCTGATTGCGCGTTCTCCACTGCTGACTTCTTTTATAGACCAACACGGTCAGCTGTTCCCGGGTTAAGCCCGAAGGGCTCCGGCGAAGGGTTATTTAGCAGCTGGGAAGGTCACTGGGCCGGAGAGTGGAATTTTCCTTTTCTACCACAAACTGGTTTCTCAATTAGGATCCTTTTTCAGTCCACCCCCTCGACCAGAACCCCACCCCGTCTCTCTTCTCCTACTTACAGGAGGGGACAACCCTATCCCGGAGTCCCGGCGGAGTCGCCAACTGAAGTACTAAAAAATATACCATGGAGCTATACTTACCAATAGCCCATATACAATAGTTACCAAGAATAAGTCAGCCGGCAATGGAGAAGGTTCAATCGTTTATTTTGCAAAAAGTGCCCTATATAGGGGAGCCTCCCTCTCGCCACAGCCCTCAAAGGTGTGCTGAGGAGACTGCTGGATTACATTCAAAACAGTGCACATATACTTTCGGCATACCTCATAGAAACCCCGTACATGGAAAAGTACCAGTTCATGAGAAACCAACAGGAAAACCCATATAAGGCACAACTGATTGATTCGAAACTCAGCTCAAGTTATTCCAGGGGTAGGTCAGTAAAGGTGCCTCCCTTTCATTCTGGGGCACGGGAGTACAGGCATGGCGCCTGCAAGAATGTGCTCCTCCTTCAAGAAAGACAGATGCGACCTTGAGTTCCCTAAGTTAGAATCAATGGTCTGTTAATAGCCCAGGCCGACCTTTCAGGCTCTCCTATCAGCAGCATGTCACATGTTTTCCTAACTAACGAAAGAGGCCCCAGAAAATAAAACCAAGATGGCATTTGTTCAGTTCAGGCCCGAGAATGAGAATCTACATGGGTCGAGTGTATTTACAAAGGGGTTCTATCAAAGTAGCTGTGATATATTGGATATATTATGACAACATTATATAGTATCGACTTTATATTCCTTCACTATCCTGTGTTCGTGACATGATTCTTATACCACTATTTTAGTATATGGTTTTACGTGCGTGTTAGACCTGGCACCTTGGCGTGAGTTTCCCTTCCACTTTTTGCTGTTGTGCCTCAGATGTTTTTGCTGGTGTCCGCTACTCAGGGCACTGCGCCACGGCCAACCCGTGCCGCAGTGCAAGTGCTCCCTACTGTAAAGTATATATGTGATTGATATACCTGATTGGTTCATTGGATTTACTGTCAGTCCCCAGTAAAGTGCACCAGGAGTGCCAGGGCTTGTGAATGCCAATACTGCTAGTGGGCCTGCAGCGCTGGTTGCGCCACCCACAGAAGCAGCCTTAAAATGTGTCTAGGGTCTGCCATTGCAGAACCTGCGTGCAGTCTGGTACTGTCATGCTGGCTGGGCAAGTGCACACACTTGCCAGCCCCTAAACCTTCCCTTAACTTCATATTAGTCACCCCTATGGTAGGCCTAAGGGCAGGGTGCATTGTAAGTGTAAGGTAGAACATGCCCTGATGTGTGTGGCATGTTCTAATAGTGAATTACTGCCAAATTCGTTTTTCACTATTGTAAGGCTACCAGTTCCCTTCTAGGCCAGATGGGCTGCTGGAATTATTACACTCTATAATCCCAGCAGGCTCAGGGAACATGGTAGAAATTAAGGTTTAGTATGCCTGAACTCAGAATAATAAAATACTTCTTTTAGTAAAGTTTATTTTAATATCCTGTGTTTGCAAATGCTACTTTTAGAAAGCTAGCATTTGCTTGTCTAACTATTTCAGCCCGCCTCTGCTTTTGTGTGTATCTGACTGTCTGAGTTGTGTGAGTGACAGGGCTGGGAGTTGACAGGTTGTGAATAGCAGGATGACCCCTTAGTGGGTGGTGGGAGTTTCCCCTGAATGATGCATCAGGCTGTGCTCTGCCACCACAATGCTGGCTCCGCCCTCCTGGGGAGCGACTGATGACTCAGCCTGCACCTGGCCCAGGAAGGACCGAAGCTTGTCAACAGAGTGCTCAGGCTGCCCCTGTCTTCACAATGCCGGCTCCGCCCCCCTGGGGAGCGGCTGATGTGCCTGCCCTCACACTGAATGCAGAAGCAGAAGTACCCACCACAAGTGCTCAGGAGCTGAGAGCAGTTATGCAGAGGCCCCCCTGGCCAGTGAGAACAAAAGAAACTGTGTATAAAAGTAGGAGCCCTGCTCCTTGTAAATTAGAATCCTGTTTCACCACGAAGGACCTCTGCCCGACTAGAAGGAGAAGAGACGCTGGGAGAACTGGCCTGCTGCTTGCCTTGCTGAGAAAGGAGAGGAAAAGACTTGATAAGAAAAGACTTTGCTGCTTTGTGCTTAAACAATCTCCAAGGGCTTGACTGAGCTTGCCCCCTGACCTGAGCCACAGGACCATCTGGCTCAACCTGCCTCTGCTCGTCTGCCGGTAATTAACCGGGATATCTACTACTGCCGGAGCTGTGACCTTGGTGCCCCCCAGCCCCTCCCTGAGGCCGTGACCGACTGTGTCTCCTCGTCCCCGCCGAGGAAGAGCTCCGCTCCGTTGAGCCGCTCTCCCCCCGCTGAGGAGATCGCTGTGTTGACCGCCTGGAAGGCTCGCTGCTGTGGTGCCCCCCAGCCCTTCCCTCAGGCCGTGACCGACTGTGTCCTCTCGTCCCCGCCGAGGAAGAGCTCCGCTCCGTTGAGCCGCTCTTCCCCCGCTGAGGGGATCGCTGTGTCGACCGCCTAAGAGGGCTCGCTGCGGTGCCTCACCCTCCCGCCAGAAATCCTGTGCCGGACTACAACAGACCCAGGGGACAGACCTCCGCTGGACGGACGCCTCGGGTGCCAGCCTCGCTCTGCCTGAGCCGCTGGGCACCTCGCCTCTGTCACCGGAGGAAAGCCGCCACTGAGACTGCCATCGGGCTCGTGGCCCGCAACGTTCCTTGACCCCCTTTGTTGTCTACCCTGTTCCCAAGTGCCCCCCCGGCCTGAAGATCCGCTGCGGTGCGAGCCGCCCTTTCCCGCTGACTCGCACCGCTCTCTCTGCCTGCCTTCAGCTCCGCGCTGCGAGAGCGCTCCAGCCCCTCCCGCTGGAATCCTCTAGCTGTCGGGTCCCGCAGGCTGCAATCTCAGCCCCGGCACGAGTGACTGGGGCTGCACTGGGTTCCTGGGCCTTCCCTCCCCCTGGATAGCCCTGAGGTCGGTGTCTCCCCCCCGTGTGGGTCCCGTAGACCAGGGGGGCCATCAGCTGTCAGAGACCCGGCCGGGCCGATCGCGCCTCACGCGGGAAGCGTGAGACTTGGCAGGGCGTCGGGATTTCACCCGTCTGAGGCGCCGCGAAGCGCGGCAGAGTGCATAACCGAACCCCATAGGACCTAGAGGGGAGGAAAAGTGCACAATCTGGGCAGAAACGAACAAAGACTCACGGGAACACTGTGGAATACAACTTGAGATAAGAACAGTGCAGTTTTGAACTACAACTAAAAGAGAGCTTGCCTATTTACAACCTGTGGGCATCCAGAACCGTTATTTGATCTTGTGATAAGTCTGTTCTAAAGAGTATATTTAATTTTTACATAAAGAAGCGTATTTTTATATACTCACAGCCTGGTGTCCATTTGTGGGGGGATTGGTATATTTTACTGTGTGTGTGTCTACAAATGCTTAACTGACTAACGCCTGGAGAATCGCCTTGGCTGCTCACGCCACGCACCTAGAGGGTGAGCAAGGGTAATTCTGAAGGGTCATCCTTTGCCCTGACTTGGAGGAGAGGGTCCCTGCTTGTCACAAGTACCTACTTGCGCCAACCAGAGACCCCCAATTCTAACATTGGACGCAGCGGTGAGGATTTGCGAATTTGCATTTGTAGTTTACATACAGTGAATTACTGATCACCACATAGTGAGAGCAGATCTATAACGCAGCCACAGGTTTCCAGTTCCTTTTTGTTAATTTTGTTGAGACATCTGCCATTACTGAAGCCATGCCTGGCTCGCTCCCTGCTGGAAGAGCGCTCTCTACCTTCTCTGGAGCAGATGACATAGATTGGAGGGAGGAAGCCTTGAGGGGCTTAACCAATGACCAGCTGAAAGATCTCTGCACAAAATGCAGAATTGCCAAAAGTGGATTGAGCAACAAGACCCAACTCGTGACGGCACTGAGAGCCTGGAGGGAGTCAAGAGATCCACAGACCCCGGTGGATATCATTCCACCAGATGGCGCTGCAGAGCCCCCCAGAGGCCTGTCACCAGAGGAGCTGGCAGACAGGGCAGCAGACAGGGCACATGCAATGGAGATGGCAAGATTAGCTGGGCAACTGGAAATGGAAAAACAAAAACTGGAAATGGACAAGCAAAGATTGGCCATGGAGGCACAGCAACGCCAGCTGGACCATGACCTGAGAATGAAGGAGTTGGAGCAAAGAGGTTTGGGAACAGCTCCTTCTGGTGGCAGCACAACGCCGGTGCAGGTAGAGTCCAAGGTGTACATCCCCAAAGATGTAGTTAAGGAATTATTTAGGGGGGATGACATAGGACAATGGTTTAGGGCATATGAGGTAGCCATGTCCTCCCACCGGGTCCCTGAAAAGGATTGGGGAGCGGGGTTGTGGGGAAGGTTCCTTAGCGAAGCGCAGGACACCCTGCTAGATCTGCCCACTGCAGAACAGATTTCCTATCCCCACATGAAAGAGGCCTTAATGACCAGGTATGGGCTTACTCCTGAATTATATAGACAGAGGTTCAGGGGGTGTGCAAAGCGTCCTGGGACTACGTATGTGGAGTATGTGAATTTTTTTTGCAGAGCCCTGGATGGTTGGGTGAAGGGTAACAAGGTGAATGATTTTCAAAGTCTCTTTGATTTAATTGCATGGGAGCACTTGTCTGATAACTGTTTTCCTGAGTTACGCCAACACCTGATTGATAGCAAGCTGTCCAACCCGAGGAAGCTTGCTGAGGAGGCGGACCGCTGGCTCAGCACCAGGGTCCACAAGGGTCCAGTGGGAGACTCCGCCAAGGGTGGGCAGGGTCCCCAGCAGAAGAGTGGGGGGGACAGGGGTAAACAGAAAGGGTTCCCTAAAGGCCCCCAAAGTAATCCTCAAGGGAACCAGCAGAAGGGTTCTCAGCCTCCCCCACCCCCAAAGCAGAGTGGGGCCCCAACAGGTAGACCTGTTCCAAAGGGGCCCTTCAATTGTTTCAGATGTGGTGACCCGGGGCACATAGCCAGTGACCCCAAGTGTCGCCTGTTTGGAAAACCAGCACCCACTGGTGCTCCCCCCCGGCAAGTGACTAGTGTTCACTTAGGAGAAGAAGTAATGGTCCCAGGGGGTGGAGATCCTGTTCAGATGACCCTAGTCTCATTAGGAGACAGTGAAATGGTCCCTACAAACTACCTGCCCTCTAACACTAAGAAATATGGGCAGGTAGTGACCATCAATGGTAGGAAAGCTGAGGCTCTTAGAGATACAGGAGCCAGTGTGACTGCAGTGAGGCAGCACCTGGTGTCTCAAGAGCAGGTTGTACCCCATGCCTACTGTAGGGTTATCAATGCTGATAATTCAGAGAGTCAGTGTCCGATGGCTCAAGTTCCCTTCGAGTGGGGGGGGGTCTCTGGTACTCTGCAGGTCTGTGTGAGGAAAACCATGCCTGTTGACTGTTTGCTAGGGAATGACTTGGAGGACTCCCCTTGGGAAAAGGTGGAGAAAACGACTCACCTGAAGATGGTGGGTCTACCCGACTGGGCGTGCGTGACCACCCGGTCAATGGCAGCCAGTAGGGGTGATCAAGAAGTCCTGGGACCTGAAGGAGAGGCCCAGGAACCGGCCTTAGAGAGAAGGCGCAGGGGGCGCGGGAAACCGGCCCCTGCTGTTCCCACGGTCCAGGAGGAAGCAGACCTTGAGGGGGATGCCCTGGAGCCTACAGGGGAACAGATTGCTGAACTGGGGGACCTGCCTGAGCTGACCCATTGGCAGCAAGAAGGAGGCCCCTCCAGGGAGGAATTCTGCAGGGAGCAGAAAGAATGCCCTTCTCTCGTGGGTATGCGGCAGCAGGCTGCAGACCAGGCCAATGGTGTTCAGGCCAAAACACATTATGTGTACTGGGAGAATGACCTCCTGTATTCAGAGCCTAAGACTGCTGAACCTGGGTCAGCCCGTGTGCTGGTGGTACCCCAGAAGTTCAGAGCCTTCCTACTGGGACTGGCTCATGATGTGCCGTTAGCAGGGCATTTGGGGATGGACAAGACCTATGACAGGCTTGTCACCCACTTTTACTGGCCCCAAATGCACAAGAGCTCAGATGCTCATTGTAGGACCTGTCCTGTAGTGTAGCTCCTATTTTCCCAATAGGCTCTGCGCATTGGAATAGTACCTACAGCAGTAAAGGCCTAGGCCAGACGTTAACTAGGTCTACTACTGTCGATACTAGACTTAATTTTTGGGTTTGCCAGCTAAGCTCAGAGTTCGCTAGAAACTTTCTCGAATGTTCAAGGAAGGATTAACTTCCCTGATTAGACAAGAAGGGATTTAGTTTCTGACAACCATAGAACATGACAACTTTGCTCTCCCCTAATCAAGAGTCAATCTCGAGAGTCGTGTGAGCACAAGGCAATTATTTTACTCAGTCAGTACGTGCATTCTTAGTCTCATCAGAATGTAGAGAAAAGGAAGAGACGGGCGTGTTCAATAAAAGATGTTATTTATTGATCAGTCTCTTTTCTCGTACAAGAGAAATGGATCGATATTATTGCAATACTTATAGTTAAGTAAAGTGCATACATTAGAAGCAATAGTATAAAATAATACTGTAAAAACATTGATATGGTTTCTGAGCCATATGATGTTTAAAATGATTAAAATATATTTACATACACATATACATTTGACTAAACGTACTCAACTGGTGTTTCTAAATACGCCTACCCCGTGTACCTGACCTAAGTCTAATGCGTGGGCGGGAATAGAAAGTTACAGTTTAAGTTAAGTTTGTTTTTGCCAAGTGAATAACTAAAGAATTCTCTAGGAGGGGTTATTCAGTTCTGTACCTGGAATTTAGGATGGATGAGGAATGGTATCTCTTTCTCTGCTCTCGATATTCCAGGCTGCCTGCGAGGGCTACCCGGAAGCGCCGGTGCTGGGTCTCTCGGCTTGAGATAGCAGCGCGTCTCTCAGCGCGTCAGGAAGGCGGGGCTGCTGCCTGCGGGGTCTGCTTCTGCTCTCGGCTTCGGCAAGTATGGCTGCTCCGTCTTGTCACCACGCGTGTGTTTGCATAGGGCAAGGTCGGCAATATTTATACCTTAAAGGTGCCGGGATTGACGTAAGGATGGACATAGGTACGTCAATAAAGATGTCATACGACTTGCTCGTTAGCAC
This sequence comes from Lissotriton helveticus, assembly GCF_964261635.1. Classification (NCBI taxonomy): domain Eukaryota; kingdom Metazoa; phylum Chordata; class Amphibia; order Caudata; family Salamandridae; genus Lissotriton; species Lissotriton helveticus. Next base: position 513,259,191 of record NC_136068.1, read on the forward strand.
ATTCTTTACTAAAGTTCTCTGTGAAATCAAAACAATGGCCGCACGGATTATCCAGGTTGTCATAGGTTTGATTTGTTATGAGAACGTCGTATGCCTTATCAGGGGCTGGAGGAATGTCGCTTGTCTAATTAGATCTCAAGCGTTATGACCTAATCAGATAACACGTTCCTGTGCCGTAGTGTGACTGCGTCAGATAACGGTATCTGCATCATGGGGGATTTCTTGCCTCATGGGCTGACTGTTAGTTAACTAGCTAGTAAGTTTAACCAGAATAGGGTCAGGAATAGGGGGATCGAATCAGAACCTATAGAAATACACGACACCCACTCCACGCTAACTATGGTCATATCTACTAATCTATGCATAGTATAACATAGTACAACATACTATAGAGTATAGTGTATACCTTACCACCCCAAAATACATAAATGCATTTCGAAATTTTCAAATATACTGAAAAATTGCAGTCATATATATTGTATGCACTTAAGCTATGAATTAGATGCAAAAGTGAACACGCATTGTTATGCATTATTGATTGTTGGTATATGAGAAATACACATGAAATGGCTCTTAATATGGCTATACAGAAAAAAAGTCGAAACCATTTCATCACATAAAATCTATTGCGAACATACCAGCGGGCAGCTAAAGTCTATAAAGTCTATAAAGTATCTAAAATAGAAATCTTAGTTCTCTAGGAATAGTCTCTTACTTTAAGCAGAAAATCAGTGTCCCGGGAAAAAATATATAGAAAAATATTTTAGGGGCTTGCTGAAAAAAGTTGCTGTCCGTGAACTGGATTGTAGTTGTTCATGTGACTTTATTTTAAAAGTTGAAGGCCGAATTCAGGGAACGCCGTGTGCGAGTTTACTCAAAAGTCTCTATTTCTGTTCCGGAGAGAACATCATATCATTCAGGCTTTCGAAAAAACTGTCAACAGCTTCATGGGAAAGTTCCTCTAAGTCGGAAATAGGGGTAACCATGCATTCATGCGCATGATTGTCTCCATTGACATTCTGATTTGCATTGCTGACAGAAGGTCGTACCTGTTCGATGCTGCTTTCATCTTGAACTTCACTACTCTTCAATCGCAGTGGTGAAGATTCCAGGAATGCCGTCATCAGAATTGGCAGCCTTTGAGGGCAGCACAGTGCGTGAACCTTGGTAGGAACCAACAGTGTATCTGCATCCACCGGCGCATCCGATTGTAGCGTCAGACAGGTGTCTAACACGCATTCTTCTCCGCATAGCAGACACCTTAGTACAGGTAAAACACACCTTTGCCACATTGGTCGAAATGATAGAAACCAAGTCATGTTTAGGTCTCTAAGCCGGGATAGTCCCAGGATTTTTGATATCCGGTCCCGGTATCCAATGGCTAGGATCGTATCTTCCATTGTCGCGAGAGTTTGATCTGTGACATGGGTTGCCATAACGAAAAATAAGGACTAGGAATAGGATTCCTGCAATTAGTCCTAGGATCAGGGGAAGTCCGCCAAAAATCGAATGGACGAAGTCTGGAAAAATACCCAGTATGGCTTTGAATGGTGTTAATGCCATCGAAAATACTGTCTTAAATACCTTTGAGACCCCTGTGGTATCAGAAATATTTAAGATTTCGCTCAGGATTTCCGCGAAATGTACGGGGGAATTGGTTGATAATAATGTATGTATCTCTGCAGTCGTCCTTGCGACTTGTAGATCATACGTTTCTTTTGATGACGTGAGCCTTGTAGGCGTCTGAAGAAGCACTGTTTTCATTCTGCTTAAAGTGTCTATTCGAATAGAAGTAATTTTCAGACCGGGCCATGCCCTTGCCTCCCTGTCTGGAAAGGAGCTGGGGAACAAAGAACGTCCACAACACTTGACCTTCGCCGTCGTAGTGACGAGATAAGGAGTCCCGGGCATAAGACTACAGCATCTGCGGTCTACAATAAGAATGTAACTCCCATTATAGAGTCTTTGAAAGAATGGTTCTATTTCAGTTGCAGGTGCGCCTTGCTGGTGACATGAAAGGTTGTATGAATTCCCTTCACAGGCTCCGTGCAAACTAATACCGTTACACAGAAGCGTGCCGCTTAGTGACATAGCACAATTGTTGCCACTAAGAAACACTTTCTGTCCTTTGTTACTGACACATGCATGTGAATAGGGCAGGTTCCATGTTGTTTTAAGGTACCCCTTTCCCAATTTCTCGTACATGCCAGCCTGTATATATTTTTGGCAGTATTGAAACCTGAAGGTTGAGATTGGAATATTTATGATTCCGTGGATTATCCATTCACTGACAGGTCGTTCTGACATTGTCAACGGTAATCTTTCTAGTTTTTCAATGCTCAAGATTGTATAATCAGCACCCTTCTGCGCCATACCGATTTGTCTATCAGTAAGGTTAAAGATTTGGAATAGTGACGTTGTGTTGATTAAACGCCAAGGCACATAGCCTGAACGCAGATTTTGTAACGTCCAGCCAAGCTGTACAATGGAACGCAATTGTGACTGACCATGTTGTAATAACAGTAAGTCTTGCGATAATATATCGATTGCTGAAGACACAATGCTGTCCAATGAAAAAATTCTGGAGGACAGAGTCATTAACCCATTGTCCACTACAGAAAGTGATTTTTCCAAATTAATACGGTCAATTTCCCGTATTCTTTCTGCTGTCTCAATTTGAGTAACCTTCCAGGCCTCATTGTATGCTGCATATACAGAGGCTGCTATGAAACGCTTATGACGCTGTTTGCGTGGTCCCAGTATGAAATCACGCAAGTCAGCACCATCAGTAAGTAAAGTTAGGTGTTGCTTAATTTCAGGCAGTGTGGAAGTTTGTAGCCATTGAAGGCATAATTTGCCCACACTGTAGGTTGTTATTATCCCTGGGTGATGTCTTTGGGGATATCTAGGGTCTGGCCTGTTCATTTTGAAACCCTGTGTTTTATTCAGGAATCTATCTTGACAGTTATTTGTATCTGTGGGCCAGATCAACCATTGTTTCCAATCAGGATGTGTTCTGTTTTGGTTAAGTATATGGTTTATGTCTATTTCTTCATCTGTTTCAGAGTTATTGCTAAACATTGTTGGCTTTGGAATAGACAGGTTATTTAAATCTTTGATTTTGGCTAAGCCAAGACAGGTGGTTTGTTGAACGGTGTCATTTAAAAATATCATTTGTTCTGGGATCATGCAGGCTCTAAACAAAGCTTCTATACCCTGTACTTGCCATTCTTTTGTACCCCAAACACTTTTTAAATCAACATGTTTGTCCCAATAATCAAATCCAAAAGTATTCATTTTTTCAAAGAAAGAATCTGAATATATCAATTTTGTGTTGGTTATCATGGTTTTCATCCCTGTCTTGTTTGACAATTTGTAATAAAATGTTTCAGCATTAGTTATGTTAAAACCTGAAAAATATGAATATTTGCCATACACGGTTCTAGAGCTCCCTTTTGGAGGTGTAGCACAATGTTCCCATTGATTATAATTTAAAACATTTCTAGGTTGTGCAGATTTATGCAAGAAATGGTTACCATAATGGTTATAGCAGTACATGCTGTCATAATTTGTAGAACCTTGCAAATAATCATGTTTTGTAAATTTAGCAGACATTACTAAGTCAGACATCATATTGTTTATACTTTCAAAGTCCCAATCATCAGCAAATGAGTTCGGTTTTGCAAAGTCACTCAACGAGATCTTGATTTGGTGTGGATATTTCAGGATCTCGACCGGACCATAAATTTCATAGTCAGTGTTGTCCCAGGCTACCCCACCAGGTATTGGAATTGCTGTGAAATTGGCTGAAGAAAGTTCTGAAGAAAGTTCTCGTTTCTCGACGTGTGAAGATGTGTGTGGTTTGAGGACCAAGTTGATGTTCTGACTTGCTGTGTCCATTTTAGCATATTTTCCCTCAATGAAGCGTCCCAAAGTAAATACCATGATGAGCCAAAGTATGAGGATAAATGCACCAAAACCCACCCAAAATTCAATCCATGGAGAAACTAGATATGTTTCTTTCAGTTGTTTCAAAAGTTCCTTCGCTTTGTCTTTAAAGGATTTTGATGATGGCTGTGTCTTTTGTTCGCTGAAGCCTTCAGAGGAATCATCGAAGTTGATGAAGTAACCGGATGCAGTTCTGTCAATTGTTCCAATTGGTTCAGGATTTTTGTTTCTTGCATTTTCACTTGGTACTTCTGTATAGATTGGTGTGTCTCTGCTAAATGTCTTTATTTGGGTTTTCAGAGGTCTAAGTTCTATTGCATTGTTGCATAGTCCTTGTTGTTCTTCTGTAGGCGTTTCGAATGTGATGAGCCTCTTTGATAGGACCTCTGTACTGGTAGCAAACCTTGGTGTTCTGCTACTTATTGGGAGTCCACTTGGCCTACTGTTGGTTATCGGCCACATGTTGTGGTTTTACCAGGTCGATTGATACAACTCGGTTCTCCTTTTTTCCAGCAAGTGGCGGTAGTACAACTGATCTTGTCCCGTTGACAGACAAGACAGGAACTGCTTTTCTGTAAGAAGGCCCAAATTCCTTCTTTACCGCGATCTTCTCCCTGACTAGATCCCCGACTTTTGGAATCCAGACAGGTCTTGCTGGGACAGGTGGTGATTCTTCAGTGGTCGTTGGCTGTTCTTTCAACTGTATGTTGCTCAGGTCTTTTCTTGTTTTGTTTAAGTCCTGAAAAATAGCCAAACGGTCTTTGACATCAAAGCTTTTTTCTGTTACCACTGAAGTCTGACTATCAAGGTCAGAGATCAACATCCTAGTTCCGAATAATAATTTGTACGGACTGAATCCCTTCAGAGAATTTCTTGGCAAGTTATTTAGACTACGTTGGACACTTATTAGATGTTTGACCCACCCAGCTCCCGAACCTAATATCCTTTCTATTATAGATTGCTTTCTGTCTTGGTTTTTTCTTTACACCATCCCATACCCTCAGGAAGGAAGTGAGAAGATTCCCGCTGGGCTGTGCTCATTTGGCCATTCTTTCCCCCCCCAGGCTGGATTGCCTGAGAAAAAGAAAAAAAATGGTCGAACGTAGCATGCTCTTAGCGTATATGCCATTTAGACTCGCAAATCTTGTATAACAGTCCGGACGTCAGCCGAGTGCTGTGGATCTACATTATAAGTGGGAACTAGCCTGTATATGTTAATCGCAAGCCATTCTTTTTAGTGGTGATGTTATCTGCCTTGATACGACGAGGTATTAAACTGCTTCTCTCCCCACTGCGATCTCTGTTGCAGTTTGGGCACCAGTACCGTGATTGTAATTCTTCCAGAGAATCTTTTAATTTAAGGTGTCTGAGACCCTCGCCCATGTGTGCGTCTGCGATTAACAAGTTTCTCCTGTCCATGTTTGGAATCACTCTATCCCCCACTCCAGGGATTCGAGCAAAAGGAATGGAGTTTGCATCTATGATGTATGTGTAATTGAGTGGATAGTTGATCGGTAACGCCGAGCAGTCGCCTTTTGATGACGTTTTTACTGCCAGCAATGTTTCGCCGTCAATGTATTTTAATGTACGCTTTTTTCGATCTACGGGAGCCGGTTTACTGGCTGCCGCTGCGGCTGTTTCAGCCAATGAATTCCCTACAACGTGAACGCCATCACGCTGGTGACTCAGTGAGTGTGTCACGTGAGTCTTTGGTAGTTCTTTTTTCAAAAGAGCTACCTGTTCCCAGAGCAGTCTCTGCTTTATTGGTGCATCCGTGTCATCTTTGTAATCGTTCTGAATCCAGGTCTGCAAATCCTTGTTATATGTTTTGACGCAGAAATACGAATCTGACACTATAAGTGTCGGGAATTCGCGATCCGCATTATCTAGCGCCATTTTCAAAGCTAATATTTCAGTTTGTAGTTCTGAATTAGTTTCTACTGAGTGTGATTTTGTTAATAGAGGTCTTAGTTTACCTCCGTGCCATACTTCTTTTGTAATCTCACATGTGGGATTGTATGCATGTTCTCCCCAAACGGAGGGTTGAGCATGTCCGTCTGTATAGATTACACAGGCGTAATGTCGTAGAGGCAGAATGTCGATTGGCAGAGGATACGTTTTTTCATATTTTAGATTTTTTAATTCTTCTAGTTCTGGATCAAAGAAGTAATATACTTTGTCCGTTGTGATTGAATTTACCCATTGTAACCATTCTGGATCCAATGTTGTTGTTGGTAAATTACACGGTGTTGTTAATGCCTCAAAGGCTGATTCTGCTGTTCTGACTGTGATATGTCTACCGTCAGCTATGTCTTTTTCTCTAGCTATTGCGGTTTGAACTGCTTGAACAATTTTTCCTTTGTTGTTGAATCTCTGTTCAGCTTTTGTGTACAAATGTGATTTGAATGCAATTGGTACCTTATCTCCCTCATTAGAAGTCAGGTATGTGAATCCGCATCTCCCTGGGATGACTCGGATCACAAGGTTGCGTGTATTATCACGGGTTTCTAATTTTGTTTTAATTAGCATGTCTGTTTGTAAGGATCTCAAAATTTCTGTGTGTGCTTGAGTCCAACTGGATCTTTTAAAGTCTGGTTTAATTAGATCATAAAGGGGTTTGACCCTTTCTGCATAATTTGCAATGTAAGTTCTTCCGAAATTTAGGAAGCCTAGAATTGACTGTAGGTTTTTTAGTGTTTTAGGAGCTTGGATTACGGCACATTTCTCTAGGAAATTGTCTGTGAATTTTTAGTAGTTGTTTTAGCTGTATTAACAGCTCTGCTGCAGGCATTCTTTCGATGTCTGGATGTGGTGTGTATCCGGCTAGGACCGGCCACGTTGCTCCTGGTCTTCCTAAAGGACCGAGCCTTGTAATGTGATTGTTATGTATTAGGGCGCCATCAAATAAGAGCAAATGCTCTTGGAATTTGAGTGGTACTTCCACCTCCTCGAAAGGAGTGTACGTTTCAGGAGGTTCCTCTACTTTGTAATAGTGGAAGTACTTTGTTACAGCATTTGCTGCTGGAAAATGTATCCATGTATAGTATACCTCTGTCTGCCGATATTCGTGTGCCTCAATTACGAATATGACTGTGCCACCTCTAGGTGTCAGTCCATTTTCTATAAGTTTTAAGGTTATAGATCTCCTTTTGATGACCGGAATAAGTATTATATCCGCGTCTGCTGCTTGCATGGTAGCATCAGCATCTGCTATTTCAGTAGCTAATCTAATTGCCTCTCTTTCTCCATCACTGTCTCCCATTTTACTGACAGGATGGTATTATTTTTGTTTGCAGATCAGGTTTCTTTATGGAACAAAGATTAGGTGCACAATATTCTGGGACTGTTTTATCCTTCAACGTTGACTAGACCAAGAACCATACATAGGAGTTCCCTCCTGCGAGGTTTTGGAGGATATTATAACCTTTCACCCACTCCAGACGTCTTTGGAGTATTTGGGAAAAGGGGTCTGAGTGAGAAAGCACGACTGAGTTACTCTAAATGTCTTACGTTAGTTTTATCGCCCTTTCCAAACGCGTTGGGCGCCATGTAGTGTAGCTCCTATTTTCCCAATAGGCTCTGCGCATTGGAATACTACCTACAGCAGTAAAGGCCTAGGCCAGACGTTAACTAGGTCTACTACTGTCGATACTAGACTTAATTTTTGGGTTTGCCAGCTAAGCTCAGAGTTCGCTAGAAACTTTCTCGAATGTTCAAGGAAGGATTAACTTCCCTGATTAGACAAGAAGGGATTTAGTTTCTGACAACCATAGAACATGACAACTTTGCTCTCCCCTAATCAAGAGTCAATCTCGAGAGTCGTGTGAGCACAAGGCAATTATTTTACTCAGTCAGTACGTGCATTCTTAGTCTCATCAGAATGTAGAGAAAAGGAAGAGACGGGCGTGTTCAATAAAAGATGTTATTTATTGATCAGTCTCTTTTCTCGTACAAGAGAAATGGATCGATATTATTGCAATACTTATAGTTAAGTAAAGTGCATACATTAGAAGCAATAGTATAAAATAATACTGTAAAAACATTGATATGGTTTCTGAGCCATATGATGTTTAAAATGATTAAAATATATTTACATACACATATACATTTGACTAAACGTACTCAACTGGTGTTTCTAAATACGCCTACCCCGTGTACCTGACCTAAGTCTAATGCGTGGGCGGGAATATAAAGTTACAGTTTAAGTTAAGTTTGTTTTTGCCAAGTGAATAACTAAAGAATTCTCTAGGAGGGGTTATTCAGTTCTGTACCTGGAATTTAGGATGGATGAGGAATGGTATCTCTTTCTCTGCTCTCGATATTCCAGGCTGCCTGCGAGGGCTACCCGGAAGCGCCGGTGCTGGGTCTCTCGGCTTGAGATAGCAGCGCGTCTCTCAGCGCGTCAGGAAGGCGGGGCTGCTGCCTGCGGGGTCTGCTTCTGCTCTCGGCTTCGGCAAGTATGGCTGCTCCGTCTTGTCACCACGCGTGTGTTTGCATAGGGCAAGGTCGGCAATATTTATACCTTAAAGGTGCCGGGATTGACGTAAGGATGGACATAGGTACGTCAATAAAGATGTCATACGACTTGCTCGTTAGCACATTCTTTACTAAAGTTCTCTGTGAAATCAAAACAATGGCCGCACGGATTATCCAGGTTGTCATAGGTTTGATTTGTTATGAGAACGTCGTATGCCTTATCAGGGGCTGGAGGAATGTCGCTTGTCTAATTAGATCTCAAGCGTTATGACCTAATCAGATAACACGTTCCTGTGCCGTAGTGTGACTGCGTCAGATAACGGTATCTGCATCATGGGGGATTTCTTGCCTCATGGGCTGACTGTTAGTTAACTAGCTAGTAAGTTTAACCAGAATAGGGTCAGGAATAGGGGGATCGAATCAGAACCTATAGAAATACACGACAGTCCAACTTGCCAGGCAAGTGGGAAGAGTGGAGGGAAGAACAAGGCTCCACTCCAACCATTCCCTGTGGTCAGTACTCCATTCCAACGAGTGGGTATTGACATTGTTGGGCCTCTGGACCCCAAGACAGCCATGGGCAACAGGTTCATCCTGGTCTTGGTGGATCATGCCACCCGGTACCCTGAAGCCATCCCTCTGAGGACAGTGACAGCCCCCGTGGTGGGACGTGCACTGATGGGAATTTTCTCACGAGTGGGATTCCCTCTAGAGGTGGTGAGCGACAGGGGCACCAACTTCATATCCAAATATATGAAGTCCCTTTGGCAAGAGTGTGGTGTAACTTACAAGTTCACCACCCCTTACCATCCCCAAGGAAATGGGTTGGTTGAGAGATTCAACCGAACCCTGAAGGGCATGATCATGGGCCTGGAAGGTCCAATGAGGCGTAAGTGGGACGTCCTCTTGCCATGCCTGCTCTTTGCATACCGTGAGGTGCCACAGAAGTCCCTAGGGTTCAGCCCCTTTGAACTGCTGTATGGATACCCCGTGAGAGGACCACTGAGTTTGGTAAAGGAAGGCTGGGAGCAATCTCCCAGGAAACCTCCCCAGAATGTATACAGTTACATGCTGGCCTTCAGAAACCAGACCAGGCGCTTCAGACAACTTGCTGAGGCAAATCTGGAAGCAAGCCAGGAAGAGATGAAGCGGTGGTACGACCAGAATGCCACTCTGGTAGAGCTTCAGCCTGGACAAGAGGTGTATGTCTTGGCCCCAGTGGAACCCTGTGCACTTCAGGATAAGTGGACAGGTCCATTTGAGGTTGTGGAGCGCAAGAGCCCAGTGACATACTTGGTGGACATGAAGACGCCCAGGAATCCTTTAAGGGTCCTACATGTTAACCGCCTCAAGCCCCACTTGAAAAGGTCCGAAGTGGGCATGTTGTTGGCAACTGATGATGGAATGGAAGAGGAGTCTGAGCCTCTTCCTGACCTCTTAGTGGCCTGTGAGAAAGATGGGTCAGTGGATGGAGTTAACCTCTCACCCACCCTGACCCCTGAACAACAGGAAGACTGCCGCCAATTGCTGGGGCAGTTTCCAGATCTGTTCTCCCTGGTTCCTGGTGTCACGGATTGGTGCGTCCATGATGTGGACACAGGAGACAGCTTACCTGTGAAGCATAAAGCTTACAGAGTGACTGACAGGGTCAGGGCCTGCATCAAGGAGGAGGTCTCCAAGATGCTTGCTCTTAGGGTGGTTGAGTCCTCCAGCAGTCCTTGGTCCAGCCCCGTGGTCTTGGTCCCAAAGGCTGCTGCGCCGGGAGCCACACCTGAACTCCGGTTCTGTGTGGACTACAGAGGACTCAATTCAGTCACCAAGACTGACGCGCACCCTATCCCCAGAGCTGATGAGCTCATTGATCGGCTAGGGGCTGCCCGGTTCCTCAGCACGTTTGATTTAACGTCTGGGTACTGGCAGATCGCCTTGACCGATGGGGCAAAGGAGAGGTCAGCATTCTCCACACTAGATGGGCATTTCCAGTTCCGGGTTATGCCATTTGGGATGAAGAATGCCCCTGCCACCTTTCAGAGGTTGGTCAACCAGGTGTTGGTTGGGCTGGATGAGTTCAGTGCCGCCTACCTGGATGACATCGCAGTGTTCAGTGGTACCTGGCCAGAACACCTGCGACACCTCTGGGAAGTGTTGATGGCCCTGCGCAAGGCAGGCCTCACAATCAAGGCGAGCAAGTGCCAGATTGGGCAGGGTTCCGTGGTGTACTTGGGACACCAAGTGGGGAGTGGCAAGGTGGCACCCTTGCAACCCAAAATTGAGACCATCCTGGCTTGGGAACCCCCCAAGACCCAGACTGCAGTGAGAGCCTTCCTGGGGCTCACTGGGTATTACAGGAGGTTTGTCAAGGGCTATGGCACTATTGTGACCCCCTTGACAGAGCTGACTTCTAAGAAGCAGCCCAGGAATGTGATTTGGACTGACACCTGTCAGAAGGCTTTTGACACCCTGAAGACTGCCATGTGCACGGCGCCCGTGCTCCTGGCTCCTGATTTCTCCAAGGAATTCATAGTGCAAACAGACGCTTCAGAGCATGGTGTAGGGGCTGTTCTCTCACAGATGACTGAGGAGGGCTGGGACCAACCTGTAGCCTTCATCAGTAGGAGGTTACTTCCACGGGAAAGTAGGTGGAGTGCAATAGAGCGTGAAGCATTTGCTGTGGTCTGGGCACTGAAGAAGCTAAGACCCTACTTGTTTGGGTCTCACTTCCGGGTTCAGACAGACCACAGGCCCCTCAGATGGTTGATGCAAATGAGGGGTGAGAACCCAAAACTGTTGAGGTGGTCCATCTCCCTACAGGGTATGGACTTTACGGTGGAACACCGCCCTGGCACAGATCACGCCAACGCTGACGGTCTGTCCAGGTTTTTCCGCCTTAGTGATGTGGAACTCCCTGGGGAAGGGTAGTTCCCCCCACATTTCAGCTGGAGGGGACACGTGTTAGACCTGGCACCTTGGCGTGAGTTTCCCTTCCACTTTTTGCTGTTGTGCCTCAGATGTTTTTGCTGGTGTCCGCTACTCAGGGCACTGCGCCACGGCCAACCCGTGCCGCAGTGCAAGTGCTCCCTACTGTAAAGTATATATGTGATTGATATACCTGATTGGTTCATTGGATTTACTGTCAGTCCCCAGTAAAGTGCACCAGGAGTGCCAGGGCTTGTGAATGCCAATACTGCTAGTGGGCCTGCAGCGCTGGTTGCGCCACCCACAGAAGCAGCCTTAAAATGTGTCTAGGGTCTGCCATTGCAGAACCTGCGTGCAGTCTGGTACTGTCATGCTGGCTGGGCAAGTGCACACACTTGCCAGCCCCTAAACCTTCCCTTAACTTCATATTAGTCACCCCTATGGTAGGCCTAAGGGCAGGGTGCATTGTAAGTGTAAGGTAGAACATGCCCTGATGTGTGTGGCATGTTCTAATAGTGAATTACTGCCAAATTCGTTTTTCACTATTGTAAGGCTACCAGTTCCCTTCTAGGCCAGATGGGCTGCTGGAATTATTACACTCTATAATCCCAGCAGGCTCAGGGAACATGGTAGAAATTAAGGTTTAGTATGCCTGAACTCAGAATAATAAAATACTTCTTTTAGTAAAGTTTATTTTAATATCCTGTGTTTGCAAATGCTACTTTTAGAAAGCTAGCATTTGCTTGTCTAACTATTTCAGCCCGCCTCTGCTTTTGTGTGTATCTGACTGTCTGAGTTGTGTGAGTGACAGGGCTGGGAGTTGACAGGTTGTGAATAGCAGGATGACCCCTTAGTGGGTGGTGGGAGTTTCCCCTGAATGATGCATCAGGCTGTGCTCTGCCACCACAATGCTGGCTCCGCCCTCCTGGGGAGCGACTGATGACTCAGCCTGCACCTGGCCCAGGAAGGACCGAAGCTTGTCAACAGAGTGCTCAGGCTGCCCCTGTCTTCACAATGCCGGCTCCGCCCCCCTGGGGAGCGGCTGATGTGCCTGCCCTCACACTGAATGCAGAAGCAGAAGTACCCACCACAAGTGCTCAGGAGCTGAGAGCAGTTATGCAGAGGCCCCCCTGGCCAGTGAGAACAAAAGAAACTGTGTATAAAAGTAGGAGCCCTGCTCCTTGTAAATTAGAATCCTGTTTCACCACGAAGGACCTCTGCCCGACTAGAAGGAGAAGAGACGCTGGGAGAACTGGCCTGCTGCTTGCCTTGCTGAGAAAGGAGAGGAAAAGACTTGATAAGAAAAGACTTTGCTGCTTTGTGCTTAAACATTCTCCAAGGGCTTGACTGAGCTTGCCCCCTGACCTGAGCCACAGGACCATCTGGCTCAACCTGCCTCTGCTCGTCTGCCGGTAATTAACCGGGATATCTACTACTGCCGGAGCTGTGACCTTGGTGCCCCCCAGCCCCTCCCTGAGGCCGTGACCGACTGTGTCTCCTCGTCTCCGCCGAGGAAGAGCTCCGCTCCGTTGAGCCGCTCTCCCCCCGCTGAGGAGATCGCTGTGTTGACCGCCTGGAAGGCTCGCTGCTGTGGTGCCCCCCAGCCCTTCCCTCAGGCCGTGACCGACTGTGTCCTCTCGTCCCCGCCGAGGAAGAGCTCCGCTCCGTTGAGCCGCTCTTCCCCCGCTGAGGGGATCGCTGTGTCGACCGCCTAAGAGGGCTCGCTGCGGTGCCTCACCCTCCCGCCAGAAATCCTGTGCCGGACTACAACAGACCCAGGGGACAGACCTCCGCTGGACGGACGCCTCGGGTGCCAGCCTCGCTCTGCCTGAGCCGCTGGGCACCTCGCCTCTGTCACCGGAGGAAAGCCGCCACTGAGACTGCCATCGGGCTCGTGGCCCGCAACGTTCCTTGACCCCCTTTGTTGTCTACCCTGTTCCCAAGTGCCCCCCCGGCCTGAAGATCCGCTGCGGTGCGAGCCGCCCTTTCCCGCTGACTCGCACCGCTCTCTCTGCCTGCCTTCAGCTCCGCGCTGCGAGAGCGCTCCAGCCCCTCCCGCTGGAATCCTCTAGCTGTCGGGTCCCGCAGGCTGCAATCTCAGCCCCGGCACGAGTGACTGGGGCTGCACTGGGTTCCTGGGCCTTCCCTCCCCCTGGATAGCCCTGAGGTCGGTGTCTCCCCCCCGTGTGGGTCCCGTAGACCAGGGGGGCCATCAGCTGTCAGAGACCCGGCCGGGCCGATCGCGCCTCACGCGGGAAGCGTGAGACTTGGCAGGGCGTCGGGATTTCACCCGTCTGAGGCGCCGCGAAGCGCGGCAGAGTGCATAACCGAACCCCATAGGACCTAGAGGGGAGGAAAAGTGCACAATCTGGGCAGAAACGAACAAAGACTCACGGGAACACTGTGGAATACAACTTGAGATAAGAACAGTGCAGTTTTGAACTACAACTAAAAGAGAGCTTGCCTATTTACAACCTGTGGGCATCCAGAACCGTTATTTGATCTTGTGATAAGTCTGTTCTAAAGAGTATATTTAATTTTTACATAAAGAAGCGTATTTTTATATACTCACAGCCTGGTGTCCATTTGTGGGGGGATTGGTATATTTTACTGTGTGTGTGTCTACAAATGCTTAACTGACTAACGCCTGGAGAATCGCCTTGGCTGCTCACGCCACGCACCTAGAGGGTGAGCAAGGGTAATTCTGAAGGGTCATCCTTTGCCCTGACTTGGAGGAGAGGGTCCCTGCTTGTCACAAGTACCTACTTGCGCCAACCAGAGACCCCCAATTCTAACAGTGCCCCTAGGGCTCTACTGTACATTGTGCAACTTACTGTATGATAATTAAGTATCTTGTTATGTGCTTTGTCTTCTGACCTCATAAAGAGTTCAGAGGGGTTGTGTTAGTGATAAATACATATGTATTTTATATATAACCTGTGTGGTGTCCTTTCATTTGGTATTCAAGGGGTTACATATGGTAAAACAGCTTGCTTCACATGCTCTCCGAAGTTTTAGCCTAAGACTGCTTTGTCCATGCTACCACTAGGATAGCTGGTCTATAAGGTTGACTTTACAACCATCACCATAAGGGTTGTTTGGACTGGTGCAAGGTGCTCACTAGAATAGTGAACATCATATACCAGGCCAATTTCTCACACATGGTATCAATTTAGAGAGAGAACAGCTGGGCTGTGGGTCTGATTAGCAGGCCCACAGCCACACTAAAGTCGAAAAACCAGAGAATCACAGCAAAATTTGGGGGTGACCATAGGAAGCAGACCCTACTCTCCTACACCCCTGCTGAGGGTGCACGGGCTTCTTTCGAATTCTTCTACACTCTCTCTCTTCTTCTCACGTCCCTCTTGGGGTCGGTGGTGTTCTGCTTGTGGGCGTTCCCCCCCTCCTTGCCTGGGAGGGCGGGGCTCTTCACCCTGTCCATGGGACTAGTACCCTGTGGACCTTTCTGTTGTGTCCAGGCCAGTGGGGTCCTTCTGCAGACCCTCCTTCCCCGTGGGTATGGCTAGGGTATTTATTCTACGTTAAGGTATCTGCGGCTAGTAGTCTCTATCAGATGTATGTGTTACTTACCTTCGGTAACGATGTATCTGGTAGAGAACATTCTAGCCGCAGATTCCTTCACGGCCTGCCCTTCCTCGCCGTTCTGCAAGGACCCTTGGGTTGGTCTTCGGGACTTGCCTCCCGGTGAAGGGCTGTGTCTCCTGTGATTGCATTCTTTTGCTCTTAACGGGTGACTCCGTCTTGTTGCGGTTCATTCCTCCTCTTTGGTTCTTGGAGAATGGGATTTACGTGCTCCTATGCCCCGCTGCTTGGCTACTCCACGTTTGTGGGGGTTGCCTTCAATATCTATCCTTCTCTCCCCTACCTTCCCTTCCTCTTGATGCTGGGGATCCTGACCCCTCTGCTGGCCTCTGAATGAGGGTCATCTGGCCATGTCTTGTCCTTGTTCCTTGAGGGGGGTTGCTCTATGTTGGGGTGGCTTGGAGGTTTGTTGTTTCGGTCTACCTTGGGGGGAGCCGGTTTATGTACTGGCAGAGTGGCTGCTCAGGGCTCTGCTCTGTTCTTTCTTCTGCACCTGCATTTGGACACTGCAGAGTTGAACTGTCCCCTATGGTGTTGCTTGCTTCTTTTTCTTACTCTTTCACACACTAATCCCATGCTCCCACAGTTTTTTGTCTGGTGGCTCCGCATTGTGATGCGGAAAAGTTCTACGAAGAAAACTGACGTAGGCGTGCCGGGGTGGGGCTTATGTGACCTCGCTGACATCATGTACACAGACGACGCCTGGGCGGAGTCACGTGGTGCCGACCCGCCCAATGCTGTGGCAAAAAGAGTTTCCGGATCCAGTATCACGCCTGGGGATAATTCTACATTAAGGAATCTGCGGCTAGAATCGTCTCTATCAGATACATTGTTACCGAAGGTAAGTAACTTGTACATCGAGCTATGTTGTCTGCATTCATTTGTCTGGCAGACCAGCCATCCCTTTCAGGTCCTCCATTTTCATGCGTTTTTTAAAAGGGTAGACAAATCTATTTCCTTCAGCCCCCCTTCGTTGTGCCCCAGTGGGACTTTACTTTAGTCTTAACTTTTCTTATCTGACTCTGTCTGACTCCCCACATAGTTGTTCCTTAAGGATGTTGATGTTTAAAACTGTGTATCTGAAAGAAACAGGTTAGTGTTAGATTCCTTACCTTACAATATCCGCAGGCGTCAGACTGGATCCGGAAAGTTTTGCTCAGCAGTACCCCTGCGCGTCGGTAGGCGTCGTCTGCGGCTTCGCGTCCGTCGTCGTGATCGCCGGGATGATGTTGTCGGAGTACTTAGACGCCGCCCTCGCACGCTGATGTCAGTTCTTCTTTTTTCCGTGCCAGCAAGTGCAGATCCGGGAAGAGCTGTACTCCTAGTCAATTCTTGACCAACTTTTTGATCTCTTTAGGATCACTTCTCGAGTCGGTACCTTGACTCGCAGTGCCGGTAGGGATGCCCGGGTTCAAACCCTGCGACAATTGTCACTGCTTGATGTCGGTGACCGACCCCCACCGTCGGTGCCTTTACTGTCTCAGGCCGACCACGATGACAAGTCGTGCCCCGACTGCCGGGCCTTGACCTCGAAGGCTAGGCGGGAGCGGTCCTGTAAGCGGCTCGAGCTCCGGCAGTCGGCCCCGTGCCGCTCGAGGTCCCGGTCCAGGAGGAGGTCAAGGGACCGGTCATGGGGCGGCAGTCATCGCCGCTCGACCTGTCACCACCACTCGTCGGGCTCCAAGTCCTCAAGTAAGTCGAGGCACTCTAAAAAGAAGTCGAAGAAGCAACATCGCTCTTCTGACTCCCCCCGATGCTCGCGCGATGCGGCCGGGGGTTCGGGCAACACCGCCCACGCGGCCCCGCCGGAGCCACAAGTGCCGCGTCCAGCTCCATACCCACCGATCCCTGGGCTGCACATGACGACGGAGGAGATTTTTGCTTTCCTCACGGCCATGAGGTCGGGCTTCCCTCCATCGGAACCTGCCGAGGCGCCTTCGGGCCCCGTGGGTCAGTCTGGGAGCCCAAGCGGGCCGGTGGCTCCGGCCCTGGCGCAGTTTGGTGGTTCGGCCCCGGCGCCGTCGACGACTCCGGGCCCGACGCCGCAGGGCTCCTCAGGATCCAAGCCTGGATTATTGTCATCAGCGGTCGACCTTATGACCCCTACGCTGGCGCCGTCACCAAGGGTGTCGCCCCCGGCGCCGTCCCCGGATGACATCATCCCCGGTCCCGGCCCCATTCCGGATCCGGCATCGGACCGGTGCCGCCCTGCTCAGTCTTCGACGCCGATCAGTGAGCACTTCGCCGACGACCCGGCTCCATCATTTATTCCTGACTATCAGGAGATGGATGACAAGGGGGACTGGGAGGGGTCTGAGGACCCTCTGGCACTACAGTGCCAGTTGAGCCAGGACTGGGCAGACAAGCTGGGGGAGGCCAGTGGTCTGGACACTTCGCCCGACACTGGATTTGTCTCCCCTCCTACCGTGGCTACGGAGGAGGGAGCTCCTTACAGCGTGGTGTTGACTAGGGCAACCAAGGCCTTGGCTCTTGAGCTCTGTGTCATGGCCGTAAGGAGTAACCTCCTCACTGAGGTGCTCAAACCGCAGGCAAGCTTCTCGGAGCCTCTCATGCCATTTTATGAAGCCCTTACTGATGTTCTGGTGGGCACCTGGTCCGAGCCCTCTATGGGCCTTACCATAGATCAGAACGTGGCCCGACGCCACTGCCCAGCTCCGGGCGACCCAAGCTTCCTGTCCGTTCACCCCACCCCTGAGAGCCTGGTGATCCAGGCCTCTACCTCCCACACCGCATTCCCGACTGCTCCTCCGGATCGGGAATCCAAAAGGTACGATCAGTTTGGGAAGAAACTGTTCTCCTGAGTTTGGGGTTGCGATCTGTCAACGCCGCCTGCCTTTTGGGCCGTTACACCCACCGTCTGTGGGATACGGTTGCGAAAGTGCTGCCACAGTGCCCGGTGGAGGTCCAGGCAAAGCTTACCCAAGCCCTAGCGGAGGGAAGGGATTTCTATACAGTGTGGACTGGATACCACGGACTCGCTGGGTAGGGCGATTGCAATGACGGTGGCGGTTCGCGGCTACGCCTGGCTGAGGTCCGCCAACTTTTTGGGGGATGTCCAAGCCACTCTTTTGGACATTCCCTTTGATGGCCGTCGCCTCTTTGACGACAAAGCGGACAGTGCGCTGGAGCGTTTCAAGGACTCCAGGGCTTCGGCCAGGTCCTTGGGCCCTGGACAACGCCACCAAACGTCTGCCTTTCGCACCTTTCGTGGCCAAGGAAGGGGCGCCCCCACACATCCAGCTATTCACAGACCACAGAACCAACCTCAAGGCGGTCGCAGATGTGGTAACCGCTGTGGCGGTGCCGGGGGACAACGGCAAGGTCAGTCCACATCCGCCCCGCAGCATCTGCCTCAAGTAGTCCTAGTCCGAGCTTTTCGGCCCATTCGACGCCAGTGGGGGACAGGGTTCGCCATCACCTCCTCTACTGGCATATCATCTTATTGGACAGGTGGGTGCTGCAAATCTTCCGAAAGGGCTACTCCCTTCCCTTCGAGGCATCCCCTCCAGCCATGCCACCGCAGTACCACCGCATGTTGGGGGATCACTTGCAACTTCTGCAGGAGGAAGTTACAGCCCTCTTGACCAAGGGGGCCATCAAGCGCGTTCCTGGGTCAGA
Source organism: Lissotriton helveticus (assembly GCF_964261635.1). Lineage (NCBI taxonomy): Eukaryota > Metazoa > Chordata > Amphibia > Caudata > Salamandridae > Lissotriton > Lissotriton helveticus. Next base: position 513,277,773 of record NC_136068.1, read on the forward strand.
AGTAGGACGTGGTTGCTATTCCCACTACTTTCTGGTACCCAAGAAGGGCAAAGGAGGCCTACGCCGTATCTTGGACCTACGGAGCGTCAACGACTTCCTCTTGAAGGAAAAGTTCAAGATGCTGACTTTGGCTCAGTTCCTAGCTGCCTGGAAGACTGGATGGTAGCATTGGACTTGAGGGACGTGTATGTGAAAAGTTGGCCTTGTATATGATGTCCACTATTCTAGTGGGCACCTTTCACCAGTCCAAACAACCCTTATGGTGATGGTTGTAAAGTCAACCTTATAGACCAGCTATCCTAGTGGTAGCATGGACAAAGCAGTCTTAGGCTAAAACTTCAGAGAGCATGTGAAGCCAGCTGTTTTACCATATATAATCCCTTGAATACCAAATGAAAGGACACCACACAAGGCATATATCAAAAATATATGTATTTATTACTAACACAACCCCTCTGCACTCTTTATGAGGTCAGAGTTCGAGATACAGCACAAGTTACTCAATAAGCATACTATAAGTTGCACAGATACAATTCTGCTCTAGGGGCCTCACGAACATATACTAACAACTCCATGATATCCTTTACAGATCTCTGTCTTAATAGGCTTACAAATATTGATTATTTTAAATATCTTCAGTTGCATAGCTTTTTCAATACTTTAACACCTTTGGAACGCTCGGGGCTCGGTAAAATCCCCTTGATTGATAGCTTCTTAGTAAAAAAAGGATTGGCTTTTTCTACAATTTTTTAATTTTACTGTACCCAGATGACTTAATGAATATTCAAGAGAGGTGGGTTGAGAAGCTTGATTCTGATAAGGTCATGGTTGAGGAGTCAATCTTATTGGCTAACTCTATTTTGCTCTCAGGTAGAAGTCGTACACACGTACACAGCACTATATGGTACTGCACCTGGTACGCTATGCAGCAGATGTGGGCTACCTGCAGCTGATGCATCTCACATGTTCTTCTCTTGCTCTAAATGAATCCCGGTATTGTCGGCAATCCAATCCTTTTTATCTATACTATTTAGTTCGTCAGTAGAACTAACAGCAGAACTAGTATTGATGGGGGTATCTACAGATACAGTGACGGATGAGAAGAGAAATCTGTTGTTTATTTCAATGGCGATTTTCCAAGGCTGCATAACTCAGGAATGGATTAGTCCAGAACCACCATCTTTTTCTACATGGAGGGCTCGCCTCCTAGCTATGTTTAACCTAGAACATGCTATATATAAAACAAAGGGGCGGAAAAAAATGAGCTTTAAGAGAGAAAATGTGGGTGCCGGTCCAGAGATGGATCCTGGGGGAACTGGAATAGGTGTACTCTTTTTATCTTTTATCATTTATTTATGTACTTTTTTTATGACAATCTGAGCTGTTTGCAAAAACAAATATTTTTTTCTTTTCTTCTTTATGCTCTTTTGTTAACATTAGTTGCAATTTCTTTTTTCTTTCTTTGCTCTTGACTGTCTGCTCATACAAAGTGGGATGTATCTAATCCAGCTCTATATTATTTGTGGATATATGGAAATATGTTTGTATCCTGACCTGCTTGCAATAAAAGAAATTCCCCCCCAAAAAAACAGACCAACAAGGTCTGGGGAGCTTCTCCTTCACGGGGAAGCTGGAGCAATCCCGGAGCAACAAGGCAAGTGGTGTAGTTTCACAAGGATGTCTTCAGAGGGCCTACTAGCCAACGGGCTAGTGACTGCAAAGATGCATTGAGCTGAAATGCTGGCGCAGGCCCCACGTGGCACTCGTGGAGTGTGAAGGGCTGAGCTTCGATGCAAATGCTGCTCGGGTCTGGGGCTTCTCAAACCCCAATGCACAACTTCAAGAGTACCTCAGGAGCTGCACAGGTGGCAAAAAGCAGGTAGTCCAGGAGGTCCGGTCCCACGTCTCTCGTGTCTGCCACGGGTCTCAGCTTTGCTGTGGATGTGGGTCAGAGTCAGAGAAGTCTGGAAGTCCAGTTCCTGCATCACTAAGTCTTTGAGTTCCAGTGGGAGCGTCAACTAAGCAAACCAGCAAGTTACTGTTGGTGCCTGTTTGCACAGGGTGGTCACTCCTTGACCACAAAGGAGATGTCTTCAGTCTTCCAGTCGATATGGAACGTCGAAGGTCCAAGAGTTTCATTTCAGAGTTTCTTTCCAGGATAAATCTAAAGTCTCTAGACACAGTTCCTAACTTTATACTAAACTAAGGGGCTGTATTACCTGCTAGGTCCCTCCTATGAGGGGAACCTTGGAAGGGGGTGGTTACACGCCTTTCCCTTTGTCCAGTTTCATGCCAGAGCTGGGGCTGGAGTGCCCCAGCAACTGGTTTGAGCCGGGCTATGCGTGGAGCACCTTGTGTGCCCCAGGCAGTGTCTCATTTTGCAGCCCTATCTGCCCAATACACTAAAAGCCTGATTGGGGAGGTGCTAGCACCTCCCAAGGCAGGAAACCTATTGTCCAGGCCTCCCCTGCTCGAGTTTCGTTCAGCAGCAGAAGGTCAGACTCGTGTGTGGCAGCAGCATCCATTTTGTGACGCTGAGGCTCTGTTTAAGTTTAACTGGGTAAAGCAGTAACTACATGTCTTCTCCCTCTAGAAGGGTGGAATGCTACCCCTGCCACCAGAATATGGCGTGGGGGTAGTATTCCAAAGTGTTTGACACCTTACATGACATGATTTGATAAAGCCAAACCAAAGTTAGCATTACCCGCGAGTATTATAATGCACTTAAGAGTATATGGTATGGCTATATCATAGAACAGCTATAAGGACATGGTTCCGAAAGCTGCAGACGGGCTCCCCTCATGCTAGGGCACCATCTCACATAAAACCAAGCACTCTGCCTCCAGGATTGTTAAGGCCTGCCATAGGAGTGACTTATAGGTACATATGTGTCTATATATAATGTTAGATATAGGTATACTATATCTAAGCAAGGGGTGATTACACCACCTTGCCCAAGCTGAGTGATCAGCCTGTGGTGTCAGTTTGGATGGCCAGCCAGGGGTGGCATAATTCATGCTGCAGCCCCTGGTAGGCATTGGATGCACCGATGCCCTGGGTACCTATGGTACACTATACAGGGGCTCACAAAGGTATGTACCTAAAGTACATGGTATGAATTTAGAGAGAGAACAGCTGGGCTGTGGGTCTGATTAGCAGGCCCACAGCCACACTAAAGTCTAAAAACCAGTGAATCACAGCAAAAAGGGGGGGTGACCATAGGAAGCAGACCCTACTCTCCTACAACGTATTTCCACATCCCCGTCCTGCCGGCCCACCGGCGTTACCTGCGGTTCACGGTAGGCCACGAGCACTTTCAGTTTACCATGCTCCCCTTCTGCCTTATCAACGCCCCATGGGTGTTCACGAAACTGATGGCGGTGGTCGCAGTTCATCTGCGCAGATTAGGGGTTTCAGTGTTCCCCTATCTCGACAATTGGTTGTTGAAGGCGGGCTCGCCCCAGACAGTCGTCTCCCACCTCCAGACTACGGCCGACCTCCTGCACTCGCTGGTGTACTCCATCAATGTGCCGAAGTCGCATCTGTGTCCCTCTGAGAAGCTCCTTTTCATCGGAGCGGTTCTGGACTCAGCGCAGTTTCGCGTTTATCCCCCCGAACAGCAGGTTTGGGATATTCAGGCTTTGATTCCGATCTTTCAGCCTTTATCCCGAGTCTCGGTCAGGTTGACGCTGCGGCTCCTGGGGCTGATGGCCTCCTGCATCCTTCTGGTGCATCACGCCAGGTGGCGGATGCGGGCTCTGCAGTGGGACCTGAAGTTTCAGTGGGCACAGCATCAGGGCAACCTGTCCGACCACATCCTGATCTCGGAGGGCACTGCGAGACAGTTGCAGTGGTGGCTCACGGACCGTGATTGGGTCAACTGCAGATCTCTCTCCCTTCTCTTACCGGAGCATGTAGTGGTGACAGATGCGTCCCTCCTGGGATGGGGAGGCCACATGGGAGAGAGGAAGATCAGAGGCCTCTGGTCTCCTGTGGAGTCCCGGCTCCACATCAACCTTCTGGAGCTGCGGGCGATCCGGCTTGCACTGAAAGCATTCCTTCCCTCTGTCCGGGGAAGTGTGGTGCAGGTTTTCATGGACTACACCACCGCCATGTGGGACTGCAACAAACAGGGCAGGGTGGGGTCGTGGACCCTTTGTCAGGAGGCTCTGCGCCTCTGGCAATGGCTGGCACACGAGGGCATTTCCCTGGTGGTTCAACACCTGGCAGGTTCTCTGAATGCCAGGGCCAACAAACTCAGCCGCCGTTGCATGATGGATCACAAATGGCATCTGAACTCGGACGTGGCGCAAGGCCTCTTTCAGCAGTGGGGAGAGCCTTGGTTGGATCTATTCGCCACCGAAGAGAACGCGCAATGTCATCAGTTCTGCGCGTTGGAATTTCCAAGGCGGCACTCGCTCGGAGACGCTTATCATCGCAAGGGGAGCTGCTATCTGTTGTACGCTTTTCCGTCTATACCACTTCTGCCCAGAGTGCCGAAGAAGATCCGACGCGACCGGGCCCAAGTCATCCTTGTGGCTCTGGACTGGGCACGAAGATACTGGTATCCCAAGCTACTCAGCATGCCAGTCGATCCCCCGATTTGTTTGCCTCTTCAGGAGGACCTTCTGTCGCAGCAGCAGGGGACGGTCTTCCACCCGAACCTGTCTAGTCTCCACCTCCATGCTTGGAGATTGAGTGGTGACAGTTGAGGCCATTTGACTTGCCTCCTGAAGTCTGTGATGGGATTCTGGCAGCCAGGCGTCCCTCCACATAATCGGTATATGTCTGCAGGTGGAACAAATTTGTGGCAAGGTGCAAAGCAAAGGCTGTGGACCCTCTCACTGCCCCCCTTTTGGACGTTCTTCTCTTTCTTCTTTCTCTTGCCCAGCAGGGCTCTGCTCTGGGCACTATCAACGGCTACCTCTCGCCCATTTCAGCCTTTTTGAGGCTTCCTGATCAACCTTCTCTTTTCAATCCCCCTGTTGTAAATAGGTTCTTGAAAGACATCACACACATGTTTCCTCCTGTTCCCTTCGTGATGCCTCAGTGGGACTTGAATCTTGTTCTAACATATCTGATGTGCGCTCCCTTTGAGCCACTTCATAACTGTCCTCTTCGTCTTCTCAATCTTAAAACTGCATTCCTCGTTGTCATCACCTCTTCTAGGAGAGTGAGTGAGCTCCAGGCTCTGTCTTCAAAACCTCCTTTCCTCTTTGTCCATCCGGACAAAGTCGTTATGCGGACTCGTCCTTCTTTCCTGCCAAGGTAGTCACAGACTTTCATATCGGGCAGTCCATCACCTTGCTCACCTTCTTTCCGCCTCCTCATCCCTCGAAAGAGGAAGAGAGGCTGAACCAGCTGGACCCAAAACGTGTGCTCTCCTTCTATCTAGATCGCACTCGCCAGTTCCGGGTGGACAACCAGCTTTTTGTTGGTTACGTCGGTGCTAAGAAGGGACGGGCGGTGCACAAACGGACCATCTCTCGGTGGGTAGTTTTGTGTATCAAGGTTTGCTACTCCTTGGCTAAGAAGGAGCCTCCAGTTAGGCTGCGTCCCCATTCCACTCGGGCCACAGCGGCTACTACTGCCCTGGGTTGGGGATTCCCCTTGCAGGACATCTGTCAGGCAGCTACGTGGGCCTCGCTGCACACGTTTGCTAGACACTACTGCCTGGACAGCCAAGTCCGGAGAGATGGGTTTTTCGGCCGTTCCGTTCTCCAGGACTTTCAGGTGTGATCTTGGTTCACAGACCCACCACCGGAGTTGGTATTGCTGAGGTATCTATTCTAAGGTAAGGAATCTAACACTAACCTGTTTCTTTCAGATGCACAAGTTACTTACCTTCGGTAACGATATATCTGTAAGAAACAGTAGTTAGTGTTAGATTCCTTACCGCCCCAGCCATCTTTCCCGTTCTGCGTACCGATATCTATGGTTAAGAACATCCCTTTCAGGGCCCTAGTTTCATGGCACCAGTGTCGGTCTCTGGCATGGCTCTGCGTTCCTGGCGCGGAAAGCTTTGTACAAGAACTGACATCAGCGCGCGAGGGCGGTGTCTAAGTACTCCGACAACGTCATCCCGGCGATCCCGACGACAGACGCGGAGCCGCAGACGACGCCTACCGACGCGCAGGGGTATTGCTATGCAAAACTTTCCGGATCCAGTCTGATGCCTGGGGATATTCTAAGGTAAGGAATCTAACACTAACTACTGTTTCTTACAGATATATCGTTACCGAAGGTAATTAACTTATGCTTTTGGTGGCTATCACCTCAGCCAGGTGGGCGAGTAGTTACAAGTTCTCCGTTCCTGCCCCCCTTTTACCTCTTAATATCCTGACAAATTGATGATGTAAGCCAGGGCTGCTTTCCAGGCAAAAGTGGTTGCTCCCTTGCTCCTGGGTCAGCCCATCACCCTCTTAACCATCTACTTTCTGCTCCATCCCACTAAGGAGGAATAGTGGTTGTATCGGATGGAACGTAGGCTGGTGATCAAACTGCTATCTGGACCACAAGAACATACAAGTGGATGACCAGATCTTTGTTGGTTAGTGCGGTGCTAAGAAGGGAAAGCGATACAGAAAAAGACTCACTAGAGATTGATCATCCTATGCATCAAAATCTCCTACGCCTTGGCCAAGAAAGACCCTCCGGCATGACTTAGGGCTCATTCAACCAGGGCCAAATCCATGACTTCTGCTCTTGCCAAGAGAGTTCCCATCACAAAGATATGCAAGGCACTGACGTGGGCACCCATGCACACTTTTTTCAAGCACTACTGCCTGGGTTCTGAAATGCGTAGGGACAGGCACTTCGCCAAAGCTGTTCTACAAGATTTCCTTGGCTAGCCATCCATTAACTCTCTTGCAAAGGCAGGCTATTGCTCTGTAATCTGTAGTACAGGTGAGGAAACAGCAGGTAAATGTATCCATCGGAAAAAAATATTACTTACCTGCGGTAGCAATCTTTCAGGTGGATACTCTGTCTAACTGCAGATTCTTCACCGCCAACCCACCCACGTCCCTGTTGGATGCATGTGTCATAGGCAGGGCCACTGGAATTATGTGATTCTGCAGAAACTGTTTTTTTGCATTTTGTTAAAGATTTGCTGCATAATCCATTAAATGCTGCATAATTAACAGAATTTAAAAAATACATTTGTTTTTAGCTGAAATCAATCACAAGTTACAAAATATGTAGCTACTTGTTTTTGCGTTTAGAGCAAGTTCCTTTGCAAAGGTTGGCAAGTCATCTTTCAGTTGCTTATTTCTGTATTTGTTTTTTGATCTGGTACTGAGGTGAAATCTTTGACCAGATAGTATTAACAGTTGTAAAAATCACAAAATAATAAAGTAAAACTATTAAAAAATGTGTCTCATTATGCAACATCATTGTCCTTTCCTTGCTGGATTAATTTGTGAACCTTGCAACAAAATCTGGTTCTTCCCTGCTTCCAGGTCAATATTCCAGTTGCCCGGGTTATAGGGAAAGTTATTAAGATTCCATTTAAAGTTTTTGGTACTGCACTACTCTTTCAATGTTGTTCCATCACTCACCTCAAAGGTTGGGAAGAAATGGATGGAAACTGATGCTGGTATGCCGAGGCTGGCAGCATACGGCTTCGATGACATCACCGTATGCCTCAGTCGATATGAAGCCAGCAGCCCCTAACAGTGACAGAAGAGCTTTGAAGTTTCCGGATCCAGTCTCATACTGGGATTGCTCTACAGGTTAGGAATCTGCAGGTAGATAGAGTATCCACAAGAAAGATTGTTACCATAGGTAAGTAACTTTTTATTCCATTTGTAAGGCAAACTTACAAATGCAGTTCGCTTTGCGAATTAAGATGTTAAATTGAAATTAGAGCTGCTCTTGCAAGCATTGTTAATTCCCCAACTCCACCCATAGGTCTGACAATGCTTCTGTTCAAGATATTGAGATTCAAATTGGAGCCTGGCAACTTGATGGCAACATGTCCCATGTGATCACCCGAGGCATTAGAAACATCGTGGTGCATGAGCAGTTCAGTGACTACCTACAGGGAAATGACATCGTACTGTTTCAGCTGATTGAGCCCGTGGTGTTCAATGAGTATATCCAGCCCATCTGCTTACCATTAGCCAACCATAAGTTCCGGTTTGGGTCGTTGTGCTGGAGCACTGGCTGGGGCTACATCAATGGAGAATGTAAGTACAGCTCTATTAAGGGATGCTATGTAAGGTCACAGAGATGTATCCCTCTGTATTAATGCCAGTGTTAGTTTGCAGCAAGTGGTGTGCCAAGCTCTGAGACGATGTGAGAATAACACAGTTTTAACACAGTTTGTAGTCCTTCCTCGGATTCAATGCAAGAGCATACCTACACACTAAAACGGGGCAAGGTGTTATTGACCAGAAATAACAAGCATTGGCATAGCCAATAGGTCTCGCCTTTGGGACCTTATAAGTGATTAGCCATGTAACAGTTAATGTTGTTGCAGTAAGGATATCTGAAAGAAACAGGTTAGTGTTAGCTTCCTTACCTTAGAATATCCCCAGGCGTCAGCCTGGATCCGGAAAGCTTTGCGTATCAGTACCCCTGCGCGTCGGTAGGCGTCGTCTGCGGCTCCGCGTCCGGCGTCGGGATCGACGGGATGACTTCGTCGGAGTACTTAGACGCCGCCCTCGCGCGCTGATGTCAGTTCTTCTTTTTCCGCCCCAGCAAGCGCAGATCCGGGAAGAGCAGTACTCCTAGTCATTTTTTGACTAACTTTTTAGATCCTTTTGATCGATTCTCGAGTCGACCTTCGACTCGCGGTGCCGACAGGGATGCCTGGTTTAAACCTTGTGAGGATTATCACTGCTCGATGTCGGTGACCGACCCCCACCGTCGGTGCCTTTACTGTCTCGGGGCCGACCACGATGACAAGTCGTGCCCCGACTGCCGGGCCTTGACCTCGAAGGCTAAGCAGGAGCGGTCCGTTAAGCAACTCAAGCTCCGGCAGTCGGCCTCATGCCGCTCGAGGTCCCGGTCGAGGAGGAGGTCGAGGGACCAGTCGTGGGGCCACAGTCATCGCCGCTCGACAAGTCACCACCACTCGTCGGGCTCCAAGTCCTCAGGTACGTCGAGGCACTCGAAAAAGAAGTCGAAGAGGCGACATCGCTCTTCCCACTCCCCCTGATGCTCGCGTGATGCGGCCGGGGGTTCGGGCGACACCGCCCACGCAGCTCCGCCGGAGCCGCAAGCGCCGTGTCCAGCTCCACATCCGCCGGTCTCTGGGCTGCACGCCACACCGGAGGAGATTCGTGACTTCCTCGTGGCCATGAGGACTCACTTCCCTCCGTCGGGCCCTGTTGAGGTGCCTTCGGGCCCCGCAGGTCCGTCTGGGAGCCCTAGCGGTGCCGTCGGGTGCTTTGGCCCCAGCTCCGTCGGCGACTTTGGTCCCGACGCCGCAGGGCTCCGCAGGATCCAGGCCTGATCTGTGGCATCGCCAGTTGACCTTACGACCCCTCCGCTGGTGCCGTCACCATTGGTGTCACCCACTACTCCGTCCCTGGACGACGTTGTCCCCATTCCTCACCCCGGTCCGGGTCCGGTGTCGCACCTGCGCAGCTCGGCACCGTCTTCGACACCGGTTGGTGAGCAATTCACCTATGACCCGGCTCCATCATTTTTCCCTGATTATCAGGAGATGGATGACGAGGGGGACTGGGAGGGGTCTGAGGACCCTCTGGCACCGCAGTGCCAGTTGAGCCAGGACTGGGCAGATGAGCTCGGGGAGGCCAGTGGTCTGGACACTTCACCCAACACTGGATTTGTCTCCCCTCCTACCGTGGCTACAGAGGAGGGGGCTGCTTACAGCATGGTGTTGACTAGGGTGGCCAAGGCCTTGGCTCTTGAGCTCCCTGTAGTGGCCGTGAGGACTAACCTCCTCACTGAGGTGCTCAAACCACAGGCAAGCTCCTCAGAGCCTCTCCTGATGTTTAATAAAGCCCTAACAGATGTTCTGGTGGGCACCTGGTGCAAGCCCTCTACAGGCCTTCCTATAGTATGGAACGTGGCCCGATGCCAATGCCTGGCTCTGGGCGACCCCCAGCTTCCTGTCCGTTCACCCCACCCCCGAGAGCCTGGTGATCCAGGCCTCTACATCCCAGACCGCATTCCCGACGGCTCCCCCTGGATCGGGAATCCAAAAGGTATGATCAGTTTGGCAAGAAACTGTTCTCCTCCCAGAGTTTGGGCCTGCGGTCTGTCAACACTGCCTGTCTATTGAGCCGTTACACCTACTCTCTGTGGGATACTGTTGCAGGAGTGCTGCCGCAGTGCCCGGAGGAGGCCCAGGCAAAGCTCACCCAAGCCCTAGCGGAAGGGCGGGACGCAGCACGCTACTCCATACGGTGTGGGCTCGATACCACGGACTATCTGGGTAGGGCGATTGCAACGACGGTGGCGGTTCACCGCCACGCCTGGCTGAGGTCCGCCAACTTTTCAGGGGATGTCCAAGCCACACGGCCCTTTGATGGCTGTCGCCTCTTTGGCGACAAAGTGAACAGTGCGCTGGAGAGTTTCAAGGACACCAGGGCTATGGCCAAGTCCTTGGGCCTAGGCCAACGACAGCAAACTTCCGCTTTTCACCCCTTTTGTGGCCAAGGAAGGGGCGCCCCCACACGTCCAGCTAGCCACGGGCCGCAGAACCAACCTCAGTGCGGTCGCGGATGTGGTAACCGCCGTGGCGTTGCCGGGGACAACGGCGAAGTCAGTCCACATCCGCCCCCGCAGCATCTACCTCAAAGCTTTCCTAGTCCGAGCTTTCACGTTCATTTGACACCAGTGGGAGCCAGGGTTCCCCATCACCTCCTTCACTGGCGTACCATCACATCAGGCAGGTGGGTGCTGCAAATCGTCCGAAGGGGCTATTCCCTCACCTTCAAGGTGACCCCTCCAACCATACCACCGCGGTGCCACCGCATGTCGGGGATCACTTGCAACTTCTGCAGGAGGAAGTTATGGCCCTCTTGGCCAAGGGAGCCATCAAGCTCGTTCCTGGGCCAGAAGTAGGGTGTGGTTGCTACTCCCACTACTTTCTGGTACCCAAGAAGGGCAAAGGAGACCTACGCCCTATCTTGGACCTCCGGAGAGTCAACGGCTTCCTCTGGAAGGAGAAGTTCAAGATGCTGACTTTAGCTCAGGTCCTAGCTGCCCTGGACCCTGGAGAATGGATTGTAGCTTTGGACTTGCAGGAGGCGTATTTCCATATTCCCGTCCTGCCGGCCCACCGGCGTTACCTGCGGTTCACGTTAGGCCACGAGCATTTTCAGTTTAGCGTGCTCCCCTTCAGCCTCTGCAGCACCCCTCGGGTGTTCATGAAAGTTTGGGTGGTGGTCGCAGCTCATCTGCGTAGATCAGGGGTTTCAGTCTTCCCCTATCTCGACGACTGGTTGTTGAAGGCGGGCTCGCCCCAGACAGTTGTCAGCCACCTCTAGACTATGGCCGACCTCCTGCACCTGCTGGGGTTCTCCATCAATGTGCTAAAGTCACACCTGTGCCCCTCTCAGAAGGTCCTCTTCATCGGAGCGGTTCTGGACTCGGTGCAGTTTCGGGTTTCTCCTCCCGAACAGCGGGTTCGGGATATTCAGGCTCTGATTCCGATATTTCAGCCTTTATCCTAAGTCTCGGTCAGGTTGGCGCTGCGGCTTCTGGGGCTGATGGCCTCCTGTATCCTTCTGGTGCATCACGCCAGGTGGCAGATGCGGGCTCTGCAGTGGGACCTGAACTTTCAGTGGGCTCAGCATCAGGGCAACCTGTCCGACCATGTCCGGATCTCGGAGGGCACTGCAAGACAGTTGCAGTGATGGCTTACGGACCGCGATTGGGTCAGCGGCAGATCCATCTCACTACCCCAACCGGAGCACGTAGTTGTGACTGAGGCACCCCTCCTGGGCTGGGGGGGCCACATGGGGGAGGTAGAGGTCAGAGACCTCTGGTCTCTGGCGGAGTCACGGCTCCATATCAACCTTCAGGCGCTGCGGGCGATCCGGCTTGCACTGAAAGCATTCCTTCCCTCTGTCCGGGGAAGTGTAGTGCAGGTGTTCACGGACAACACTACTGCCATGTGGTACTGCAACACATCGGATGGGGTGGGGTCGTGGACCCTTTGTCATGAGGCTCTGCTCCACTGGCAATGGCTGGAACACCAGGGCGTAACCCTGATGGTTCAACACCTGGCAGGTCCCTGAACGCCAGGGCGGATGAACTCAGCCGCCTGTGCATGAAGGATCACGAATGGCGTCTTCACTCGGACGTGGCCCAATGCCTCTTTCAGCAGTGGGGAGAGCCTTGGTTAGATATATTCACCACCGAAGAGAACGCGCAATGTCATCAGTTCTGCGCGTTGGAATTTCGAAGGCGGCACTCGCTCGGAGACGCTTTTCATCGCGAGTGGAGCTCTGGTCTGTTGTACGCCTTTCTGTCTATACCACTTCTGCCCAGAGTGCTGAAGAAGATCAAGCGTGACCGGGCCCAAGTCATCCTTGTGGCTCCGGACTTGGCTTGAAGATACTGGTATCCAGAGCTACTCAGCATGTCAGTCGATCCCCCGATTTGTCTGCCTCTTCAGGAGGACCTTCTGTCGCAGCAGCAGGGGACGGTCCTCCACCCGAACCTGTCCAGTCTCCACCCACATGTGTGGAGATTGAGCGGCGTCAGTTGAGGCCATTTAACTTGCCTCCTGAAGTCTGTGATGTGGTTCTGGGAGCCAGGCATCCCTCCACAAAATTGGTATACGCCTGCAGGTGGAACAAATTTGTGGCATGATGCACAGCAAAGGCTGTGGATCCTCTCTCTGCCCCCCTTTCAGAGGTTCTGCTCTTTCTTCTTTCTCTTGCCCAGCAGTGCTCTGCTCTGGGCACTGTCAAAGGATACCTCTCTGCCATTTCAGCCTTCTTGAGGCTTCCTAATCAGCTTTCTCTTTTCAAGTCACCAGTTGTAAATAGATTTCTTAAAGGCATCACGCACATGTTTCCCCTGTTCCTTTCGTGAAGCCTCAGTGGGACTTGAACCTTGTTCTAACTTATTTGATGTGTGCTCCCTTCGAACCACTACACAATTGCCCTCTTCATCTTCTGACTCTTAAGACTGCATTCCTGGTTGCCATCACATCTGCCAGGAGAGTGAGTGAGCTCCAGGCTCTATCTTCTAAGCCTACTTTCCTCTCTGTCCATCCGGACAAAGTTGTCTTGAGAACTCGTCCTTCTTTCCTGCCCAAGGTGGTTACAGCCTTTCATATCGGGCAGTCCATCACCTTGCCCACCTTCTTTCCGCCTCCCCATCCTTCCAAGGAGGAAGAGAGGCTCCACTGTCTGGACCCAAAATGTGCGCTCTCGTTCTATCTAGACCGCACACGCCAGCTCTGGGAGGACTACCAACTCTTTGTTGGTTACGTGGGCGCTAAGAAGGGGCGGGCGGTGCACAAACGGACCATCTCTCGGTGAGTCGTGTTGTGCATTAAGGTCTGTTATTCCTTGGCGAAAAAGGAGCCTCCTGTTGGGCTCAGAGCCCTTTCCACTAGGGCCATGGCAGGTACTACTGCCCTCGGTCTGGTAGTTCCCTTGCAGGACATGTGTCAGGCAGCTACGAGGGCCTCACTGCACACGTTAGCTAAACACTACTGCCTGGACAGCCAAGTGCGGAGAGATGGCTTTTTCAGCCGTTCCGTTCACCAGGACTTTCTGGTGTGATCTTGGTTCGCAGACCCACCACCGGGGTTGGTATTGCTGGGGTATCTATTCTAAGGTAAGGAATCTAACACTCACCTGTTTCTTTCAATTGCACAAGTTACTTACCTTTGGTAACGATATATCTGTAAGAAACAGTAGTTAGTGTTCGATTCCTTACCGCTCCACCCATCCTCCCCGTTCTGCAAACCAATATCTAGGGTTAAGGTTCTCCTTTTCAGGGCCCTAGTTTCATGGTTCCAGTGTCAGTCTCTGGCATGGCTCTGTATTCCTGGTGCGCAAAGCTATGTTCAAGAACTGACATCAGCGCACGAGGGCGGCGTCTAAGTACTCTGACTACGTCATCCTGGCGATGCCAACGAAGGACGCAGAGCCGCAGACAACGCCTACCGACACGTAGGGGTACTGCTACGCAAAACTTTCCGGATCCAGTTTGACACCTGGGGATATTCTAAGGTAAGGAATCTAACACTAACTACTGTTTCTTACAGATATATTGTTACCGAAGGTAAGTAACTTGTGCTGTGCTGCATAACTAAATACTTAGAAGGTCCCAAAGGCGAGACCTATTGGCTATGCCAATGCTTGTTTATGATGGGGTGAACAGGACTCTGAATCCCACCACACAACGAAAACTTGACTGAATGAGCTACTCTCACGTATGAGACATGATAACTTGAGAGCCCTGTTTGCCCCTGTTTCAAAGTTATTCTAATATCTAGGGTGATGCAATCCACAGTTCGAAACTTTTAAATCAACCTGGCATAAGATTTCTTAACAGGCAGTGGCCCAAAAAGACGGTAGTTCTTGAGCCGCAGTTCATGATACATGTCTTAAAGCCCAGGGCCTCTGAATAGGCTCTAGTTTTGTGGCAGAGTCTGTAACAATGGCAGAGCCAGAGACATCGCAGGAACGCAGGGCAATGTTTTTGAACGGTATGTGGGACTGGGATAGAAGCAGAACTTCATAAGTCAGGCGTCACGTCATCTTGACATCTAGCTCACTGTGTCTGCAGCCAGGCCCACTATTCCCCCCCTGGAGTGAATGCTTTACCGCACGACTGACGTGACTTTGGGCCCTGGAGTGTGTTTCTGTCACACCGTGACTCTTCTCTCCCCCTCCTGCCCCCCATGTGACATTCAGCGCCAGGGATGGCTTTATTTCTGGTTCTTCGGTGCTGAGGCTCTGGGAGCTTTCAGTGCACCGGGAACAGTCGGAGTAGACGGTACCCGCAGCACAGCAAGCAGCATGTCAGGCACCTGTGCCTCCAACGACCGCCCTGGCCCCAGGAGACACAAGAAGCCCCGCCTCGAGCAAGACAACAAGGCCAACGTGGTGCCCACGTGGGGTGACGAGGGCAAAGAAAAAGTGGTGGATTTGCTGTCAACGGACTCTGACATGGTGTGCAGGTGCCGGGTATGTATCCACCCCCTACATGCGCCATTTCAACTTCTCTTCAGGCATAGTAAGCGCTACATACATGCAACTTCAATGTGTGGGCATAACTCAACCTCTATATTCAAGGGGCGTGGACTACTGCACATGTTAGAGAACTGGACGGGTAAATGAGGAGTTACTTTTCGCACTTACGAGGCACTGGTATGACAGCATGCGATTTCGGTATGCAGACAGGCGTAGGAAGGGGGATATCTGACTATATGGTTACCCCCACTTTTTGCCTGGTGTTTTGCTGGTTTTTGACTTAGTTTGACTGGGACCCTGCTACTCAGGCCCCCAGTCTATCTGCTTTCTCAATAAAATGGACTCCTTGTACTTTAGGTACATACCAGATTGGTTACTGGGTCACTCTTATGAGCCCCTGTATAGTGTACCATAGGTACCCAGGGCATAGGTGCACCCTAGGCCTACCAGGGGCTGCAGCATGTATTGTGCTACCCCTGGTCTGCCTTCCAAACTGACACCACAGGTCTGTTCATACAGCCTAGGTAAGGTGGTGTAATCAACCCTTACTTAGATATAGTATACCTATATCTATATCCATATATAGACACATATACACCTATAAGCCACTCCTAAGGCAGACCTCGACAATCCTGGAGATAGAGTGCTTGGTTTTATGTGAGAGGGTGCCCTAGCATGAGCTGAGCCTCTCTGCAGCTTTCGGAACCATCTCCTTATAGCTGTTCAAGGATATAGCCATATCATATACTCTTAAGTGCATTATAATCCTAGTGGTGTGGTAAATAAATAAATAATACCCTATTTTTGACTAGACTTATAGCATAACAGATAGCTCAATAAATAAGAGTCAAGATTCGAGGTAGTAGGAGTTTCTGCAGGTTTATTACAGCATAAGGACAGGATCAGGACAACCTGCATAGGAACAGAATGACAGGGCCCAGCAGGACAACTGGGGCCCAGCAGGGGAAAAGAGGCCCAGCAGCTGCTGGGGCTAGGTCTGGGATGAGCGCGCTAACATTCAATAACATAACATTGATTTATATACATAGCGCAAACACATAGCATTACATTGCAGTAGGCGTAACAGTGGGTGGAGCAGAAGGCGTGACGTGTAACAGTCGCGAGAGATAACAGTAATAAGAGGTGTAACTGGGAGTTTACTTAGACATGTGATGTAGAACGTAACAGAATATGTCATGAATGGGCGGACACATAGGAGGGGGCTACCTAAGGAGCCGGAACCTCTAACCTAATGGTGCGCGAAAACTGGCAATGACGTGTTACTAGGAGAAGCTGGGGGCTACGAACTCTGTGCTAGGAGCAGAGACTAAAGTCTGGAAGGTCGGAGCGACATGTACCTAAACCCTATCTGGTATCTAATGTTTAGGGAACATGTTGATATAAACTAGAAGTCATGAGGGGAAAAGCTAACCTGATTCTAAGACTGGACCATGCATTATTCTACATGTAGTGCGTGATGAAGAATATTAAATGACCATTAAATACAGTATTTCTTCTAACATGGAGACGAGAAGGCTAGACAATGACGGAAACTATTGATGCAGTTCAGTAGCTTAGGAATGCAGAGGAGGAGGACTGAACTGATAGCAGGAACTATAACATACTTTTGGCAGACTCAGAGGCAGAGCCGGGGTGCACCGGGCACTGCAAGGCAGGAAGTAAGTGAAAGGTCGAGGATGCAGGTGGGGGCTGTATCGCTCCTCAGCGAGGCTTTCAGGAGACAGGAGCTGAAAACTGTGGTCCGGGCCCTTTGAGGCCTGGAAACGGGGATTTTATAATGGAATAACGTGCACACTGAGAAACGTGGCAACATTACTTTACATAGG
The DNA here is from genome assembly GCF_964261635.1 of Lissotriton helveticus. Classification (NCBI taxonomy): domain Eukaryota; kingdom Metazoa; phylum Chordata; class Amphibia; order Caudata; family Salamandridae; genus Lissotriton; species Lissotriton helveticus. The sequence goes on from NC_136068.1 coordinate 513,294,757, forward strand.
CCTGATATTCGTAGTATTCACGAGGACTGGAAACTAACATACTAGAGGTGGACACAACTGTAATTGCGTCTTCAATCAGAATGGGGAATAACATATGCATATTGATCATGCACACATAACACATGATGGATGGGGCGTAGGGACACAGAACATGGCAAAATTTACTTTTCCACATTCCCTCCTTGTCACTACGTTTCCATCAGGAAACATCAATATTCATGATACCATCTATCACTTCATACAGTACCATTTGCTCGTCTCGAATTGTCTTGGAACGGGATTTAGAACGGGGCTTGGGACTAGGAATACAAGAGGTAGCACACATGCTGCAAATCGCAGGGCCACATTGTATACAGAGGCAGCAGCTGAATATGATCGCTACTGCAATACCTAGAAAGGACAGGACTTTCCATCCCCAGGCGGAAATTATATTCCAGAACCAACCGGACCATGTCCAGGTGCCTGGATCTTGATGTAACAGATGGGCAATTTTATGGAGTCTGGTTATAGCTGAATAAACAGACGGCGCGTTATTCGGAATGAAAATGCAACAACTGGATCCGAGAATTCTACAGGCCCCGCCCCTATCGGCCAGTATGACGTCAAGGACGAGACGATTCTGTAAAACGACAATTCTCATAAAGGATTGCTCTTCAGTTAAGTTACCTAGAGCAGAGGCAGTCTCATCTACTACTGCTTCAAGGGTTCTTGTTAACCTACGAATTAGCTTACTATTTACAACTGTACCTAAATAAGGGAAAACACCTTTATCAATATCAATGAATTGCTCGGCGGCGGTTTCAGTATAATCGACAATCGGGAGATTTCTCTTGTGTCTAGTGTGTACTAAGAAAGAATTCCTATGATAGTCAGGTGGGGCTAGAAAAACAGGTGGCAGTAGGAAAGCAATGTAACAGGTTCCCTCCCAATCGAGGGGCAGACGGACATATGCAGTTTGACCACAAACAAAATAAGAATGACGTGAAGCTTTAAAAATAGATTTCCTACTGTCACTATACTGGATAACAGTAGTACATTCACTATGACCTATATGTACAGAACCATAACTACGGACACATAATTCGCCTTTGACTGGTAGTACTGAAATAGCGGGTGAGTCTGGAGTAGTATCAGACTGAACATTCAGAACCATGAAATTCGACGAATAATTTCCTAAATTATATACTTCATTTTCTAGATCTAAACCTGTTCTATGGGGGAAACCTTGCTTGTCTGGGAAACATGTACTGTTAAGAAAAGACATATCTGTTGAGGATGACGTTAACGTGGACCATGCTCCACACGAACCATTGTGTGAGAATGGATAAGGAAAAAGTGGCAGAACTCCCTTCGGTGTCTGGAAAGGGGGGAGTCGACCACACACCCAACAATTAGTGGCATTGCTGGTCTGGTGTGAATAATGTAACATACGGATGAATGTGTTATTACGCATGGCGAGGCGGTATGAATATTCGTGAGGAGGCAGATCACTAAACATGTGCTCTACTGTAGTATGAGCAGACATATTTACATGAGGAACTGGAAAACACAGATAGAAAGCATAACTGGTGCAGGAAATCATTATGCTGATGAATAATATGAAACTTAGAAAAACGATGCATTGAAGTGAACTTCGACTGACTCTCTCACTATGGGGGTCTATTTTATACATGTCAGAAACAGTCTAACCGTTTCACCTAGGGGAGGACTTATACAATCAAACTGGCTGACTTATTAGACCTGAGCTTTAACTTATACTCCTGTTGCGGAGTTTTCTCTAACAAGGGAGGGGTTGTAATAAAGTCTGGTGCGGGACAGTCCTTTAAAACAATGTTCTGGCAATCCTTCGAATCCTGGGAAATGTTCTTGGCAATGTCTGGTTCCGATCCTTTGAAAAGTTTTACATGAGAAAGGTGGACCCACCCCTTCCTGCCTTCCAACTTGACGGCAGTTCGGGTGGTCAAGAGGACCTGACGTGGCTCCTTCCAACGTGGTTCCAGCGGACTTGATCTGTCAAAGTTTCTGATCATCACCAAGGAACCTGGAACGATCTCGTGCGGTGCCACCTCGGTATTGTCTGGAAATGCGGCGGCAACCTGTGAACGACATGAGTTGAGGGCAGACATCAAGGAAGCTAGGTAATCTGTCAGCATATTACATGAAACATCGGTAATACTTCGGGGTCTAGGAGTACCCCACATGTTAGGGGGGCGGCCGAAAACGACCTCATACGGGGACAGACCTGATCTGGAATGTGCGACCATACGCATGTAAAACAGAGCGACTGGCAAAGCTACTAACCAGTCTACACCCTTGTCTTTACAGACTTTTGCTATACGGATTTTCAGAGTCTGATTATGTCTTTCGACTAGTCCAGCTGCTTCTGGATGGCGTACACAATGGAACTTCCACTGGTACCCTAACAACAGGGAAACGTGTCTCATGAGTTCGGATGAGAATGGCTGACCGTTATCAGAATATACGACTCTAGGGAGTCCGTATCTAGGGAAAAATTCACGAACCAACTGCTTGGCAGTGGTCGCGGCTGTGTAATCTGGGACTGGATATGCTTCTGTCCACCTGGACAAAGCGCATACAACTACAAGGACATACTTGAAACCTCGACATCGCTCCATTTGAATATAATCCATCTGGAGGACCTCAAAAGGGTGGTCAGGGGGCTGGAAACCACCTTGTTCCACCGGGACACTTTTACCTGGATTAAACTGACAACATATCATACAGGTACGGACTTTCTGCTTGGCTGCAGCTCGTAAATGCTTGTTAAACCAAATGTTCTGGATACTGTCTAACATAGCTTTTTCTCCTAAATGTGCTGGGCTATGTGCGGTGTTGATAATGACTTGAACCATAGAATCGGGGAGAAACCATGTGGCTCTACCCTTCGTTAACCATCCTTGATCTGTCTGGACCCCTCCTTGTACAGACCATTTCTTGATTTCATCAGGAGTAGCATGTGACTGTATATCTATGACATCTTGAGTAGGGTCCTTAACTGTCATGCATGTAATCGGATCTGGAATATGCGTCATGTTTACTGGAATGTCTGGAGTCTGTGCTGTAAGCTTGGCTGTGCGGTCTGCTAGATCATTACCTTGGGAAATAATGTCAGTGACTTTCGTATGTGCTTTGCATTTCATGATAGCAATAGATGTCGGTAAATGTATGGCATCTAACAGGGCTTGAATAAGGAGACCATGCTGAATCTTGGTTCCATGAGAAGTCATAAAACCTCTCTCCTGCCAGAGCACTCCGAAGTCGTGTACAACTCCGAATGCGTAACGTGAATCTGTGTAAACATTAACTTTCAGGTTCTTGGCATGTATACAGGCTTGTGTCAGAGCAACTAGCTCTGCTGCTTGAGCGGACAGAGTATCAATACGGTGTGTTTCAATAACTTCAGTGTCAGTAGTCACTGCATACGCGGCGACTAGTTCTCCTGTACTAGTTCTCATACATGAACCGTCCACATAAAGTGTCAGGTCAGGATCTAGTAACGGAATATCTGTCAGGTCTTGTCTTGGCTTTGTCGTAATGTTAACTACTTCCACACAATCATGTGTGTCTGGATTTGAACTAACTGATGGTAACAGTGTAGCAGGATTCAGGACGTTGCAGCGTCTAATTTCTATGTGTGGCTGGAACAGTGTCAATTCATAACCTGTTAAACGTGCAATTGTCAAGTGCTGAGTTTGTGTTCGGTTTAAAAGAACTTCTACTGAATGTGGGACCTGTACTGTCAGGGAATGTCCTAAAACTATGGAATCACTTTGTCTGATAGCTAGTGCTGTGGCTGCAACTGACTTGAGGCACGCAGGCAACGCCTGGGCGACTGGATCTAATGTGCTCGAAAAATAAGCACAGGGCTTGTATTGACCTGCTTGATCTTGTGTGAGAACAGATAATGCTGTACCTTCGCGTTCTGTAACGAAAAGTGTAAAAGGCTTACTGTAGTTCGGTGTAGCTAGAACTGGAGCTTGGCATAGGGCTTTCTTTAACTCGTTGAAACTAAGTGTATGTTCAGATGTCCAAGGGAGGACAGTCGATACGGCTGCCTCCTGTGTCGTTAACTGTATCAGTGGCTTGGCTAGAAATGCATACTGGGGAATCCATTGTCTACAATAAGAAGTAAGGCCGATAAAGGCACGTACCTCCTTCTGGGTTCTGGGCTGGGGAAGACTCGCTATTAGCTGGATACGGTCGGGTGTCAACTGCCTACCCCTCTTGGACAGCAAGTGTCCTAAGTATACCACTTGCTGGACACAGAATTGAAGCTTTGAAGGTGACACCTTGTGCCCCATCTCGGCTAGAAAATACAGAACTGTAAGTGATGCTCGCTCGCAAGCACGTTCAGAACGGGCTGTGATCAGTAGATCATCGACATACTGGAGCAGGGCAGTGTCAGTTGGCATGTGAATATTGTCTAGTTGTCTCTTGAGTGCTTGACTGTAAATACTAGGGCTTTCTGTGAAACCTTGAGGAGCGCGTGTAAACATATAGCTCCTTCCATTTAAACAAAATCCGAAAAGAAACTGGCTGTCTGGATGAATTGGAACACTAAAAAATGCATTCTTGAGGTCAATAACAGTGAAAAAACATGGCTTCGGAATCAATGGCTGTTAACAGGGAAGAGATGTCTGGGACAACTGGGTACTGAGGAATTATACATTTGTTAAGTTCTCGTAAATCAATCACTAATCGATATACTGGGGGTGCATTTGGATCAGTACGCTTCATGACTGGAATGATCGGAGAATTGCATACATTGGAGTCAGTTTCTACAACTACTCCTTGAGCCATGAGCTCGTCAATAATTTTGGATAAGGCTGCTACAGCCTCAGGTGGCAATCTGTACTGCCTGATTCGTGGTAACACTACACCTGGTTTGAGAGTCACACGATAGGGTGTGATTTGCATGTAACCTACATCAGTTGGACCTTGCGCCCATAAATGCTGCGGAACATTAGACAATCTTGAATCAAAATCTCGTAACACATAGTGACCCTTAAAGTCACGTAGGAACAGACGTATTCCTTCTGGGGAACAGCAAATAACTGCACCTAACTCTTTCAGTGTCTTAATACCTAATAGATTTTCTGGACATGACTTAGTAAGTAACAGATCAGTAGTACGGGACAAGGGACCTACTTCTAGAGTAACTGGCTTTGATATCTCATTAACTATGGGTTTTCCTGAAAATCCAAGGGAAACATTTCTTGAGCCTGAGAGCGGAGCCCCTGGAACTTCGGCGTGACTAATTGTGGTCCTACTTGCCCCTGTATCGATCAAAAACTTTCTGTCTTTCCCTAATACTTGACTGTGAACATAGGGACCTTCTTGATCTACAGGTATCTCGATGAGAGGCAAGCCTACCTCCCTCTCTAGGCTGTTTCATGAATATGACTGGTACTCTGGATACTCGGACTGTGCATACTGGTACATCTGCGATGTAACGTGCTGTGTTGCAGCAATAGGCTGCGGTACTGTAACTGTCTGTGGTGCATTCTGTGGCTGAGGAATCTGTGAAACTTGTTCTTGTCTCGGCGGACGTGGTCTTTCTTTAGTCTTACCAGTAGCTATGTTGTGTTTCAGAACTGCACACTCGTTTATAAAATGACCTGGCTGTTTACAATAATTGCAGTTCCCTTTAACGGGAGCCGCAGGATGACTGGCTTGATTCGGACCCCTCTTCTGACTGTCTTGAGGAATAGATTGTGCAACTAGCACTTTCATTTTCGTGTCTTTCATACGTTTTCTTTCGTGTTCTTGCTCTTCTCTGATTCTATTCTGGTGATATTGGAGCATCTGTAGCATCTGGGACGGAGTATTTGCTTGCCAGGTGCTTTCGACTTTCAAAACTCGATTTTTAATTTGGGGACTTGAATTCTCGACTAATTTGGTAACGAAAAGATGAGGGTATGACTCACTACTTGTCTTGAGACCACTATTAATGCTGAAACATTTCTCAAATCTAGAATAAAAATCACTAATGTCTTCATCTTGTTTCTGTTTACAGGCTGAGATTGCATCCCAGTCTTCTTTCCTAGTTGTCAATAATCTGGGTAAAACTTGAATCAATAATTCTGGTAATTCTTTACATTTATCTCCAAGACCGGTACCTGGTACTCGTGCCTTGTCTTCAGCTTCTAGAGCTGCCCAATCGATCTTTTTCTCTCCCACCTCCCATTCTTTTTCTTTTAACTTTTCATACACCCCTGCGGGTAGCAGAACCTTTAACATTTTAATTATATCTGGGTACGTGTATTCTCCCATACGGAGCATGTCTTTTAATTCTCTATGGAACCCTGCTGGATCTTTGTCATGACAGGGAATTAATTTTTTCATTTCGAGAAGTTCCATCTTTGAAATTGGAGTGTATACAAACACTCGTTGCATATCGCCACCCGCCCCTTGGACTGGGTGGACTTCTCGTAACGGATTCTGTCTGTCTATATAGAATGGTTTACGTTCTGGGGGTGAGACATGAACAAAATGCGGGTTCAGGAACGTTCTATACTTGTGGCGCTGTTCTAGAATAACACTAATTAAATCGGTACCTAGACCTCTCCATCTGTACTGGAGTAACTCGTTCAGGATATCATGTAACGGGCCTGGATCAGAATGTTGACCCTCATACAGAGTAATGAGGTGCTGGATCATATACATACCCACCAGTCGTTGCTCGGCTGGGGGCAGTTTCAGAAACATTTGTGCCACTATTTCGTCTGGAAAAGTGGTAGAATCAGTAATCCATCGGACTGCTGATCGGGCTAGTTCTTGTTCATGCATGGTGCTTAATTCGCTATAACCGACTCGTGATTTCAGAATGTGATCGGTAGCTTGAAATACTTGTTCTAGAGAACCTTGTTCTGGTGTTGGATGATGAAAAACAGACTTGGGTTCTGGACGTAAATGGCGATCTGGAAATCTGGATTTTCCTACATACGCTATTCTGGCGGGATTCTCGTCTTCCTCTTCAGGATCAGAGATACTTTCTTTCTCGCTTACTTGTGCTGCTATACGCTGTTCGTGTAACCTTATTATTTCTTTACGAATTTTCTTGTACATACTTTCCATGGCACTAATGGTCTTGTGCTTACCCTCGGCTATATTATCACTCCACCTTGTTAGGATTCTCATTTCGGCGGGATCTTTAGACTGGTAATCTTGTTCTCTTATTAGACAATTGATCAGGAACTTTAATATCATGAGCTGAATCTCGGCTTTCCTTTGAGACATAATCTCGCCAATACTTTCTGGATCATCCCCTGTACGGATGAAACGATATATTCTGTCTAGATCTTCTTTCATATTCGGCAAGGTAACTAGATACTCGGTCACCCTTCTTACGCGTACGGAATATAAACCATATTATACTCGCCTGGGACTGCGTCATAGACACATTCGGCAAGGGCTTGTCTGATTTCTGTAACAGACTTATTACTTTTTGGAGTACGCTGTGATGCTTGAGCATGTAATTCGAGTGCTGATAAACGCTTGTGTGGCGGCGGGGTTTGAGGAGGACCTCCTCCTGCGGCCCCTAGACTAGAATCGTCGACTGACATTCTTCGTGCTTGCAGGGTCGGTAATTGTAACGTGGGTTGAACTTGTATGGCAGGCTGACCCGGGGGTACCGCAACAGGTACTCCGGTGTCTGGAGGAACGGGAAGTGCCTGATTTACAGGGACGGGCGGAGCACGAACAGGATTTGCATATTCTGGAACTGTGTCGTCCAAATAGGACGAAATAAAAATATCAGCTGCGGTCGGTTTGTGACGCAGCTTGGTCGGAACTAATGGTGGCGGGAAATTACTGGGTGCCTCTGGGGTCGCTTTTAGCAAGCCTTCGGCAAGGAGAGGATACATACCCTTAATAAGGGCATGCCTCTGTCTATCTGACTGTTCGGCTTTGACTTGTTCACCTATCTCGATTAATTCTCTTTCTTGGGCTCGTTCTTGGGATTCTCTACTTAACTCTGACTTTCTGACTTCCTTTTCCGTTCTTTTATGAGCTTCCTTACGCCATAACTCGATGGCATCTTTCTGTGACTGTCTGGCTTTCTTTTTCCATAATGCTTCTTCTACTCGCATGATACATTCGGCATCCCATGTACCCGATACGGGCCATCTATACTTTTCTTCTAACTGTTTGGTATATTCTACCCATAAATCTAGATACAATATGGCACTTATGCCATGTTTCTGATACATAAAGTGACCTGGACTGTCCCTAGGCGGAACAGGAACTGCTGCTTCCAGCAGACCCTTTCTAGTTTTTAACTGACGTAACTTGGAAAAGAGCGGCATTCTAAACTTGAATCGGAACACAATACAATACACGAAAAACAATAACAATTGGGAAAACAATTCAGGCATACCACGACATTGGAAATACATTAAACAACATTATAAATAACAGTTCGAACAGAATACTACCTGAAAATACTGAAAACAGAAACAGAACAGAATTCTCGAGAACGGAACAGACTAGAATTACTGGATGCACTGCTATAACAGTACGGAACATACCGGTCCCATAAAGGAACACATCAAGACCCGTATCCACCTAGGTGAATACTTCGTTTGTGGGCTTGGGTACCACCAACCCACGGACCAGGAGTCAATTTAGACTGACCCTGTCTAGACACTACCCCAGCAATGGTACTCACCGGGCAGCACGGAACGGAAGGCCTCGGACGGGACTGGACTATGACGACGAACTTCGGACTTCGGACTTCAGTTACGGGTGGACCTCCGGATACCTCGGACCTTGGACTCTCGGCTTGGGCTCTGGTCGGGACTCGCCGCGTTCCTCCACCGTCTCGTTCGGATGCTGGACCGCCTCCTCCGTCTCCTCCGTGGGCCTGAGGGATACTTGAAGCAGAAATATCTGCACTGGCCAGTATGGTTCCGTCACGACTGCAGAGGGTCAGGGGGTCGGCGTGGCTTCACCGACGCGTGGGGAAAGGGCAAGTCCCTATTCGGGCGCCATTATGTGGTAAATAAATAAATAATACCCTATTTTTGACTAGACTTATAGCATAACAGATAGCTCAATAAATAAGAGTCAAGATTCGAGGTAGTAGGAGTTTCTGCAGGTTTATTACAGCATAAGGACAGGATCAGGACAACCTGCATAGGAACAGAATGACAGGGCCCAGCAGGACAACTGGGGCCCAGCAGGGGAAAAGAGGCCCAGCAGCTGCTGGGGCTAGGTCTGGGATGAGCGCGCTAACATTCAATAACATAACATTGATTTATATACATAGCGCAAACACATAGCATTACATTGCAGTAGGCGTAACAGTGGGTGGAGCAGAAGGCGTGACGTGTAACAGTCGCGAGAGATAACAGTAATAAGAGGTGTAACTGGGAGTTTACTTAGACATGTGATGTAGAACGTAACAGAATATGTCATGAATGGGCGGACACATAGGAGGGGGCTACCTAAGGAGCCGGAACCTCTAACCTAATGGTGCGCGAAAACTGGCAATGACGTGTTACTAGGAGAAGCTGGGGGCTACGAACTCTGTGCTAGGAGCAGAGACTAAAGTCTGGAAGGTCGGAGCGACATGTACCTAAACCCTATCTGGTATCTAATGTTTAGGGAACATGTTGATATAAACTAGAAGTCATGAGGGGAAAAGCTAACCTGATTCTAAGACTGGACCATGCATTATTCTACATGTAGTGCGTGATGAAGAATATTAAATGACCATTAAATACAGTATTTCTTCTAACATGGAGACGAGAAGGCTAGACAATGACGGAAACTATTGATGCAGTTCAGTAGCTTAGGAATGCAGAGGAGGAGGACTGAACTGATAGCAGGAACTATAACATACTTTTGGCAGACTCAGAGGCAGAGCCGGGGTGCACCGGGCACTGCAAGGCAGGAAGTAAGTGAAAGGTCGAGGATGCAGGTGGGGGCTGTATCGCTCCTCAGCGAGGCTTTCAGGAGACAGGAGCTGAAAACTGTGGTCCGGGCCCTTTGAGGCCTGGAAACGGGGATTTTATAATGGAATAACGTGCACACTGAGAAACGTGGCAACATTACTTTACATAGGCCTGATATTCGTAGTATTCACGAGGACTGGAAACTAACATACTAGAGGTGGACACAACTGTAATTGCGTCTTCAATCAGAATGGGGAATAACATATGCATATTGATCATGCACACATAACACATGATGGATGGGGCGTAGGGACACAGAACATGGCAAAATTTACTTTTCCACAGTGGTTAATGCTAACTTTGGTTTGGCTTTATCAAAACATGTGGTGTAAGGTGTCAAACACTTTGGAATACTACCCCCCACCAGTTCTGGCGGTGGGGGTGGCATTCCACCCTTCTAGAGGGAGAAGACATTTGGGTTCTGGTTTACCCGGTTAAAGTTAAACAGAGCCTCAGCATCACAAAATGGATGCTGCTGCCACAAACATGAGTCTGCCCTCCTGCTGCTGGACGAAACTCCGGCAGGGAAGGCCTGGACAATAGGTTTCCTGCCCAGGGAGGAGCTGGCACCTCCCCAGACAGGCTCTTTGTGTTTTGGGGCAGGGTGGGCTGCATTCAGTGAATGCTTTTCAGACACTGCCTGGGGCACATTAGGTGCTCCATGCATTTCCCAGTTCAAACTGGTTGCTGGGGCACTCAGTCCTAGCTCTGGTGCAAAACTGGACAAAGGAGAAGGTGTGTAACCACCCCCACCCCAGGTCCACCCATAGGAGGGACCTTAGAGTTAGTCCAACCCCTAAACTTACTATAAGTATAGAACCCCAGTCCCTAGGACTTTAGATTACCCTGGACGAAACTCTGAAACATATATCCTGGACCTTCAACATTTCATTTCGACTGAAAGATTGAACACATCTTCCTTGTGGTCAAGGAGTGACCACCCTGTTCAAACAGGCACCAATAGAAACTTTGCCGGTCTGCATTTCTGAGGCTCCCTCCGGATCCCGAGGAATCTGCGACACAGGAGACAAACATCCAGACATCTCTGACCCCGACCTTCTTTCACAGCAAAGTTGAGACCTGTGGCGGAAACGAGAGATGTGGGACCGGAACTCCTGGACATCCTGCATTTTGCAAGCTGCACCTACTTCACGAGGTATCTTGAAGTTATGCATTGGGGTGCTTGAAGCCACAGACCCAAGCACTGTTTCCACTGAAGCTCAGAGGCCTCCATTCCACAAGTGTCCCGTGGGCCTGCTTTGTGCTTTTCTGCTCAACGTGTCTTCACAGGTCCTGGCCCATTGGCTAGTGAGCCCCCAAGAAGACAATCATTTACTTACCTTGCTTTCCTAATTGCTATAGGTTTGCTCCAGCTTCCCTGCAAAGGAGAAGCACCACAGACCTTGCTGGTCTGCACCAAAGCCTATTTCAACATTTTACGTGGGTTGCGTTTACCAAGTATTGTTGGATCCAATCCAGATACCGACACCACAGTCAATTAGATCCTTTGTGGTACAGCTTGAATCCTGCTCCTGGTTGTCGTCAACGCCTCCTGGACTTCGTGGCTGAAGAGACAAGCTTCACCTTTTCACCTGAAATCACCCGACATTGTCTGGAAGCTTTCCATCGCCATCCTGGTCACTGGCAAGTGACCCAGACTCTGTTCCTTCTGCTTTCAGGTTCTCCAGATCTTCAATCCACCCTTGGTTCCACCCTGACACTTTTCCTCTGGTCGCATGCAGCACTTCTTTGCAGCTCTCCATTGAAAACAACGATGAAACCTGACCCGAAAAGACACCTATGCACCCGGTTTCCCTGGGTGAGGTAACACGAGTACTCCGGTGCTCCCGTGGGTCTTGACTCTCAAAGTGTCCTAGGTTAAAAGGGTTCCATCGTAGTCCATCTGGAAGTGTTCTTAAATTGTAAATTTATAACTTGTTTGTTTCCCATAGAAAGTCAATGATAACCCACGGCTGTGTTTATACACTTCACGTGTCTCCCGTGGGCCTCCTACTTCCTAACCCTTGGTTGTTCCTAGAAGCCCCTGCGATTCCACAGGCCCTAGGCCTGCTTTCTATTCATCACGTGGTTCTTATACCACTACTTTAGTATATGGTTTGTGAGGCCCCTAGGGCAAAAGGTATACTGTGCAACTTATCGTATGCTAATTAAGTTCCTTGTATTGTACTTTTAGCTCTGACCTCATAAAGAGTGCAGAGGGGTTGTGTTTAGAATAAATACATATATATTTGATATATACCTTGTGTGGTGTGCTTTCATTTGGTACTCAAGAGATTATAATTGGTAAAACAACTAGCTTAATTCGCTCTTTGATGTCTTAGTCTGAATACTGCTCGCCATTGCTACCCCTAGGATAGCTTTATATAAGGTAGACTTTACAACCACCATCAATAAGGGTCGATTAGTCTGGTGCAAGGTGCCCACTAGAACTAGTGGACATCATATGGCAGGCTAACTTCTCACAACAGGGCAAACTAACTTGTGAAATTCCTGCCCCGGAGACCATAATTTTTGCGGGGGCTCCTGGCAGGGGCGTAGCTTTAGAGAGGTGTTTCATAATAGGGTACAGGAGCCTTCAGTCTGTTTTCCATTGCCCACATTTTATTAACAGTGACAGTTTTGGAGCATGTCTCTTATTTCATGCTTCACTTCAAAATCTGCAATGGAGAGAGCAATGAAGCTTGCCTGCCAACTGTAAAAACAAACATGCACAAGCGGAAAAACAAACAAGAATAAGCGCACACAGCAGCAGGGGGAGTGGAGAGAGGAGGGGACCTGCGCAATTCCCTTGCGGGAGCGAGCAGCAGGATGCGATAATTGATAACATATGGCGCCAGATGCTCGCTCCCACAAGGGAATCGCCAAACGTGCACGCGTTGCCATTGAAAGCAATGCAACCCATGCACATTTTTGGGCGAAAAAGGGATCCAATGGCTAAAGGTCTTTTTTCTATGCAGCGTATGCGCACTGCGCAGGGGGGGCCTAAAAACCATACCGGTTACCTAGAAAAAAAGGGTGTGCCCTTGTGAGGTTCAGGAGCAGAATGACTAGCGCATCCTGTAACAAAAATTAAAGTAGCATCAGAACTGCAGTATTGGCATTATTATATAGGGCTTTCATAGGAAGCCTCTGTTATGAACAACCTTATCAAAATGTGGCTGTTCACTGTAGTGACGTCAGTCACCAAAATGGAAAGGGAAGAGCTCACTCCCTCTTTGTTCTGCCTCCTCTCCTAGGTCTCTAAAGATCTGGGCGAGGGGGCTGAATGGCGGGCTCACACTCGATCTTCTCCTTTTTGGTCTCCACAGTAGCGCTGTGCCAGCACAACTCACTTCTCCCTTCTCATTGTGAGTCCCTGCATACCCATACAGACAGGATAAGACAACCCATGCGGACAAGCAGCTTTCACAGAGCCTCTGTGAGCATTGTACCGGCTCTCTTCTCTCAGTGCGAGACAAGGGTGTGCAGCTTTGAGCAGAGACAGGGCGGTATGGTACAGAGAGTGGTGGGAGTGGATAGCATGAGGTCAGATTTTTTAAAATTTAATATTTGGTTTTGGGCAGGGAAGTGGGAGTGGCGAACAGGAGGCCAGGTATTTAGTGATTATAATGAAAGAATATTTACGTGTCAATGCTGCCCCCAAAGGTCTGTGGGTTCAGAATGCCCCTCGCATTTTTCTAAAAGATGTAGCCTTCCACAAAGACTGGTCCTCTATTTCATGGAAGTGCACCAGAGATTACCTTGTTCTCATTATAAAACAGCCACAAGACTGGTAGAAGCACTGACTAATAAGATACAAGTCAGTGAAGCCAAACTCAAGACGACAGTCCAAATTTCAGTCTAAAAAAATAGGCTAGATGAGATAAACCGAGAGATGAATGAGACCAAAGATTACATCACTCAAAATAAGATCCAGAGTGAAGATCTGAAAAGGTTCTCATTAGAAAAAATGCACCCCTATGCAAGAGATGATTATGTAATTCCTGATCAGGGTGATGAAAAATCAGCAGGAGAGAACTCCAGTAATAATTCTGACTGGAGCAGTGACAATGGAAATTACCCTAGAAGAGGAAGAGGCCAATACAAACGGAACACTCGCCAATGGGGTAACAGATGGCAAACACCAAGATACTTTGATCAACCACAACCGAACTTCCAACCATACCTGCCGAACTATAATGGATGGATAAACCCTTATTTCCTAGGACCACAACCATTGGGTCCTATGATGAACATGCCACAACCTCCTTTTTTAGGGAGAGGCCCAAACACTTGGAGAGGGAGAAGAAGAGGAGTAACATGGAGCGACCAAGAAAGACAAGTGCACTCACGCAGCATGACGAAAGAACAACCAGGGCCAAGCACAATGAGCCATTGGTAGTCAACCTTACTGATACAGTTCTCACAATCGATCAAGAGAACGTGTTAAATAAAAGTCTAGGATTTGTTCCAACTCCCCCACTTGACATCTTTAAAACAAGATGCAAATTGGCTGAATTTTGTAGAAAAGTCAAGCTTAAAGCCTTCTTTACGAACAAGGAGCACAAGGAATCTGAGAGTGACACCAATCTCAGACCAAAGTCGACTTTCTGTCCATCATCCCACATGGTATCTGTGGAAGTTCAGGCTTTTGAGCAAGTCATTATGAGAGATGTGGAAAACATAAAACCCGCTAAATATGACAAGACAAGAACAGAAAGCAATGGAAGATCTAAGTAAAGTTGACAATCTAGTGATCTAACCAGCAGACAAAGGGGGAGCAAGTGTCTTCCTCAGCAAACAGGGATACAAACAACAGAGTTTGGATCTACTAACTGACCATAGGTTCTACAAGAAAATAACCATCGATCCAACGAGTAGAATGCAAAGAACAGTTGACCTCATGGTAGAAGAGGCAGAGGTGAAACGGCGGATCTCTAAACAGGAAGCTGATTTTTTGAGAACTAGATCACCGCGTGTACCATTTTTCTACTCATTACCCAAAATCCATAAAAACAGAATACCTCCACCAGGATGTCCGATTGTCTCTGGGCAAGGGTCAGTACTAGAACCCTTATCTCAGTTTGCAGATCAATTCTTGAGACCGCTAGTACAAAGTACACCTACATACCTGAAAGACACACGGGATCTCTTGAATCAACTACAACAACAAACATACGTTGAAAGAACCATGTACTTAGTAGGACTCGATGTAGAACGGCTCTACACGAGCCTCCCTCAACAGAAATCTCCGGACACCCTGGAGAACATCCTATTCTCTGAAGAGTGGACCTATAATACACCAAGGCATTTTGTCCTTGAGTGCTGCAGGTTAGCGCTCACTGAAAATTACTTTGACATTGAGGGGACTCTCTACGAACAATGCCATGGTACTTTCATGGGAAGTACCTTCGCCCCAAGTGTGGCAGGCTTGTATGTAAATAATTTTGAACAACAGTAGATACAAAACCAAACTAACCCCTTTTTGCCACAGATACGATTCTGGGGACGTTATATCGATATTGTCATCATGATATGGGAATATTCCCATGAAGTATTGCAAGAATTCTTGACTTGGATAAATAATAGAGATGAATGCTTGAAATTCACCTGCATATCAGACAAGAAACAACTGGATTTCTTGGATATCACTATTTAGACTGAGAATTATACTTTCTGATGGATACATCTGCCAGTGGATTCCTCACCTTGTGAATATCCCCCTGCGTCAGCAAAGTTCGGAAAATTCTTTGCAGCTCGCCGGCGTGGATGACGTCACAGGAACGCACGACATCGCGCGCGGCTCCGCTGACGTCACCAACTCCATGATAGGCCTACGCCGGCGTGATGACATCAGTTCCCTTTTTTCCGCGTCATCGACGCTAACGGTTTCGGGGAACCTCTGTAGCTGTTGGTAACTTTGTTACTGTTTTTCTCTGTTTGGCTTCTTGCTTCTTTGTTTGTCGCTGAGAATGTCGTCTAAGAAGACCGGGTTCAAGCCTTGTGGGGAGTGTGGCAAGATGATGTCGATAACGGACCCGCATGAAGATTGTATCTGGTGCCTGAGTTCGGACCACGATGTCAAAGGCTGTTCTTCATGTAAGAAGATGAACCCGAAGGCTCTTCGAGAGAGGGAAGCGAAACTTCTGGTGGCGAAGTTGAAAGGTAGAAAAGAGAAGAAGGCTTCGAGATTGCATTTGAGTAGGGCGAGGTCGAAGTCAAGGTCGAGGTCTCGCACGGTGTCGCCTTCGAAGTCGTCTTCTGGTCATGCTTCAGGGTCAGCGAAGAAAAAGCATAGGAAGCGAAGGCATGGATCTCATCATCACTCCGGTAAGGACTCGGAGTGGAGGCCGAAGTCACCTAAGAGGAGGCATAGAAAAGATGAGGTATCTCCTTTGATTGGTGTTCCAGAAGGTGAGGCTTCGCCCTTGGAGCCGCCGGTGCATTCTCTGGCTCCGGTGTTGGTTCCCTCTACGGCGCCATCCCCGGCTCGAGAGGAAGAAGAGGCTCCATTACAAGAGGGCTCGGTGACTCCAGTAAATCCGCCTGTGGGAGAGGAGGCGAATCCGGAACCTCCGAGAGGGCATCCTATGGGTTCTTACCAGTCCTTCCCAGCTCCAGGTCAAGACCCTACTTCGTTTTTAAACGCGATGTATGGAGTCTACTCGAGAGCTTTGTACCCCCCTGGTGAACCTTCGGGTCCCATGGGTCCTTTAGCATATAGTTTAGGAGTCCCCCACTCCTATGCTCCAGTTCCTTTTATGCCATTTATGCTGGCGCAGGCATTGCCTTGGCATTTCTCGATGCCGCCGAAGTCGTCGCCGCCGATTCCATCGACGCCGGCTCCGACTCGACCTCGCGAGCAGCAGTTTGGGCTTCCGGATCCGATCTCGACGCCGGCTCCATTGTAGTCGGTCACGGATCCGACGGCGCGGCTCGTGAAGGAAAGATCGAGGCGGGAAGCTCAGCGTCTTATAGAGGAGCAGAGATATAGAGAGGCTGAGGCTGAGATGGAAGAAGGTGAGCTTCAGGAGGACTATTTTGATGATATGAGGGAAGCTAGTGGCTTAGAGCTTTCCACTGCATGGGAGCTGTCCTCTGTTTCTGATGCCCGTTCAAACGACGTTGCACCATACCATGTGGTCATTAAAAAGGCTGCGGCTCTTTTAAATTTGACTTTGCCTACAGCTGAATTCAAGGCTAATATATTGACTGAAGTCCTTCATTCCCCATCTTCGGTTGTAGAACCATTGCTTCCTTTTAATGAGGCTTTGACTGAGCCTATATTGGAGGTTTGGAACAGGCCTCTTACAGCTCCTGCAGTGGCTATGGGTGTTGCAAGGAGGTATAGGGTAGCTCCTGGTGATCCTGAGTTTCTATCCTCGCATCCTTTGCCTGACAGTCTGGTTATACAGGCATCCTGTTTGAAGAAGTCTGTTGGTGCTTTCCCTCAAGTGCCTGGGGATAAGGAGTCCAAGAAAGAGGATCAGACTGCGAAGAAGATTTCCTCTTCTGCCAGTATGGCTCTAAAGTCGACCAATGCCACATGTCTCTTGGGGAGATATATGCATGCTCTGATGGACTCTGTACGGCAGTTGGCTCAAAAAATTCCTGAGGACAACAGGCAGGATTTTGATGAGGTGTTGGCTGATACACAGGCGGCTGCACGTCAAGTGATTCAAAGTGGACTTGACACTGCTGATTCAGTTGCTCGCATTATGGGAACTTCTGTTGCCTCTAGAAGGGCTGCTTGGCTGAAGTCATCTGACTTTTCTGAGGACGTTCAGGCAGCCTTGTTGGATTTGCCATTTGATGGTACCGGATTATTTGGCAAAAAGGCTGATGCAGCTTTAGAAGGATTTAAGGACAGTAGGGCTACTGCCGATCTTTGGGGCTGCAGTCCTGAGGCTCTGTGACTAAGAGGTATAGAGGTTTTGGGCGTTCATCCTTTCGACCCTACCGTCAAGTTTAACAGCAGCAGCAACAGCAAAATCCGCTATATAAATCCTACAGGGGCAGACAAAGAGTTTGTCCTCGAGGACGTCAAGCCTCCTCCTTCTCTACCTCCTTCACTTCCCAACCCCCTCCATCATCAGCAAAGCAGCCCTAGATCCGCCATTCCGGATCATGTGGGTCCTGTGGGGGTCGGCTTACCCATTTTCTACGGGATTGGGAATCGGTTACATCAGATCTTTGGGTTCTCAATCTCGTAGAGAATAGGTATGCTCTTCCCTTTCGGGAATTTCCTCCGGATTACCCTCCTTGCCAAGGTTTTTGCTCGGAGGACCACCTGCAACTTCTGCAGGAGGAAGTCCTGGCATTGTTGAAAAAGGGTGCGCTAGAGGTGGTTCCGGAGCAGGAAAGGGGTCAGGGATGCTACTCCCGGTATTTCCTGATTCCCAAGAAGGATGGCAGACTTCGTCCAATCTTGGACCTCAGGATCTTGAACCTTTACCTGAAACAGGAGAAGTTCAAGATGCTCACCCTAGCTCAGGTTATTCAGGCGCTGCTGGAAGAGGACTGGATGGTGTCGATCGACTTGCAGGATGCGTATTTCCACATTCCCATCCTGAAGTCGCACAGGAAGTATCTCCGTTTCACAGTGGGATAGCAACATTACCAGTTTGCGGTCCTTCCGTTTGGTCTTACTACTGCACCTCGAGTTTTCAACAAGGTGATGGCTGTGGTGGCAGCACATCTCAGAAGGTCGGGGATACCTGTATTCCCGTGTCTGGACGATTGGTTGATAAAAGCAGAATCTCCACAGACTGTGCTCCATCATCTGCAAGTCACAACTCAGTTGTTGTACAAGTTGGATTTTTCAATTAATGTACCCAAATCTCACCTGGTGCCCTTCCAGCGCAACCTGTTCATAGGTGCGGTACTGGACACAACTGTATGTCGAGCATTCCCTCCACCTCAAAGGATTCTCGACATACAGGGAATGATTCATTTATTTCACAATGGAGCGGTCGTTCCAGTCCTGAAGGTCCTTCGCCTGCTCGGTCTGATGGCTTCCTGCATTCTGTTGGTCAACCATGCACACTGGCACATGAGGGCACTCCAGTGGTGTCTCCGCAGGCAGTGGTATCAACACAACGGAGATCTCAGTGAGTCTGAGGCAGATGCATCTTGGTGGGGTGTGGAAGGCAATCTGTCTCAAGTAAAGCCTTTCCATCTACCTCCATCGGTTGCAACGGTGATAACGGATGCATCCACTCTAGGGTGCGGTGCTCATCTGGGGGATCTGGAGATCAAGGGCCTTTGGTCTCCAGAGGAAAGGTTGCTTCACATCAACCTTCTAGAGTTGCGGGCAATACGTCTGGCGCTCAAGGCCTTCCTCCCTTCTCTTCACGGTCGGTCGGTTCAGGTCCTGATGGACAACACCACCGCGATGTGGTATGTCAACAAGCAGGGAGGAGTAGGGTCACAGTGTCTCTGCAGAGAGGCTCTGCGTCTCTGGTCCTGGGTTCAGGATCATCAGATTTGTCTGATGGCAAATCATCTGGCCGGAGTTCTGAACGTGCGTGCAGACAGTCTCAGTCGGCAGTTGTAGGAGAGTGGGGTCTGCAATCCTATGGTCACCACAGATTTTTGCTTTTTGCTTCACTGGTTTACGACTTTCCCTGGCTGTGGGCCTGCTAATCAGACCCACAGCCTAGCTGTTCTCTCTCTAAATTGACATCCATGTACTTTAGGTGCATTTACCAATTGGTACTGGGCCACCTTATCAGTCCCTGTACAGTGTACCTTAGGTACCCAGGGCCTACCAGGGGCTAAAGCATGTATTATGCCACCCCTGGCTGGCCATCTAAATAGACACAACTGGCTGCTAAGACAGCTGGGGCAAGGTGGTGTAATCACCCTTTGCTGTAGATATAGTATACCTATATCTAACCCTAAAATGGACACATAATCTCCTATCAGTCACTCCTATGGCAGGCCTTATCGATCCTGAAGGCAGAGTGCTTGGAATTATGTGAGATGGTGCTCTGGCATGAGCTAAGCCCGTCTGTAGCTTGCGGAACCAAGTCCTAATAGCTGTTCCATGATAACGCTATACCATATACTCTTAAGTGCATTATCATCCTCGCGGTGGAATGCTAACTCTGGTATAACATTATCAAAACATGTCGAGTAAGGTGTCATACAAATTGGAATACTACCCCCTCGCCAATTCTGGCGACGGGGGTAGTATTCCACCCTTCTAGAGGGACACGACATGTATGTAACTGTGAACCCCGGTTAAAGTTAACTCGAGCCTTGGCATCACAAAATGGATGCTGCCACCACAGACACAAGTCTGACCTCCTGCTGCTAGGAGTCCTTCCAGCGAGGGAGGCTTGGACAAAGGGTTTCCTGCCTTGGGAGGTGCTAGCACCACCCCAGACATGATTTTGTGTATTGGGTAGGACAGGCCTGAAATGAATGAGACATGCCTGGGGCACACAAGGTACCCTGTGCATACACCGGTTCAAACCAGTTGCTGGGGCATCCCTGCCCCAGCTCTGGCGCGAAACCAGACAAAGGATAGGAGGTGTAGCCACCCCCCTTCCTGGTCCCACCCAGGGGAGGGACCTAGTCACTAGTGCAGCCCCCTTTAGGAGAATAAAGGTAGGAGCTGGTCCCATTCCAAATTAGATTATCCTGAACAACTTACAAGAAGAAACTCTGGACTTCGACGTTTTGCTCCACAGAAGACTGAAGAATCTCCCTTGTGGACAAGGAGTGTCCACCCTGCAACTGCAGGCACCATTAAGCGTCCAGCGGCTTCCCTTTGTCGTCTTCCTTGAGGATCCAGACTTCAGAGCCCGACGAGACCCAGATTCCCAGACCTCTCCGACCTCAACTCACATCTGCAGCACAGCTGAGATCCGTGGGTGCGATGAGACACGTGGGACCGGCCATCTTGGAAGAACCTGCACTTCGCTTCCAGCACGACTCCCGAGGTAAACTCAACCAAGTGCTTTGGGGATTAAGAAGTCCCAGCCCCTGCACAGAAGATCAGCCCTCCAGCTTCCATGAGATCTGCGTGGCGCCCTTCTGCTTGTTTGCTGCTTGGTGCGTTGTCTGGTCCCTCGCTGGCTGGCTAGTGACCTCCTAGATGACGAACTTTGAAAACTACACTGCTGGTCTGGTTGCTCAAGACTGGCCCTTGCTCCCTTCCAAAACAGGAGCACCCCGGACTCTCCTAGTCCGCACCAGACGCCTTTTTCACTCACCGCGTGGGTTGCCTTTGCCAAGGCCTGTTGATGCCGAATCCGGAACCAACACCGCCGACAGCGAGAGCCTGCGTGGGACAGCTCGTGCCTCCATCCTGGTCGTCGAAGACACCTCCTGGTCCACGTGGCTGCAGAGTCAAGCGTCCACTCTTCACCTGATCGCGACGACGACATCTGATTCCTTCCTGGTTCCACTCCAGTCACTGGCTAGTGACTTTGAACATTGTCCCCTCTGCTTTCAGGTCTTCAAGCATCTCTGATCCACCCTTGGATCACACCGGACATCTTCCTCCTGGTCGCCTGCAGCATCTTTTCTTTCAGGCTCCATAGACTTCAACGCAAAAACCCGACACGACTTCGCACCTATGCACCCGCAGCCCGTGGGTGAGGTAACGAGAGCATTTCGGTGCTCAAGGGTAGCTTGACTCTCCTAGTGTCCAGATTCACAGTCGTTTTAGTCCTAACTAGTCAGGATTGTCCGTACTCACCTTTTTCTTGAACTGTACTGTCCATAGACGTTGTTACGCATCTCGCGTGTGAGTTCACACTCTGCACACGCGTACCGTGGGCCTCCTATTACTTACCTAAAGTTAGGATAGTGTAGCCCCAGCGATCCTACAGCTACTGGACAGCTCCATTCCTTCTATCGATTTCCTTATACCATTTACTTAGTATATGGTCTGCCGTGCCCCTAGGGCACCATTGTAATTTTGTGCAACTTATCGTATTTTTCCTAAGAGATTGTCCTGTGCTTAGCCCTCTGACCTCATAAAGAGTTCTTAGGTGTTTGTTATTAATAAATATATTGTTTATTTTCATAACAACCTGTGTGGTGTCCTTTCATCTGGTATTCAAGGGGTTATATGTGGTAAAACAGCTGGCTTCACATGCCAAAAGAGTTTAGCCTAAGACTGCTTTGTCCATGCTACCATTAGGATAGCTGGTCTATAAGGTTGACTTACAACCAATCACCAGAAGGGTTGTTTGGACTGATACAAGGTTATCACTAGAACTAGTGAGCATCATATATCAGGCCAACTTCTCACAGCAGTTTTCATCCGACCACGAGTGGAGGCTTCATCCAGAGGTAGTTCATCACGTCTTTCGAACGTGGGGAACTCCTCGGGTGGACCTGTTCGCCCCTCACAGGAATGCTCACTGCCCGTCATTCTGCAGCCTCCAGTTTCCGATGCAGGGAGCCTTGGCGGACGCGTTTCAGTTGAGTTGGGACTCACAACTCCTTTACGCGTTTCCTCCCATACCCTTGATTCCTCGGGTTCTTAGGAAGATTCGCCAAGACCGGGCCCAAGTTATTTTGATCGCCCTGGATTGGCCAAGAAGGGTGTGATACACAGACCTTCTCCACTTCTCCTCGTGTCCGCCGCTCCGTCTCCCTCTCAGGGCAGATCTCCTCTCTCAGATGGAGGGTCAGGTTCTACACCCCCACCTCCAGACCTTACACCTTCATGCCTTGAGATTGAACGGGGCAACCTGAATTCCTTTTCTCTCCCACATGATGTGGTGGATGTCATTTTATCGGCCAGGCGTGACTCCACCAAGTCAATCAATTCATACAGATGGTCTAAATTAGTGACTTGGTGTGGGGAGAAGTCCATTGACCCTTTGAGGGCTCGTTTGTCAGATATTCTTCTATTTTCTCTTTCTTTAGCCCAGCAAGGTTTTGCTGTGGCTACAGTTAAAGGTTATCTTTCGGCTTTCTCTGCATTTCTGTGCCTGCCGAATCAGCCGTCCTTATTTAAATCTCCTATTGTTGTAAGATTTCTCAAGGGCCTTACAAATAAATTTCCTCCTACTCCTTTTATTGTGCCTCAATGGGACTTGAAGCTGGTGCTTATTTATCTAATGGGTTCCCCTTTCGAACCTTTACATAATTGTCCCTTGAGGTTGTTGTCTTTTAAGACGGTTTTCCTAGTTGCAATTACCTCGGCAAGGAGGGTAAGTGAGCTTCAAGCTCTTAGTTTAAAGCCCCCATTCTGGACCATTCATGCTGAACGAATGGTTCTTAGGGCCAGGGCTGCTTTTCTGCCTTAGGTGGTAACTCCTTTCCATCTAGGACAGTCTATTACCCTTCCTACCTTCTATCCTCCCCCTCACCCTTCCAAGGAGGAGGAGCGGGTTACCATCTGGACCCTAAGAGGGCGGTGAGCTTTTATCTTGATAGGACAAGAGACTATCGAGTGGATGACCAGCTCTTTGTTGGATTTGCTGGCTGCAGAAAAGGAAGAGCTGCGCACAAGCGCACACTTTCGAGAAGGATAATACTATGCATCAAGATCTGCTACGCCCTGGCTGGTAAGGAACCACCAGACGGTATAAGAGCCCACTCTACTAGAGCAAAGTCATCAACATATGCTTTGTCTAGGGGTGTTCCTGTTGAGGACATTTGTAGAGCGGCAACTTGGGCCTCCCTCCACACTTTCGCGAAGCATATTCACACTATGTGCGTTACCTTGATTAGTTTGTACTGTGTATACTGTGTATATTTCTAGTGCTGTTGGTCCGTCCTTGTGCCTCGAAGGCACGGAAAAAAGGGCGGAACTGATGTCATCACGCCGGCGTAGGCCTATTATGGAGTCGGGGACGTCATGCGTTCCTATGACGCCGTCCACGCCGGCGAACTGCAAAGAATTTTCCGAACGTTGCTGACGCAGGGGGATATTCAAAATGGGAGAAATCCCAAGGAAGATACTATATCCCCCAGAAAAAGCGTTACCGAAGGTAAGTAATTTGTTCTTCCAGACAAAGACCTTCTATAAACCCACGGCAAGGAACAGCATTCTGTCTTATAATAGCTTCCGTCCTCGACCTTTGAGGGAGAATTTACCATACAGCCTGTTTCTACGTATAAGACGTAACTGTAGCACTCTCAAGGATTACAAAGAACAATCTAAAGAGTTGGAAGGCAAGGTAGCGAAGAGATGCTACCCAGTCAAGCTCATCAGAAGATGCCAAAAACTAGCTCGCAATCAACCAAGAGAGAGCTTGTTAGAAACAACACCGCAAGAAACTATGGTTGACTTACTAACCTGCGTAACAAACTACAATACGTCATCAAATGAGATAAAGAAGATTATAAACAGAAACTGGAGAATTCTCACATCAAATACCCTTCAATGGCCCAAACCAAGATTCGCAAATAAAAGAACTCGAAACATTAACGACTATTTGGTACATACCAGACCATCACCGGTAAACTGTAAAGAAAGCCTGACTGCATCTTGGAACTTGAGCCCCATTGTGGGCCACTATCCATGCGGATCATGCGCAGTGTGCAAACTGACAAAGACCACTAAGGAATTGCAACTACTGCCTAATTTTACCTGGACATTGCGTCAACATATGAACTGTAACACAACCCATGTGTTATATGATCACATGCCCATGCCAATGCAGGTATATAGGTATGACTTGTCGCAAAGTAAAATTACTCACTGGCGAACACAAGAGTAACATCAAATGTAAATGAGCTACTACCAAGATGAGCAGGCATTACATTGAGAATGACCACTCTGCAGATGATCTAAAATGGATAGTTTTGGAGACACTGTACACCAAGACCCACAATGCAGAACTTGTCATTTTTGAAAAGGAACAACGTTGGGTTCATCACGTGAAGACAGACAGCAAAGGACTGAACGATACCATCCCTTGGCACACGCTGTAAAAGACATCTGAAAGTTTCATTGCCAGTACATGTTGTATTTAACACGCGGATACATATAGTATCCCAACAAGTTGACACAGAAACTCTTCTGAGGAAAAATATACACATTTTTGTCAATATGTGAATAACTTCAACTGAAATGCTGATTAGAACTCTCCAAAGTTATTCTCCACAAGATACATGAATGAATGAACAGTATCGCTCTAGGAATTATGCAGTGACCCTTTAAGCAAGTTGACTGTTTTAATTCTTCAGACGTTTTTATCAATATCCATAGAGAAGTCACACTACTCCGAATAGACATGTCTTTAACATGCCAGCCAGGACTGCCAACCAACATGGGTGGTAGAGTCCTACCACCATTTCCACAGCAACCTCTATGTAAATGGGCTTTCTACATGGCCCTGCGTCTACCGGGACGCCGTGCAGAGTCAGAACAAGTCAGTTACTTGTTGGCACGGACTTGCCCTTGCTCACTATTGTTTGAGAAAAGGGCGTTTTAACAATAACAGCGACGTACTGGTCTCCGTATGATCATGACCGTCCTTAGTGCTATAGCTTTGTTTTTAATAGCGGAACTGACTCTGTGAGGACCCTACAAGCAAGGCGCACACCATGGCAATTAACCAACCTACGCCAAGCACATAATGTAATGTAACCTACATGATGACTGCTAAAATACTAACCTCAAAGCAAGTTAGGCTCGCGAATTCTTATGTACAAAGGTACATGCTCGTGCACACACGACTCGACAACGTGCCATACTCACCAATTTTTAGACAGCTGAGATACCTTGTATGCCTTTCTAACGGAAACCAGCAAGGTATATCAAATTTTTATCTCAATTAATCTGCACTTTGAACTGTAACAGCATTATTGATATACTAGTGGTACAACATTCAAATATCTGGGACACATAGGGTACAAACTTAAGAATTATGATAATACTTACTTCTTTTCTTTCTTATAATTCCAGATACTACAGATCTGAATTTACAAATGCAGGTGGTAAGTTAACCTCTGTAATTAGGGGATGCAACAAGCTTCCTATAGCACATTGGTCCTGATGAAAGCCTTTAGAATTCACAAGAAGGCTGAAACATGTCGACCCAATAGTGCGGTAGACTGGTAACTGGGTCCACGATCGCACCTTATCTGTTTTTACTTTCTCACATGACCGTTTTCAAAATAAAACATTTTGTGCAATATAGGGATGTAGAGAATTTTAATTCACAGCACTTGAGCACCTGCACATTTTCACTGTTCTTAAATCTCTGAACACTACTGGAAAATCAGATGGTCTACCTCCAGGTGGAGGACAGCATGCAAATTATCTAAGAACCCTATGATGATGCTGTAATGTTACACCTAGCGGTACAAAAGGGGGTGGTGATGGACGGAGCATCTGAACCAACCAAACACTCACACCCAGTCAACAGATCTGGGTTTAATCCATCACCGTTCTTTAGCCCACTCTGCCACCCCAGTTCAGACATGGCCATATGCAAATCAGTCTGACCCTGTGCCTCATGGGAACAGACCAGCCCGAACCGCCAAGCCATGTCTTCCCTGGACCGGAAACAAGCTTCCTAGGACCGGTTTCTGGCATTTCAGCCGTCTTCAGCCAGGCTTGCTTGAATCCAGTGGTAAAGTGAGCAAGGGACTCACGTCTGAGCATACTCTGCCAACTTATGGCGAACAAAGCGGTACAAAAGGGGGTGGTGATGGACGGAGCATCTGAACCAATCAAACACTCACACCCAGTCAACAGATCTGGGTTTAATACATCACCATTCTTTAGCCCACTCTGCCACCCCAGTTCAGACATGGCCATACGCAAATCAGTCTGACCCTGTGCCTCATGGGAACGGTCCAGCCCGAAATCGCCAAGCCATACCTTCCCTGGACCGGAAAAAAGCTTCCTAGGACCAGTTTCTAGCATTTCAGCCGTTTTCAGCTAGGCTTGCTTGAATCCAGTGGCAAAGTGAGCAAGGGACTCACGTCTGAGCATACCCTGCCAACTTATGGCGAACAAAGCGATACAAATGGGGGTCGTGATGGACGGAGCATCTGAACCAATCAAACACTCACACCCAGTCAACAGATCTGGGTTTAATCCATCACCGTTCTTTAGCCCACTCTGCCACCCCAGTTCAGACATGGCCATATGCGAACCGCCAAGCCATGCCTTCCCTGGACCGGAAACAAGCTTCCTAGGACCGGTTTCTGGCATTTAAGCCGTCTTCAGCCAGTCAACAGATCTGGGTTTAATCCATCACCGTTCTAACCCAGATCCATCACCACCCCCTTTTGTACCACTTTGTTCGCCATAAGTTGGCAGGGTATGCTCAGACGTGAGTCCCTTGCTCACTTTGCCCCTGGATTCAAGCAAGCCTGGCTGAAGACAGCTGAAATGCCAGAAACCAGTCCTAGGAAGCTTGTTTCCGGTCCAGGGAAGGCATGGCTTGGCAGTTCGGGCTGGACTGTTCCCATGAGGCACAGGGTCAGACTGATGTGCATATGGCCATGTCTGAACTGGGGTGGCAGAGTGTGCTAAAGAACGGTGATGGATTAAACCCAGATCCGTTGACAGTAGCAGTGGGATTTTGCCTGTGAGCTTTTCGCGGAAGAGAGAGGGAGCAAAGCGGGACTACAGGGTCCAGGAGCCCCGCAATCACCGACACCTGTGCTCCTCCAGCTACAGCCCACAGCCTATATCTTTGCTCTCGCCCCCCGCTACGCGGGACGTGCGTCGGCGAAGCCCGGGCCAAGGGCGGGCCCGTTTGAGCCCGTTTGAGGCAGGAGCAGGCTGGGCTGGGCCTACTGTCTAACGTTTGGTTTGGCACATCGGTGCTCATCACAGTGCGGTAAGACTCATCGCCTTGGCTAAGCCTCTCCAATTGGGGGGCCTTAAATTTGCGATTTGCCCAATTGATTGCAATGGCGACTGGCGCTAACAAGGAAAAATTGGGTTAGTTGTGGGGGAGCATGATGGGAACATTGGATTATTTTATCATGAGAGCTTCGAATGTACTTGCTCAAGAGATAGCAGTCACGGAATGACAGCTATCACTCGATCCACTACCTGCTAACCGCTTATCTTTGGGTGGCCTCATGTCGGACCGTCCTCCTGCTCATGGTCCAACTACCAGTAGTGACCATCTCTTTATGGTGGACACCTTTTTTTTTTTTTCATTTCTGAAAACCTTTATTTTCATTTAGTGCAGTTTACACAGCTTATCGCCTACAACCAAATATAACTTTGGCCGGCAGCTCCATTGATGTAACATCTCTCAATCCGTCATTGAGTCATAACAATTGTTTGCTCATACACAGCAAGTCGCCTACAACCACTTTGGGCCGGCCGCGTCTCAAAACTGATTACCATTGCATATCCATATATCAGGACATGAGTGCAACAGCAAACATATGCCAGTGAAGTGTTATAACCTCAAATTAGCTGAGCATGAAGGAGATGTTCCCACCAACCGACACACCACCTAGTAAGCATGACTAAGAAGATCTGGTGTAGGTGCATCCGACTCATGAAGGTAAGTGCATGTATAACGTTACATAACTTTAACCAGGAACAACATAGGTCGCAATAACAATTTTCATCTTAAGCGGATATAGCATTTAAGAGCCCTTCTCAGGAGCATCCATACAACTAGCATACATAGTCTGGCAGACGCCACGGGAGCACAGCACAACATGCCTCGAGCCATCTGCAGTGTGAGAGCCTGATATTAGAGGGGAGTAGCTTTAGTGACATCAGACAAGGACAACCTCTACCTGAGTGTCTTGTATGTTGAGGTGAGATATTGGGGGGGGGGAAGTGGGGAGGAGGGGGTGAGGGATTGCACTGAAGGGGAGGGGTGGAAGGAGGGGGGAGGGGAAGTGGGGGGACCAGCCATATCCTTTCATTTCTGGAAAACGGGACCTCAATGCAGTGCAGGCACACATTCATCGCCCATTGATGTCACTTCCACAGCCGAAGTGGGAGTCGTCGCTCTAGCTCTAGTCCATTGGATAAAGGGTTCCCAAATGTCTCGGGGTCTGGATGCAGCCGGCATCAGCTCCCAATAGGTGCCCAATTGTGTGTGACCATATGTGACCGCTGTCAGCCAAGCATCGAACGTTGGCAGTTTCTTCCGCCCCCATCTGAGAGCAATCTGTCGCCTCGCATATAGTAATAACAAAGCATGCAATTTCCTACTGCCAGGTGTGGTGTCCACTACCATACCCAACAGGCCCAAATGTGGGGAGGGGGCGTCTAGTCTACCAACAATTTGGATAACTGCCTCGAATACATCTCCAACATCTAGCGTCATCCCGCAAGTTCATTCTATGGAGACTCACTGGAGTATGGTAGTAGCGATGTAGGAATTTAAAATGCACTAGCCGTAGCTTGTAATTGGGGGACAGTTCCAGAAGTTGTTTACAGCAGAAGGACCATTGGTCGTCGGATAAGGGAGGGTCTATTTCCTCATTCCAGAGGGCCAGGGATCTAGGTGTCACTATTGGGGCCTGCTCCTGCATCTCATTAAATACTCTGGTCACTAGCTTCTTTGGGGAGGAGCGAGCCAAAACGTTCTGTAGTGCATTGAGTGTGGGCGGGACCTCAGGGAATCCCTCCCATAGGGCTCTACATGCCGCTTTCAGTCGGTGATACGCAAACATTTTGCCAAATGAGATTGGCGCCCCTTCTTCTGCAGTCCTCTGATCTCTAAACTTCCCATCCGGGTATAAGTCAGCAACGGTGTGCATCTGGGTGCCACCGAGGACCAACTGTCCCCCGCAGTGCTCCAGACAAGCCAGCATAGGGTTGTTTTTCAGTGGTATGGCAGGTGCAAACAATAAAGGTAGCCGCGCTCGCTTTTCAGCTCTCGCCATGCCCAGCGCAGAGTATTTGCCGAGTCGACATCAGTCATTGGGCGTGGACTTTTCTGGTAAAGGGCGACCACCGGGGACAATGATGATAGTGAGTCCACCTCGACCGCCACATGCGGCTGATAGGGAGTGGGGTAGGCCCAGAAATGCAACAATTGAGCTTGCGCACAAAGGGTATACAGGTGCATATCTGGAGCCGCCAGTCCTCCCTGTTTAAGCGGCAAGGTCAGTAAGGCCCAAGACATCGGACCTGGCCGCCCGCCCACACCAGAGCAAGCAAGTGGGATCTAAGACACCTAAAGAACTGCACAGTGAGCGGTATAGTAATATTTGTGAATAAGTAAAGGAGTTTCGGCAAGACTACCATTTTGGACAGGGCCACTCTACCAGCAATAGACAGTGGCAGTTTAGACCATATCGCTACTTTAGAATCAAGCCAGTTAATCGCTCTCCCATAATTTAGCGTCCAGATATCTTGGAGATTGCGGCTCACCCAGACTCCCAAGTACTTGACCTCATCTGCAGTCCAACGCAAGGGGAACTCGGACCGCACCTCAGGGGTGCTATCTGTCAATGGGAATATTACCGATTTAGACCAATTAATTGATATGTCCGCGAGGCCTCCGAATTTGACAAACTCTCTCAGCAGAGGGTCCAAATTAACTAAGGTGTTCAGGACATATAGGGTGACATCATCAGCGTAAATGGAGATCAGCAGGCTACGGGAGATGAACCCAATCCCCCTAGCAGTGTGATGTTGTCTAATTCTGACCGTAAGAGGTTCCATTGCGATGGCGAATTGGAGGGGCGACAGAGGGCAGCCCTGCCTCGTACCCCTGGTCACTGCGAATGGCTCCGAAATCATTTTGTTTACGCACACCCTCGCTGTTGGGCCCGTGTAGAGGAGCCGGATCTGGGCTATAAATAACGGACTAAAGCCCATTCGCTCCAGTATCCGGAATAAATAGGGCCATTCAAGGGAGTCAAACGCCTTTGTGGCGTCTAAGAAGACCGTTGCAGCATGCACCGACGGTAGTAGATAGTGCAACACCGAGAACAGTGTCCTTAGGTTGTGTGATGTCGATCGCCCTGGTATAAAACCTGATTGGTCCGGGAGGGCTACCATCGGAAGGAGTGGTTGGAGACGTTCCGCCGCTATTTTTGCGTATATTTTGGCGTCAACATTAATCAATGAGAGCGGCCTGTAGGAGTCAAGGGAGTGTTCGTCCTTGTCCGGCTTAGTAGCGTAATGATCAGGGCCTCCCGCATAGATGCCGGCAGTATCCCAGTTTCCAGGGATTCCGCATAAACCGCTTGCAGTCTCGCGCCAGTTCTTCCGAGTAGGCCTTGTAGAAGGCCGTCGTCAGGCCATCAGGCCCGGGAGCTTTGTTCAGTGGCATACTCTGAATCGTCTTTTTATTATCCTCCACTGTCACTGGGATTGCCATGTATTGGCGGTGGGCATCATTGAACCAAACTAGCGCAATAGATTCAAGAAACGCTTCCAAATGTTCAGTAACATGCGGTTGCGTCGTAGAGTAGAGACCAGCATAGAAGGTTCTAAATTCCCGCAGCACCCGTTCTTGCCCTGTTACAGCACCCCCGTCCGTTGTCCCGATCATGTGAACAAAGTCGGCAGCTTTTTGTTTATTGATGATTCCCACCACTGTGCGACTTGGTCTGTCCCCTTCCCCGTATCTTCTGGCCTCCGCATGTTTACCTAGGAATTTGAGTTTGTGTTGCGCCTCCTCTACAAATTCCAACAGTTTCTCTTTGATTGCAGATGCAGTCACCGGGTTAGGGGTGGTACAGAAACCCTTTTCAAGGTCCCTTATTTGCCCCTCCAACGCGCTCAGTGTACCCCTAATTGCCTTCAGTACGCCTGCTTGTCTTGCATTACATTGACCTCCGATCACCACCTTAAATGCCTCCCACAGGGTGGACTCCGTGGACACTGAGCCCGAGTTCAAAGTGAAGTAGTCAACAATGTCACCCCGTATCTCCTCTTTAAAGGCAGTATCCAGAAGTGCGTGTGGTGGGAGTCGCCAGCTAAATGCCCGCGTGCCAGTGCTCGGGGGTGATAACTCCAAAAGGCACGGTGAATGGTCTGACAAGGACCTGGCAAGGTGACTCACCCTCGTGGTCCACGCAGCCACGTCCGGAGATACTAACCAAAAATCTAATCGAGACCATGCCGCGTGCTGTGTGGAAATGCATGTGCCTTCTCGGGTGGTAGGATTGCGCACTCTCCAGACATCTATCAGGTTCCCTTCAGCCATAATGTCTCGGAGTGCAAGGTTTGTATGTGGGTGCGATTGTTTAGAAATCCCCTTGCGGTCAAGTGAGTCATTCAATACCACATTGAAGTCCCCCCCCCCAGATGACTGTGGAACACTCCACTGCTGCGACTCGGGCCCAGACCTCTCTGAAAAAGTTAGGCGTATCTGTGTTCGGGCCATAGACATTAACCAGCACCACCGAACTTCCACACAGCAGCCCTTGAGCCACGATGAATCTCCCCCCCGGGTCAGTGTGCACGCATACCTCCTTCCAGTCTAGTCCTCTCCTAATCAATATGGCAACCCCCCTGGCATAGTTTGAGAAGATGGCGGAGTGAATTATGCCCCACCTGCTGTGTTTCAGCCCCACCGATGGCTGTGAATGTAAGTGAGTTTCCTGCAAAAGGCAAATATCAACCTTGTGCCTCTGTAAGTAAGAATGCATCAGCCTCGCCTTTCTGCCATCATTCACTCCCCTAATGTTCCATGTGACAATGTTAATTACTGCAGTAGGCATACCCATTGCACTTGTAACAACCTCACTCGTACATACTCCCCCGAACAGCAAGACACATGCATGCTCAATGTGAATAGGACTCGACAATTCAGCAACCTGTTCCAAACCAAATGAAACAAACCCCCAACTGCCCCTCCCCTCCCCCACCCACTCCAACCCCCCAATCAGGTTGTGTGATAATCCCCCCATCAGCACGCGAAGCGTGTAAGTAACTGAACATTGGGATGCACCCCAGGAGGGCGAGCATCCCCGGACATACTACCCTGTTCACACAGGGTGGTCATGGAGTCCATGTAGGTGTGAACCGTGTCTTTCCCCGGCGCCCATCAGCGTTTTAAATTCCTTCATCGTCACCCCCAGCAGAGTACTTCTAGCTTAAGGAAATCGGTATACATATGGCAGCTAGGCAGTATTGAAATACAGAAGTATTCTCCCAGCTTCATCCAGAGTGTCCAAACCTCCCCAAGCAGCCCCGGAGCCAACCCCCACATGTTATAGCTTCAATACAAGAAATAAATCAATCATTATCACTTAGCTGATCCACTTCTGTGCCTTGCTGCGAGCTCGGGGTTTTCCTTTTCGTGCCACAGACATGTTTAGCAAATTTTAAGGCAGATTTTGCGTCGACAAAGAAATGATCCGACCCTTCATGTGTGACCTTCAACTTGGCTGGGTATAGGAGCGCGTATGGCACTTGTGCTTGTAGTAACAGCCGTTTTGCAGGTAAGAACTCCCGTCTTGCCGCTTGTACCGTAGGTGTGAAATCTGGGTAGAAGGAGATGTTATTTCCTTTGTGGGTTATTTGGCCTTTCTCGCGTGCCAGCTTTAGAATCAAGTCTCTATCCTGGTAATTGAGGATCTTCGCGAGAATGGGCCTCGGTGTTCCACCCACTGGCGGCTTCGGGCCTAGCGCTCGATGTGCGTGCTCCACCGCAAACACTGGGGACAAGTCTGAGTCAAATGGTTCACGGAGCAGATCTGTAATAAATACCTCCGTCTTCCTTATGTTGGTTGTTTCTGGAATCCCCGTGATGCGGAGATTGTTTCTTTGGGAACGCACCTCCAAATCATCATTCTTAGCTTTGATTACCATTACCAGCTTGTCCATATGTAGGAGTTGTTCCTTTGTTTCGCGTTGAAATTCCACGCACTCCGTGTGCCGATTATCCAGCCCATCAAGTCGCGTTTCATGAGTTGCTACTTGCGATTTCACCTGGTCCATCTGTGTGGTCAGCATGTCCAGCTTCGCATCAATATTCCGTAGGCTGGAGCGCACGTCCAGCATCAGAGTGCGAAGATCTTCCTCCCGGTCTGTCCCATTATCCTCTCCCCCGGCCGCACCAGTCCCTGCCGGCGGCGTGTCTTTGGTCTTCGCGGGCCTGGCATTGTCAAACAAAATTTCGGTTCTCCCCATGGCGATCACCAGATGGGTATACCCGTCGGCAGCACCATAAGTATGGCTCACCTCCCAGCACCCCATGCGCAGCAGTGCAGCCCAGCGCCCGAATCACCGGCCCTCCGGATCTAATAAGGGCGAGAGCGGTGCGCCTCTCACCGCCGGTCCGCTTCCCACCATCTGTGTCCGGTGCGTACGGCAGTGGTATCCCGCCCGGGTGGCCTGCAGGGGCATGGGATTCTGGACGTTAATGGCCCACCTCTCCAGGCAGTACTATCACTCACCCCTCCTCCCCGAGTGTAGCCCTCTGATGATTCTAAGCAGGGCGGCGGTGGGACCCGTATGACGGCAGCGTCAACCGCAGGGGCTGAGAGGGTGCGCCCGGATGGGAGTCTCCACGCCAGGTCCAGGGGCCCACACCCACAATGGCGGCGAGGTTCACCTCTCCCGCGTAGTATGTGCCCCCGTCTGGACGAGCGGGCTTCACAGTGACAGTGTGCTCTGGCCCACAGCATATAATGACAGCAGTAGCACAGCGAGTTTTGCACAAGTCTCGCAGACCACAGCCAGCAGAGTTTAGGCACAGTCAGGTCCGCCACCTCACAAGGGTCGGAGGATGGAAGACCCAAGATGGCGCCCCTCGTCGTCTCCGATCACCGCCGGCACTCACCGTGTCTCCTGTCCACTCCGCCCTGTCGTGTGTACCCCTCCGGGACAGCTGCAATCTGGGCCTCCCTCAGTGTCGTCCGCTCCAGGCCCGCGGAGACGCCAGCCGTCTCCGAACCGCACCGCCGGGTCCGTGCAGGGCCCAGAAAGCAGCAAACTATATTTCCGGCTATGCGTGGAGGAGGAGCTCACCATCTCGGGTACCTGCACGGGCCTCGCCCTGGGTCAGTCCACACTGCCACCAAATGTTCGTCAGCCCGGGCAGCCGAGGAGCTAATAATCGCTCGCTGCAGTCCCCAGGGTATCAGGGTTAAGGGGCGCTGGTTTTCAGCTCACAGGGGCGCCTCGTTGTAGGATTATTGAAGGATTTGTTGCCATGGCCGGCGGAGCTCGCTCAGATGGCGGCCATTTCGCAGTCCGGCTAGCCACGCCATGGTGGACACCTTAACATCAACTGGGGATAGTATTACAGCCTTGCCTGATTCTGTGCCGGAGAACAGGGTACAGGATCAGCTCTCATGTGGGTCGAAGTCCACCACCTCCGCGAGAAGAAAGGAACTCTCAAAGGATATGCAAAGTGCTAACAAAAAGAAGCGGGAGGGTGGTCACTTGGAGAAATCCTGTCGCAACAAACCAAAACCGACAAGGATGGGAGAGTAAGGACGGAAAACCTTGGGACGGAGCCAGAGATACCTCTAGTGGTTCCGATTGTTCCCAATATACCAGAGGTCCCTGTGCCCATACTGAACAATGCTTTTTGGGACAAAGTGGGGGCTATAATTGCTGACTGTTTATTACCACTCACAAACAGATTGGCTGCTACTGAAGAAAATGTAATATCTCTTACCAATGTCTCTGCTCGGAATTCTGGGGTCCTAGCCAGGTTAAGTCATGTTAGTAACAAACAAACCTCTCAACAACAACTCCCCTCCCGAATACCTGACTGTCCTCTAACTTCACCCGATTTAAACAACACGGGTGCAGTGAGGTCGGTGGGAGACGATCAAAGTGTACAGGGGGCTGGGAGCTCGGAAATGGCTAAAACAGGGCCTGTTTCGAATGTTGCTAACTGTGCATGGGAACAGCATCCCCAAAAGAAATTAACACCCAGGAAGGAACATGGTGTACCTTCACACTACCAGTGTAACAACAAAACCCCGCTCATAAGAATTGATTTACCCCCTGAATCCAGCCCATATGTAGTGGTTCTAGCTGGAGTACCTGAGCTGAGGAACGATAGCGAGGAATCATACTTGACACTAAAGAATAAGGTCACGGACTGGCTTAACAAAAACAGACCACTTCCACCACATGTAACTAGTGAAATTATATTTATCCGCAGAGTGTCATGGGTGGGTCACAGAGCAAAGGACACGAAGGGAGATTGCATCTTGATAATTTTCAGAGACACACGGACGGTGTCTTACATCTGCGAGTGGAGTCAGCCCAGACCCATGTCAGTTATCCAGTCTCTTCTCCTGTCGTATTTTTATCCCTCTGGCTTACTGCACACTAGTCCAGGCACTGAACAAGTCTGTAATATTGCAGGGTACTCAACAGTGGGTGGTTTCAGTCGGGGCAGGTGCACAGAACCCCTACTCCCCTCGGCCGTCCTCCTGCAAAACAGATATAGCTGCCTGGACATGGTAGACTGACTGATCCCATGCAACTTGCAGTCCACTTTTGTGGATAAAAATGGGGCAGACTGTGAGACAGAGTGGAGGGAGTCGGATGATGGCACTGCACCAATCTCTAGCCCTGTAGGGGGCAGGAGTGTTGCAAGAAGCATGGCGGATACACTGACCCTAGCTATTCAAAGTCACAGCCCACTCCCTATTGATAGATCTAAGGAGTTTGTAGTGGACTTAGCCCATGAAAGCCACCCACTGCCCCCCTTGCCAACCATAGTGGGTCTCACAGGGGAGGCAAATGAAGAGGCACCTAAGAGTCTGGCTGTGGGCGCAGGGGCAGAGTCACTTAAAATTCTATCCTGGAATCTGGCAGGGTTGACTAATAAGTTGACCTGCCCTGAATGGGGGTCTTTTGTGGACAAATGTGACGTGTGCCTCTTTCAAGAGACCTGGGCTCGGACAGAGCATCATCGGACAGGATTTGCTTTGTTCTTTACCCCGGCAGTATGGGGAGGGAGAGGTCGTCCGTCAGGGGGACCAATATTTGATTGGATCACATTTGGGTCGTACAGTCAAGCCACTAAATACCTGTTCTAAAGATATTCAATGTGTAATCCTTGTTTGGTCTAATGCCTTTAAGCTAGCATTGATCAATGTTTATTCACGCCCTGTCGGTATAACTAAAGAGTCCAGTACTATCGAGGACCGACTGTCCCTCTTCATTTCAACAATCCCGAGTAGTACCTATCTTCTGGTGGGGGGCAATCTAAATTGCCACTTGAGGGTCTGAGGGAAGTCGTCCTATCGGCAGAGGACGATCATTGGTCCATCCCTATGATACAGGCTCCATCACCTGGGGCATGAACCCCGTTAGCTATACAGATCATGCCATTAACCCTAAACCACTCCCTACGAGCATGTAACGGTCACTCCCCCTCTGAAACCCCAGCCAAACCTACTTTTAACAAACCTGAACAAATGTCCCATCTTGATTATATCCTGGCTGAGACAAGGTTATGGCCAAAGGTAATGGATTTTAATGTTGCCACAAGAGTGGATAGCGACCATAACTCCCTAATTTTGGAACTGGGTCTCCCTAATTCCAGCAGGAGTGGTGCTTTACTTTCCGGGGCTATCGATGGTGATCTTACCCTATCTAATGATAGGCGTAGAGTAAGATGGCATAAATTATTGGAACACCCGGAACAAATAGAAAAACTTTATAGTTTGGTGATCCCTTCTTTCATAGAGGTTGCAGCCCTATTCAATCCTCCTCTGTCCCCTGATTACTTAAATAAGATGGAGGCTCTCCACGAGGGCTTAGTACTCAATCTGGCAGATGTACTTAATCCCCGGGTTCTCCAGAAGAGAAATAGGGCCCCCCTTTGTTCGTGGTATAATACAATTTGTAGGAAGGCCAAAACAGAACTCTTGCCGGATATAAAAGATAATAATTGAACTGCTATCAAAGACAGGAAGGCACACTACAAAAGGATAACTAAGTGTGCCAAGGAAGAATGGGATTATGATAAGTGGTCCAACCTAACACTTGCGCTAGCCACTAAAGACTCTCGGAAATTTTGGTCAATTATTAATACCGGCTGTAGTGAGCCGAAAGCAGCCATTGAACCCAATATAGCAGCGGAAGTCTGGGAAGGCCATTACTGGGTCTTGTACTCCACTGAGGGTCTCCCTGACGACCCCGATAACATTTTAACAGAATCTGTACTCAACATGCAGTTAGAGGTGATTGAGTTTACGGAGGTGGAAGTTTGCAACGCAATTACTAAACTTGCTACAGGCAAAGCACTAGGCCCGAATAAACTCCCAGGTGACCTCTTCAGGCACGAGCCGAAAATGTGGGGTCCGTTTCTCCAGATTCTTTTTAATGCGATTTTGAGAGGCATGGTTGTTCCCTGTACTTGGCTGGGCGCAGAGATTGTCCCCATATATAAAAAGGGCTCTCCTCTGCTCCCATCCAACTATAGACCCATAAGCCTCATTGATGTCCCCCAGAAAATCTTTGCGAGACTCATTCTGGATCGCCTACAAGACTGGATAGAGGAGTTCACAATTCTTAGTCCCTATCAGGCAGGGTTTAGGAAGAATACCTCCACTGAGGACCACATTTTTCATTTACTACTCCTGCATTGGAAAACGGTGAGAATAGAGGGTGGCAGCTTCTATTTGGTATTCGTGGACTTTAGCTCTGCATTCGATCTTGTTCCCCGGGGGAAGCTCTGGAGTGTTCTCCTCGAGCTGAGCATTCCTACCCACCTTCTATCCGTCCTGATGAGGCTGCATGAGGCTAACTTTGCCCAAGTTAGATGCGGGAAAAGCGGCGCTTTGTTGTCTCGATTTCCTGTTGGCAAGGGGGTAAAGCAGGGTTGTGTCCTTGCACCGACCCTGTTTTGCCTCTATATCAATGGGGTAATCGCGCATCTTAATGGAGTACTGGACAACGATGCTCCTAAGTTAGCTGGCGACAGGGTGCCTGCCATCATGTTTGCTGATGACACCCTCTTGCTCTCTAAATCACCAATGGATATACAGCAAACATTGGATGGTTTAGAAGAAATGTGCATTGCTCGGGGACTGGAGATCAACTCCCTTAAAACCAAATTCATAATCTTCAATCCCCCTAGAACAACTCGACCAAATCCAAGTCTAGGGAAAGTGAGACTCGAAAGGGTAAATACCTTTGACTATTTGGGGGTTACCATCAATGAGAACCTAACGTGGGGTCCCCAGCAAACCAAATCACAACTAAAATTGGCCCAACTCTCGGGAGGAATACTCAAACTATCCAACAAGTCCACTAATAAACCTGTTGGTCTCCCGCTGGAAGTTTATAAATCGCAAGCAAGGGGTGCCATTATGTACGGGGGTGAACCCTGGGGACACTGCAATAGGACTGAAATTACCAGGGTTGAGAATACATTTCTAAGACAGCTGTTAGTACTTCCAACTAGTACCCCGCTCCTTCCTCTAAGGTTTGACCTGGGGATTAGATCTATTGACGAAGAGTTAGCATTAAAACCTCTCAGGTTTTGGGGCAGGCTCTGGGTGCCACCAGAGCTGATAAACTACAGACAGGAACTCAAAGAAATACTGACGCATCCGAGTGCCCTGAAAATCCCGTGGCTCATGTTTATTAAGAATGAGTTCACAAGGTTAGGAGTCCCTGCTCTATGGTCTGACCCTGAGAGGGAATGTAAAATCATCTCACGTATCACATTTGCGAAAATCTATCGTTCTGACAAACTTAATGCAGCACTATGTAATTCCCAAATTGGTTCTGTTACTGCTCCTTTCTTGCATGTGAAAGACTTTTATCTGTTTGAGCGATTTTTAAATACATATACCCAATATTAGCAAAAAAACTGTATGTCCAACTGAGGCATGGAGTTCTACCCGTACGAGCATTTACCAGCAAGTGGTCATCTCTTGCTTTGAAGAACTGCCCAGCATGCAAATGTGATACCCGAAACTGAGCTCCACGTCTTCTTCTTTTGCCCGGCGTACGTCAAACCGACGCGGTATTAGCTCATACCTCTGTGCAAAAATCTGGGCTTTCGGCACTGTATGCAAGCGCTCAGAGCGTTAAAGTCAGACACAACTGGATGTATTGTATTTTCCGTTTCTCAATTTTTGGCAACTATGCGGCATAAGCGCAGAACCTTTGTTGATAGAGTCTAAGTCTGGAATGGCAGTTAATGGATTCCCATTGTTTTTATAAACCCCATTGTTTTTTATAAATTATTTTATCTTCACTATTTTTAATGGGGCTTCCACATTTATGGATTTTGCCTAATTGTGTCTATATGGAAAATGTTTTAGAAACTACTTTTGTACTAGCTGATCAAGTTTAATATTTATGTGGACTGTTTTTATATGTTTACAGTTTACTTTTTATGGTATTTTACCGAAATAAAGTTTTCTTGATGATGATGATGATTGAACAACCATGTCTTAATGCCACTTGTGTGGCTAGGCCTAGTGCTCAAGACAGAAACAGATCAAACCAAGGTTAATGGAAGTCGCTTAGCCTGGGCTTCCATTGACCCTGGTTTGATCCATTCCTGTAGCAGGTACTAGGCCCTGTCACACAAG
This sequence comes from Lissotriton helveticus, assembly GCF_964261635.1. Classification (NCBI taxonomy): domain Eukaryota; kingdom Metazoa; phylum Chordata; class Amphibia; order Caudata; family Salamandridae; genus Lissotriton; species Lissotriton helveticus. Next base: position 513,335,133 of record NC_136068.1, read on the forward strand.
TGGGGCAGCGTTTTATCGGCACAAGTGAGGTAATGCAAAGTGGTAGGAGTTTTGGGAATTCTTTGCTGATTCCAAAAGATTCCATTGCAGAAGTGGAAGGAACATGTGTGATTTCAATTAGTGTTTGAGGTTTGCAAGGGTTTCTGGGTACAATTGCCTGATGAGAGCCACACATACCATGCACACTGGACTCCCCTGGCTGTCTTGTTTTCAGAAATGTGCAGGTTTGACTAGGTGCCGACTGAACTAAGGCCCAAAATCCACAGCTACCCACAAAGGAAAAAAACAAGTATTTCTTTGTAAGGGCCATATTTATATTTTCCCCCATTACCAACAATGGGGTTACCCAATCAAGCCCAGAACCTGGGGTTTAATACAGTAAACAAACAGTGGTTCTGCTGCTTACAATCCAAGTAAAAGCAAAAGCAATTTATTTAAAGAGCCTGGTCAGTATGTTGACCTGTTCTTTTATGCAACAATATCAATTTGTTGACAATGATTTCAGCAAAGATACTCTGGCCTCGGCGGATTCTTGATCCTTTGTCTCTTTCCTTGTTGGCTATGCTTGGCTTTCTAATTGGTTTCCTGTCTGGATCATAGAGCTATAATTCGTTACCTGTGACTTTACTGGACTGGCAGAACATAATAGACCTTGTATGCCGTTTTGATTGGTGGGAACAGATGGTTAAACTCCCGGCCCGGTGCACGTTCTGGGCGCTTTTCTGAGAGCTTCATTGCACTTGTGCGACTGTTGATGGTGTTAGCGACCTTCCCCCAAAGGCGGTAGCACCAGTTGACTGTGAAGTATGTTCACGTTGTTCTCATGGTTTGGTCGAACGATGTTTGGGCGTTGGACCCAGTATTGGGATTTTGTTGGATTTTATGTAAATATGCTGCATGGTCTGGTATTTGGGGGGGGGGTGGGGGTGGTTGAGAGGGGATGGGATCCGAGGGGAGGGGGGAGTTTTATTGCATTTGCTGATGACTGCTGTTAATTCTTATACCCTTGTCTCGTGGAACGTGCGAGGAATGAGTTCTGTGGCAAGTCGACTTAGAATAGCTGTGCAGCTGCATCGCTGTAAGGCACACATAATTTGTTTCCAGGAGACCCATTTGATCCCCACTGAAACAGCGAAACTGCAAAGGAGATGGCGTGGTCAGGTTTTTGCAACAGCATATTCGGCCCTCTCCAGAGGGGCTGCTATTTGGGTTCGGGCGGGCATTCCCTTCTCACTTACTGAGAGCAAGTTAGATGATCAGGGCCGGTTTGTCCTACTGTTGGGGACGTTGGATGGCAGGCAGATAGTTCTGGGTTCCCTCTATGCACCGAATACGGATCAAGAGGCATTTTTTGTGCGGGTGTCTCCGGCGCTTGCTGGCTGGTCCCATGTCCCTTGGCTTCTAGGGGGTGACCTGAATGCTATCTTCGACATTGGCCTGGATCTACTTTACTTAACACAGCGGCAAGGGCACAGGCTGTGACCTTGACACGATGGGCACAGGGTTGGGACTTGTTAGACATATGGAGGGCAATGCATGCAAACTTGAGGGAATATTCCTTTTATTCTTACCCCCATAAGTTGCATACATGTCTAGATTATTTTGTATGCTCCCCGGATCTCTCCTCCTCAATTACGCATTATGAGTTTCTAGGCAAGACAATATCTGACCATAATCCAATATAATTGCTGTTGTCATGAGGCCGTACACCTGCTCCAATTCCAACATTTGGAAGACCACGTCTATCGGGCGGCCTTGACTGCAGCTATTGACGCCTTTTTTATGGAGAATGAGGGTACTGCTTCGTCTAGGGCTATCCAATGGGAGACCTTCAAGGTGACAGTCTGCGGGATAGCAATGGGGACTTTGGTGGGTTCACGAAGGGAGGTGGTTTGGGATATTACTGGCCTAGAAGGAGAATTGCAGGCCTTAGAGGTGGCGTCTCAGAGGAGTGAGGACGGCACAGAGCCACTTCAAGCCGCTAGGATTAGATATGCGGAATTATTGGAGCGATTGCGTCTGTTGGATTTTGATGCTTACACATTGCATACACACTCGGAGGCGGACACGGCGGGCACATTGTTGGCGAGACTGATCTAGCCCACGATGATTCCTACCTCTGTTTTAGCTATCAACATGGTTGGTGGTGTACGGGTTACGTCTCAAGAGGAGATTAATGCTGCGTTTCGGGAATATTATGCACAGTTATATACTGCCCGAGTTCTGACGTCTTGGCTCCCACGCTTTCCTTCTTGTCCGAGGTTCAGCACCCCACAGTTTCTGATTCAATGGCCAAGGACTTGGCGGCCCCGAGTACTGTTGCAGAAATTCGGATGGCACTAAAGGCGTTGGCCCGCAACAAGACACCAGGCTCCGATGGCTTCCCTTTGGAGTTTTATTCCACATTTGCCGATAAGTTAGTACCAAGGTTGTTGCAACTATATACTCCTTCCCTAGAAAGTGTGGTCTTGCCTCTTACTACCAGGGAGGCGATAGTCACGTCCTTATTGAAACTGGGTAGGGTACCAGCTGATCTTTTACGCTCTTCCTCAAAGAACTTGCTTGTGGTACCTCGCTTCCGTAAGAGCAGATGGGGCGGTAGGGCCTTTTCCTTAATCACCCCTAAGCTTTGGAATACCCTTCCATGTGAAATTAAAGCTCAGCCTTCGGTGCTGCAGTTTCGCAAAGCACTAAAAACCTGGCTGTTTGCAAGGGCGTACTAGTAGTTACTGTTTTATTGTTTCCCTGGTTCTTCTGTTAGGCGCCTTGATGCCTTCGGGCTAAGTCGTGTGTTATAAGATTCTTTTCATTTCATTTCATTTCATATAGACCACTTTCTATATTGAACACAGAACATAAGGTGCTAAGTAAGGTATTGGCATCGCAACTCCTTCCACTCCTTCCCCGTCTGATTCATACGGACCAATGTGGGTTTGTACCCCAGCATAGTACATCTTTAAATATCCGTCGGCTCCACGCCCTGATGCACGCGGCGTCTGCCTCTTCCCCTCTTGCTGGTTGCTTGTCTTTAGATGTACGACAGGCTTTCGATACTCTCAGCTGGCCATATATGCCTCCAGTGCTGGCTAAATTTGGCCTGCCTCAGTCCTATTGTGCATGGGTTAAATTGTTGTATACTAGTCCCACGGCACACGCTAAGACGGGTAGAATCATCTCTTCCTCTTATTCAATATCCCGTGGTACGCCCCAGAGCTGCCCCTTATCCCCTATGCTTTTCGTGTTGGCCCTAGAGCCTCTTGCACAGTACCTGCATCAAATTATGATTCCTTATGCCATACAGATGCGTGGGGAGATACATTCAGTATCTTTATACGCGTATGAAATGCTGTTATACTTTCATGATTTGGAAGTGGATAAACATGAGGTAGCTGTCGCCTTTTCAAGATTCAGGGTGCTTTCTGGCTTGCGTCTTTGGCCTTCGCTTTCTATAACACTTGTGCGTCTCCTACTCTACAATTTGGCCGAATGCACTTCCGTGTTGACCCTGTCACTTTTACGTACCATTAATTTGTTGCGCTCCCATATTGCCTTTAGGAATACGTTGTCATTGACTGTAGCGGGTCGCATGGCGGTGTCAAAAATGGTTATTCTATCCCACCTCCTTTATTACTTCGTGAATTTGCTGGTAATCCTTCCGGCTTCTATTTTTAAAGTACTTGATGCGTTATTGACATCTATTATATGAGGAGCGGGCAGACATCGGTTGGCACTGGCTAAACTGCAGCTGCCTAGCATGGCGGGGGGTATGGGGGCGCCTGATTTTAAGACGTATTTTATAGTGGGGCTGCTGCAGTGGATGGCATATTGGTTGGCCGGTAAGAATTTATTCGAAATTGGATTCTCCTTGGGTTGTTTGAGACGTGGGTTACTTCAGTCCCAGCTCTGTCCGGGTACACCAAAAATGCGAGATCCTCTGTACTTGCTGCATGTTGCGTTGTCTTACTGGGCACAGGCGAAGAGGTTGGCTTGGTTGCCATTTCTGTACGCTCCAAATATCCCCACATGTGGATTGCCTACTAGGCGTGGGGTGCTATCAATGACCCGAATGCAGGGATGGACCCGGGAGGGGGTAGGGACGGTCGGGGATTTATTTCACGATGGCCATTTGATGCCCCATGACGAGTTTGTGCGCACTAACTCTTTGCCTGACACCTTATTTCTCACTCACGCTTCTGTAGTGCGTTTCATTCGTACTTACTGGTGTATATAGACCAAAAGGAACCCGCAACTTTCCAGTAACTACGATCACTGCACATTATGGGGCATGGCCGACACTTGGTAAGTTGGCTTCATAGAGGCCTGAGAGAACATTTGCATGTACCGCTAACACACCTTAGGCAGAAGTGGGTCGTGACCTTCGTACGGGAGCTGGAGGATAGAGAATGGGCCCAAATGCTTGAGTATCCCCGGCGAGTCTCTTGGAAGTGCAGATTAAAAACTATTCAGTTATTTGTATTACATCGAGCATACCTAGCCCCGGCCAAGATACGGAAAATGTTTCCCAAGGCGGTCCCTATATGTCCCGGTGTAGGATGCACAACGCTGATTTTCTTCATATGATATGGTCCTGTCGCGTGCTACAGGGGTTCTGGTCAGAGGTTGTCCGGGGATTAGAAGTGTTGACGGAGCGTGCACCATGGGACACAATTGAGGCCTGCTTTTTGGGATTATTCCCCCTCCCTAAGAAGGCTAAGTTGTTACGTAGGTTTGCGGGGTTGGCTCTGATGTTGGCCAAACATATGATTACGCGACGCTGGAATTCTACTCTGGCGCCACGAGTGGGTGATTGGCGTGAAGAAGTGGTCAGATGGACAATTGCAGAAAGGGAATCGTTGCACCGTGATGAATACAGGGGGCTGCAAAAGCGGCCAATTTCGTTGGACTGGGCACATGTAGTAGAACAGTTCAGGGCCATAGAAGATGATGAGCCCTTGGGTTTGCATTGTAGTGGGCGGGGCAGTGGTGTGGTTTCAAAGGAGCAGATGGATTCATGCTTTCCCACGCTTTTTCTGGGGGTAAACTTCCAGTTTCCTTATCCCCGGCCTGGTTTCCTTAGTCCCTGTCCCACTTTTTATCTCCTACCACTCTTTTACTATAGCCCCTCTCTAGAAATCGCTGACTCATTTCATTCTGGCATTCATTTAACTCAGTTACCATGCTGCAATTCCTGCTCGCTCACAGCATTTCTCCAAATGGTATGCTGAGTTTTGGTATGAGCAAGGTGAAAACGTGTGGCATGCAATGTTGTGTTTCCTGCCATTTCCTTCCTATGGAGTTTGGTCTCTAGCTTCCCTGCCTGCACATATACTTCAATACCTAAAAATATTATGCTGCTCTTACTGATGGTATGAGTGAACTTTAGATTCAAATTATTGACATTCAAAAGATTGACAAATTGCTCTGCAGACTCTGTGGTGCCCCTCCAAATTATAAAAAGATCATCAATGAATCTTACCCACATGATTATGTGTTCTTCCCAAATTTTTGCATGCTCCTTGCAGTGCACCTGTTCCACCCCCCAGCCTACATGCAAGCATGCGTAACTATTGGCGAAGCAGGTGCCCATCGCAGTCCCACGCAGTTGCCAATATAATTCACCCCCAAATAGGAAGAAGTTATCCTCCAGGCATCTCTTTGCCATAGTATTAGCATCTGGGTGTGGTTATACGAACTCACCGGTCCCTCCTGTAAGAAATATTGCATTGCTCTTAGGCCATCAGTGTGGGCTATACTGCTATACAGAGATGTTATATCAAGCGATATTAGCACATAACCATGTTCCAGTGGTGTGTCATACACCATTTTAAGAAAGACACCACTGTCCTTAACATGAGTTGATAATTTTGTGACATATGATTTTAAGAAGAAATCAATATATTTAGAAGTGTTCTCCATCATGCTCCCAATGGCTGATATGATGGGACGTTACAGGGGGGCAGCTTGCATTTTTATGTACCTTAGGGATTAAATAAAAGACCAGAGTCCTTGGTGTATCATTCTTAAGGTACATTGTTTCATCATGTGAGAGTAAGCCCTCATTCCTCCATTGCTAAAGCTCCTGTGTATACTCTGCATGGCCTTCATCATTATTTCCTGCTTGCATTTTTTTTAGCAGTCCCTTCGTCTGAGTTGTAAGCGAGCTTCCTGTGGATACATTCTAATTGGCTACAGAACAACGTTACCCCCTTATCCAAGTTCCGCACCATCACATGTTTGTTTTTTCTCAGTTTTGATACCAAAACGAAATATTTCCACTCGTTGGCTGATTTTTTCCTTCCACCTTCTTCGACCCCGCTATGGATCCTTTTTAGGCCTTAAATGACCAGCTTGTTGAATATGCCAATATTATCTTTGACTGTGGTTGGCATTGGCCTTGAACGTGTCCTGAAGGGCGTCAGTGCTGCTTCCCCCACTTCAAAATTCTCTTCCCTAACAATATCCTGTATTGTTAATTCAGTGTCAACATTTTCATTTTCCATTTCTAGCTGTCTGAGATTCCTCAAGACAGAGAGAACCGCAATGGTTGTGCCTCCCATTGGTGTTGTTATTGGACTTTGCAGCACTCTGTCACTCCTCGTCATGCATGCTTGGACGGAAACGGACCACTTGAATTGTGCCAAAAAGTAAGTTTTATTGCCTGCTCGGTCCTGACGCGTTTCGGCTTGGGGTTAGCCTTGATCACATGACACGGTTCAACAGACATTTTTTGTTTTTAAAGTGCTAGTGCATAGTGATTAGTGCTCTCATGACAATTTCCAACAGTAAAACTAGTGGACAGACTGCAAAGTTTTTTTTCCCAATGCCTCTTGAAACAATGAACACATCTTTACATTTCATCATAACTGCATATCGATCTAAATCCTCAATAAATATTTGAATAATTAAATATTTAAAATTAAATCATAGTACAGTTAAATTGTGTTTTTGTTGAAAACAGTATAAACAAACATGCATAACATTTCTTAGCTTCTAAATTCATTGAATCATAAGCGCATTGTTAGTTGTCCACTATATAAGAACATATATTATATCTGTGTGTACGTGTTGTGTTCAAACTGAGCCACTAACACAATGTGAGATACTAGTGCTTGAATAGTGTGTCAGACATCATATTTACAATCTATGTTTCCTGGTGTTGCTTGTCCCGGTTTATATCTACTGATAACATGAAATATGTGCAGTAGTGATGATATATTCAGTGTCTCCCGGCTGGATAAATACATTTCATTCAGGAGTCCACGAGTCTAAACACAGTGCAGTATGTGGCTTAAGTTACGGTAAAATACCAGGCCACTATCTTATCTTGGATTAATATGTGATTATAGTCAATGTTGACTATAATTACAATATTTCAAAATCTGTAACTGCCTAATTTCTTACTGTAGGAGTGTTCCCCTGGGTGTCCAAACTTGCAGAAGCCCATGCGAACACCGTACTCACTGCCCATATGGCCGAAAATAACATCTTGGACCCCTCCCAACACGGGTTTAGGCCTGGACACAGTACGGAGTCCGCCCTCCTTTCCACCACCGAACACCTCAGGAGAATCATGGACACCGGTCAGAGTGCTGCGCTGATACTGCTTGATCTCAGCGCAGCCTTTGACACGGTCTCCCACGATATCCTACTGAGCCGCTTGGAAAGCATTGGGATCAGTGATCGGGCACTTGAATGGTTCCGATCATTCCTTACGGGCAGATCCTTTCGTGTATCAGCCCCTCCTTTCATCTCCCATTCTCATGATATTGACCAAGGAGTACCACAGGGCTCTGCCCTCAGTCCATCCCTTTTTAATTTATATGTGCAGCCCCTTGCGGCAGTGGCCAAAGAATGGGATCTCACGCTGGTGTCGTACGCCGACGACACACAGCTGGTAATCACCCTCACTGAGATGCCCTCCACCTCTGCTTCAAAATTCAGGGATGGGCTGGCCGCTGTTGCCAACTGGATGACTGAAAACTGCCTACAACTGAATGCAGGAAAAACCGAGGTGTTACTCCTGGGTAAGAACCCCAGCCACTGGAATGACCACTGGTGGCCCCCCTTGCTGGGCCCTATCCCCCCTCCCAAATCTTTGGTCAAAAACTTAGGAGTATGGCTGGACTCCGCGCTGAACTACCAAACTCACTCCAAAAAGGTAGCAGCTACATGCATTGGGCTGCTGAGAAGCCTCAATCCCATTCTAGGCTTCTTTGACAACAAAACACGGCAGCTCATTGTCCAATCCACCATCCTGGCCCGACTGGATTATGCGAGCGTCCTATTATTAGGCGCCAACATTGATGAAAAAGGGTCAGGCAGATCAGGTCGATTACCCCTTCTCAAGGTTTGCCCGGCGTTAGCCGCCTCTCACCCAACTCACGGTTACCAAATAAAGAGGCAGGCGCTGGAGACTGGAAGGCAGGAAACAGAAGTTTTATTCCGACGGAGCAGAACACGTCAAATCAGACAACAGGGTATCTTCTCGAGGTGCTCTAACCGCATCTCTGAGGCCTGGCCTCTTATACACAGGTTTATGGCTTTATTACATTTATGACATCCGTGGTATTGCTTTGAAGTTCAAAAAGGCATCTTTGGAATCCCCGGTTCAGGCCCGTTCTCACACATATCTACAGAAGAGGTCCCCACCCGAATCTCAGCATGATGGCTATCGCGCAGCTGGACATTCCGCTGGGAACAGGAATGTGGGCGATCGGTCGGATCTAGGGGTGTGAAGGCATTGATTAATCCCCGCTCCTTTGATGTGGGGCGAGGTCCTACTGTAGGGGGCAATAAACTGCATCTGTTGAGCTATGTGATGGCCTGGGGTCAGGCTAGACAATCGGGCAGGGAGGAATAGGTTATCAAAGGGCCTGTTCTATGAATGAGATGAAAGAGTGAGGGGGTTCAACACGGGATGTGGCTCGGAGACAGGGTCGCGCTGGAGGTGCGTTTATGACCCAAGCAGGAGAGACCGGGGGCTGTCGGGGATGCTTGCGAGGCTGGGGAGTGAGGGGGAGAGAGAGACGCTGGTTATCGGGAGTGGGCAGAGAGGCCATGGCAATTAAAATGGTTGCTGCTTAAGCGCACGTATGGATCTGAAAAAGGACAAGATGGCGCCGATAATGTTTACGCCACAATCCAGATTTTAACAGTCCTCCCTTTTCAACATATCTAGCCAGCTTGTCAATTTATGTCTATCCCCATTATATTACGTATTTCGTTATCATACAAAGCTTTCATACGTTCAGCTTTGAAATTCGGAATCTTAGGACACATGCAGCTAGCAATGAGTGAACACAACGGTGGCAAGCATTGAATGCCTAGGCAACACCCACACAGTACCACGACCGGTATCAATATAAATGTAAACAACCTCCATCCCCAGTCCTTCAAAGTACCCCAAAACCAGCTCCCAAGCGGCCATCCTTCTTGCTCCTGGTGAACCTCTGAGGAAAGTCTGTGGAGGTGCTCGATTGCTTTGTAGACTGAGGGCGAGTTATCTGGCACGTAGGTGCAACAGCTGGATCTGATGATGCGGCATGCTCCTCCACGGTCAGCTAGAAACACATCTAGAACAAGGCGGTTCTGAAGAGCCACCAGGCGGACTGCCTGAAGCTCGGCCGTATTGTTAGTGAGGATGCCAGCTGTGATGTTCATGGTCGTTTCTACTGCCTGGGTCAGGTGTCGGATGGCGCGGCTGTTTGCCATTGGGCCCCACAGAGGAACAAGTCCCTTCACTGCATCCAAGAACTGTGCTCCGGTGGAGTCGGCTTGTTCAATGTCTCTTGCGCGCTTCTGCCGGTGATGGTTTGCTGGGGCCACGTACGTTGGAGGGAGAACGAAGGCGATGTAGCAAGTACCCCCCCAACTTTTTGGAAGCCAAGTGTAAGCTTTGGTGCCACAAACAAAGTACATATTCGGAGAAGCAACAAAGGAGGGGGGATCAATTGAGTCCAATGTTCTGGTGATGTGGCAGGAACTGTGACCCACCTGTTGTGTTCCCAGGCCTTTGAGGCATACGAGGCCCGTGACATTGATAACAGATAGAGCCACAGTCAGGGTGGCAGCAGTTCGTTTCCGTAGGTAGGAGAAGGTGGGTCTGGCTGGATTATGGAACACCTGCATTTCAACTCGTTCCTTGGCAGGGATGTCCATATGGAAGGAGGAACCAGAGGTCAAAGGGCAAAAGGGAGCAGATGTCCTCCCGGTTTTGTTCAGCCAGAACCCATGGTAAAAGTGTGACACTGTTTGACCAGAAGTGGCGTTGTCCTTGTAGCTCTCTTGCAAGAGGATCAACCAGGCAAGGCAGTATCCATGAACTGAGAAAGGGGAAGGGATGAAAGGGATGGAGTGTCCTGTGGCATGCGGGAGCAACCCGCAGATCCAGCAGTTTGTGGCGTTGGCGGCAAGGTTGTGTTGGTGCAACAGTTGTTCCAGAACTCCTTACGCCTTTCTCGGGGCTGAGGCGAAAGGGAGATCAGGTGATGCTCTTTTATAGTGGTTGGCTGTGCAGTGGTCAGCAACATCTGATGAGCGGGTGCGCTCTCGTCCACGATCCAGAAGGAAGTCATGAGGAGGAGGCAAAAGAGGAGGACAATGAAAAGGGCAATTGTCTTTGATTTGTGCATACTGTCAGTCTTTGGGTTCCTGTAGTGGGTATTTCCGGTTGCTTCCATCATCTTCTTATCTGGCGCTTCCATCATCTTCGAGGTGCTCGGTAGTGGGCAGAACCGCAGACTTCGTTTAGCTTCTCTCCGGGTAACCCTTGGTTGTGTTTAGGCTACCGTTCTGAGATTCAACTTAGTCCGTGGTCTACTTAGCCGAAGCTCCCTCCTTTCGACGCAGGAAATACCCTTCCCTGGATGGCACAGTGGGATATGAGAGTATTTTTCAAGTTCGAGTGCCTCGGTATCAGGATAACAGTTCAGTGATGGCCGCTCTTTGTTCAGGAGCTCTTCCTGGGTGCTGACGTTTTCTGTCGTGGCCAGGGTCGAGGAGACCTTCTTACAGTGGTGTGCGTGCAGCCAGTGTCGTTTCCCCTCCACTCGAAGAGCCGTCCGGGTGGTGATCAGTATTTGCCAGGGGCCCGTCCACCGGGGTTCCAGACTCTTTGCCCGTTGGAAATTTCGGATCAGCACATAATCCCCCGGTTGGATATCGTGAACCGGACCCCTGGAAGCATCGGGGATGGCCTGCTGCACCTGCTGATGAATAACAGACAACGTTTTAGTCAATTTGCACAAGTAATCAGACAGTAGGACATCCGGGACGTCGTGAATGGAGGTCGGTTTAGGGGCAGTCCAGAGGTTCATCGGTCGCCCAAATACAACCTCGTAGGGGGCAAATGGTGCTTAGTGGGAGTGGAGCGCATCGAGAGCAATGCCAGTGGGAGGGCATCTGGCCATTTAAGTCCTGTGGTGGCCACTATCTTCAACAGTTTTAGTTTCAGTGTGGCGTTGTGTCACTCAACTAAGCCAGCAGATTGGGGGTGAAAGACTGCATGAAACCTCTGTTTTACACCCAACCCTTTCAAGATTAGTTGGATAACTTCAGCTATGAAGTGGGGGCCGTTGTCGCTCCATAGAATTCGACAAAGACCGTAGCGAGGGAAAAACTCTTTCAGTAGTACCTTGGCAGTGGTTATGGCAGTGTTATCACTGGTTGGATAGGCTTCTACCCATTTGCTGAAGGCACACACAATGACTAATACATACTTCAGGCTTTGGCATCTTTCTAGTTGGATGTAGTCCATCTGGAGGACCTCAAAGGGATGGTCGGGGACCCCAAACCCTCCCCGGGGTACCACAGTTCCTTTCCCAGGGTTGTGTTGCAGGCAGATAAGGCATTGCTGGACCAGGCGTCTGGCTGAGTCGGGAATTTTGTCGTTGTGCCAGACCCTGGAGATGAGTTCGATCATGGGGGCAGATCCTATGTGTGCGGAGAGTGTGCCATAGTCAGTATGGGGATCAGGTACGAGTCAGGCAGCAACCATTTGTTTGTGTCTTTTGTCCGCCAGCAGCCTTCATCGTCTTTTAAGCCTACCCGTGCCCACTCAGTCAGTTCGTGAGGTGCGCTGGCCAACTAATCGTTTCCCTAGCGTCAGTCCATTTTTCTGCTTGTGACCTCGTCACATACATGCGTGTCGTCGTCCTATTCTCAGCTGTGGTTCGGGCAGTGATGTCGGCCAGTGCGTTTCCCTGTCCGACTAAGTCGGCCACCTTCCTGTGTGCCTGGCATTTGATTATGGCTAATCGTTTGGGGAGGAGAACTGCTTCAATCAGGGCGGAGACTAGATGTCCGTGGAGGATGGGCGTGCCGTGGGACGTCAGGAATCCCCTTTCTCTCCACAAGAGTCCAAAATGGTGAACCACTCCGAAGGCGTACTGGCTGTCCGTGTAAATGTTTGCCGTGGTCCCTGTCGCTATAATACATGCTCGTGTGAGGGCAATCAGTTCTGCCGCCTGTGCGGATCGTTGTGTGATGCGGGCTGTCTCAATTACTGTTCGGGCTGTCGTTACTGCATAGGCAGCTGAGGTGGTGCCGTCGGAGAGTTTGATGCAAGAGCCGTCTACCCATAGCTCTCCGTCAGGGTCTGTGAAGGCGGTGTCTCGGAGATCAACTCTACTCCTAGTCTGTTCGTCTGTGAGGGTCACACAGTCATGTATAGGGGGGACATTTGGGTCGTTTTCGGGCAGAGGCAGCAAACTGGCTGGGTTCAGTGTGGTGCATCTTTTCAGCGTGATTTGGTGTGCAAGCAGAGTCAGTTCGTATCCAGTCAGTCGTGCGCTAGTCAGGTGTTGCTTCTTAGTCTGGTTCAGGAGGGTGTCAACAGCATGGGGCACTAATACCGTGAGGGAATTCGATAGTACGATCCCCTCACTTTGTCGGATCGAGACAGCAGCGGCAGCTACGGCTCGAAGGCAGGCAGGCAAGGCTCTCGCTTCGGGGTCAAGGGTGGCAGAGAAATAGGCACATGGTCGTTGCTTGGGGCCAATAGTTTGGGTCAGGACAGACAAAGCGCACCCCTCCCTTTCGTGAGTGTAGAGAGAGAAGGGCTTGGTGTAATCGGGGGTTCCTAGGACTGGTGCCGAACAAAGGGCATCTCTAAATTCTTTGAAGGAAGATTGGCATTCGGGGGTCCAAGGGAGTGGGAAGGGGACATCTTTGGCTAGTAGGGAAAGTAGTGGCTTTACAATGAGGCTGAAATTTGGCAACCACTGCCGGCAGAAGGAGGTGAGGCCTACCAGGGAGCGGACTTGTTTCTGGGTCTTTGGGACAGGGGTTTCTAGAATGGCCTGAATTCGATCGGGTGTAAGCTTTCTCCCATCTTTGGACAAGAGGTGGCCTAGGTAGGTGACCTGGGGTTGGCAGAATTGCAACTTCTTCTTGGAGACCTTGTGGCCATTTTCCGCAAGGAAGTGCAAGAGTTGGATGGTGGCTGTGACTGCAAGTGGAGTGGTGTCGGCCGCCAAAAGGATGTCATCGACGTACTGTGTCAACACCACTCCCTCCGGTAGCTGAACGGCGTCCAGCTGCCTCTTGAGGGCCTGGCTATAGATGCTGGGACTTTCTGTGTAACCTTGGGGAGCTCTACAAAATCTATATGAGCGGGATTTTAACGTGAAGCCGAAAAGGTAGCGGCTGTCTGGGTGAATGGGGATGGAGAAGAAAGCGTTCTTGAGGTCTATTACAGTGAAGGTGGTGGCTGTGGAAGGAATCAGGGTCAGAATGGTGGCGATATCTGAGACTACGGGGTACTGAGGTACAACTACCTTGTTGACCTCTCGAAGGTCGATGATGAAGCGGTACGCTTTCTCGTCTCCCTCGCCCTGCTTCTTCACAATGGGTAGGATAGGGCTGTTGCAAACATTGCTGACTACTTCCTCTACCACTCCTGCCTCTACCAGGGACTGGATTATCATTACCAATGCCTTCTCACCTTCGGGCGATATCTGATACTGTGGGAGTTTTGGGAGTATCGCATCTTGGCAAACAGTTATGTGTACGGGGTCGATCATCATTCGTCCTACGTCAGCGTCAGTTTTTGCCCACAGATACAGAGGTAGAGAGTCAAGTAAGGATGCGTCAGCGTCAGAGATGGAGAACATGTGTCGTGCGGGATGAGGTCTGAGCAAAGTCGGGTTATCGTACAGAATGACTCGAACTCCATCCTGTGAACACCTGATAGTAGCTCGGAAATGCTTAAGTAAGTCAAGTCCCATAATGGCATCGGGGGTGTTGGAGGAAAGCAGAAACGTCGTGTCAGTGGGGTTACTGTCCAAGTCGAAGGAAACCGGTGCGGATAAGGGGTTAGTGGAGGGCGTTCCATCAAAGCCTATTGATGTTATGCGTGAGCCAGACAAGGGTGCCCTTGGAATCAGTCATTTAGATAACGCACTACGTGTCGCGCCAGTGTCTACCAGAAATGGAGACTTCGTACCTAGGACCTTAGCGGTGACATAAGGACCTTGCTGGTCAACATAGAGCTCGACTGGATCCCTCCCTTGTCCTAGGCAGTCCTATGTAAAGTCGCGGGCATCGTCACAGTCAGTCTGCTGGCATTGGTTCTGTCGGGGGTGGTCAAAAGTGTTCGGTCTGCCTGATCTGTTATTGTTGGCGTCGTTTGCGTGCCCTCGTCCCTGTCCTCTATTTTTCGGCCCACCCGCTACGTCTTTTGCGTCCCTATTTTTGTACATTTCTAGCAGGACCGGGCACTGGGACTTCCAATGCCCATATCCTTTGCAAAACGCACACTGGTTCTCATCGAGGTCTGTTCGTGGAGCGCCGGGTGCGGGTGTGCGGTCTCTAGGGGGTGGATTTCTATGAGCATTCGACTGGTAGTTCCCTCTATACTGTTCCCTTCCTGTCGTCACTCCTTGCAATTGAGCAATCATCACTCGTTCTTTCAAGTCCTTTTTCTTTTTCTCAGTCGCCCTATCGTTCTCGTTCTTTTGCCGTTCGTAGTATTGAGCCATCTGAAGGATAGCCGCGGGTTTGGAGGCAGCCCAACTACTTTCACTAGTCTGCAGTTTTTGCGAGACTTCTGGTGTCAGGCCTTTTACAAAGTTCTGGACGAACAAGTGATGTCCGGTCGCAGAGGTCATGTCCTGGCCACTGTAATCGGAAAACACCGTTTCGAACCGGGAAAAATATTCTGAGGCGTCTTCCTGTGGTTTCTGGCAGCAGGCCGTTACTACCGACCAGTCCACCTTCTTTTCTGGTACTATGTTTTTCAGTTTTAGTACTATTTTGTCTGGCAGGTCTAAAATTGATTTCAAGGGTTTCTGTCCGGGCTCTCGCTGTTTGTCTATGCCATCGAGTTGCGACCAGGTATGTCCGAACAGCTCAAGGTGGTCGACTTTCCGGATTTGCTTCCACACGTCAGCTTGCAGACATAGCCCGAAAAACAAGTCGATGTCCGCTAGGGTCATAATCGTCGAACCCAGGGCGGTACCTAACTCTGTGTAGAAGGCAGTGGGGTTCTTTCGTAGATCGGGCAAGGACTTTCGGAAAGTCAGGATGTCTTGCCGATCCCAGGGTTGGTAGACCCAGTTGTACTACCCTCCCTTTCGCATCTTGGTGGTTAATATCGTCGTGTGTTCTCTGTCCTCGTGAGGGGACCCAATAAGGTGCCGCTTCTCTTATTGGCATCATGGTGTCAGTTTTCTCGGGTTGAGGTTCAGTCGCTACAGGGGTTGTGGTGTCGGCCTCTAATCTCTGTTCAGTGAGGTGGCGGAAGACTTCAAGCGTGCGCGAGAAGAGGTCCGTCACATCACCCTCGCCCTGCTCTCCAATGTCGACTTTTCTATACAGAGTCGTTAGGCTTTCAGGACCTTTGTTTCGATACCGGTCTTCATAGGTGTTAAGGGTGTGGTAACAGAAACGTGCAACAAAGTGTCGTTTGTGGTTATCAGCATATGTATTGCATATATCTGTCACATAATCTTCGTTTTCTTTCCGTTCTACTAGCGTCTTTGCGATCTTATCAATCCCTGCTCGTTCATCCTTACTCAATCGATGGAGCCTAGCAGAGTCTTTCTTCTCAGTTTCGGGCTCATCTAATGTTGCTGCTTGCGCTGCGCTGAGTACAAGGGGCTCGGCCGGCGCGGAGGCCGTGAGGACCGAGGCTCTGGCACTGCTCTCATCTGTGCTAGGGGGTTGCGTGCGTTGCACTAGAGGTTGGGAAGGGGCGTATGGAGGGGGCATGTAGATGATCGGGGGACCTAGCAGTAGATCATCGTTCGCTCGCTGCTTCGAAGGTAGCTCAGGGTAAAGCGTAGAGGGTGTTCTAACGGGACATTGACTCGATGTCTCGGATTCTTGCTTCAGTCTAGCTCCCTCTCTTTCCTTTATCTCTTCTTTCAACTTGCTCGCGGCTAAATGAGCTGCCTTTCGCAATTCTTTTTCTAGTCTGACTTCGTTTCTTTTCTTTCGTTGTTCCGTCTCCTTGCGCCACATGCCGAAACTATCAAGCATAGTGGGCGTTGTTTTATTGTTACAAAGGGCTGTTTCCAGCACGCTTATTTTTGCGTCATCGAAGGATCCTATCAGTGGCCACTGACTTTCCCGATCCTTTTTAGTATATTTATGCCATAACTTACTATAAGCTACGGCGACTAGTCCATACTTTAAAAACATATCCTTATTAGGGGTGCCCTCCAGAGGAGCCGGATGATCCACCTTTAATAAGCGGTCCGGGCTGAACCAACTACTGGACAATGGGGAGAAGATAGGCATGACGGGTTACAATGGGGACAAAAGTCTGCACTATCTATCCTTTCACTGCTTACAAAGACTAGACAGAATATCTCTATTCCACGTTATTTGTTAGCAGAGAATACCTCCAAAGAACCAATGTCGAACAATTAATGTCCGTTCAATCAAACAATCAGTGGCGAGAAAGAAATAGGCACGACGGGTTACAACGGGGGCAAAGGCCTGCGTTACCTATTCTTCACTATCTGCAAAGGAGGACAGAATACTTTTATCCTTCCCCATTTGTAGACAGAGAATTCTCGAGAAAACAATCCTCGAACAAACAATGTTCGGGCAAACAATCAATCAGTGGGGGAGAAAGATAGGCACGACGGATTACAACGGGGGCAAAAGCCTGCGTTACCTACCCTTCACTACCTGCAAAGGAAGAGAGAATACCTTGTATTCCTCCCCGTTTGCAGACAGAGAATCTCCAAGAGAACCAACAATTCGGAGAGTAATACTAGTATTTTCCAATCAATCAATCAAATATTTCACAGTTTGTCGTGTTACACGACCTTACCCGGACCGCATGGACAGTTTCCTGTCTTCCGATTCCAGCGCCCGATCGTCCTCTATCTTCTGTTGTGGCACTCCTGATGGTTCCCAGTCAGGACTATAGATCACTCGAGAGAGAGGTCTGCTCGGAACTAGTGAAGTTCGGATGATCGGCTGCCAGACAAGGGTCTATCGGGCAGGTGCACTTCCCGATCGTTGCAGTCGTTCACTCCGTCGTCAGGACCTCTCCCACTGGATCCACGTGTCACTGATGGGCCCCACGTTTGGGACGCCAATTGATGAAAAAGGGTCAGGCAGATCAGGTTGATTACCCCTTCTCAAGGTTTGCCCGGCGTTAGCCGCCTCTCACCCAACTCACGGTTACCAAATAAAGAGGCAGGCGCTGGAGACTGGAAGGCAGGAAACAGAAGTTTTATTCAAACGGAGCAGAACACGTCAAATCAGACAACAGGGTATCTTCTCGAGGTGCTCTAACCGCATCTCTGAGGCCTGGCCTCTTATACACAGGTTTATGGCTTTATTACATTTATGACATCCGTGGTATTGCTTTGAAGTTCAAAAAGGCATCTTTGGAATCCCCGGTTCAGGCCCGTTCTCACACATATCTACAGAAGAGGTCCCCACCTGAATCTCAGCATGATGGCTATCGCGCAGCTGGACATTCCGCTGGGAACAGGAATGTGGGCGATCGGTCGGATCTAGGGGTGTGAAGGCATTGATTAATCCCCGCTCCTTTGATGTGGGGCGAGGTCCTACTGTAGGGGGCAATAAACTGCATCTGTTGAGCTATGTGATGGCCTGGGGTCAGGCCGGACAATCGGGCAGGGAGGAAGAGGTTATCAAAGGGCCTGTTCTATGAATGAGATGAAAGAGTGAGGGGGTTCAACACGGGATGTGGCTCGGAGACAGGGTCGCGCTGGAGGTGCGTTTATGACCCAAGCAGGAGAGACCGGGGGCTGTCGGGGATGCTTGCGAGGCTGGGGAGTGAGGGGGAGAGAGAGACGCTGGTTATCGGGAGTGGGCAGAGAGGCCATGGCAATCAAAATGGTTGCTGCTTACGCGCAGGCATGGATCTGAAAAAGGACAAGATGGCGCCGATAATGTTTACGCCACAATCCAGATTTTACCAACAAAGCCGAGACAACTAGGCTCCAGCGAATTCAGAATTCTGCGGCCAGGGCAATTGTAGGCCTTCCCAGAAGGTGCTCCGTCACAGGCACAATTCAGAGACTCCACTGGCTGCCTGTGGAAGCCCGCATTCAATTTAAGGCCCTCACCACTGCTTTTAAAATCCTAAAAACGGAGGGCCCCGAACTCCTTCAATCGTTGCTTACTTCATACACCCCCCAACGCAATCTTCGCTCCATGGGTCAACATTTAGTAGTAGTCCCCCGCACAAAGCTCTGCCGCTTCGGGGGTCGCTCCTTCAGACTTCTGGCGGCAAAACTATGGAACTCACTTCCTCTCCACATCCGCTGCATCGACAACCTATTCACTTTCCGTAAAGCAATTAAAACTCACCTTTTTTCACGTCTGTAGGTCCCTTCTCTCCCTACCCGCACCCCAGTAGGTTGTGCTATGGTTCTTACCGCCGGGACGCCCCGTTGCTGGGGCAGCTGACGTGCTCAATAAACCTCTAACATAACATGTTGAGGTATGACATATTGGTTGTTATCGGGTCTAATACCATGTTCTTTCATATATGTTGTGCAAATACACAATCATATAAATAAATAAATATCTCATATACAATAAATATTCAATATATAATAAATATTTATATATGATAAAAATCCATAGGAATCTAAAAACCAATTTGTCAAAACATGATGATGTCTATCTCTATAGACCACCTGAGAGTTCTGATCTAAACACCTTATACTACATATTATATACATATTTATTTCTAATGTATTGTCAGATATAATTAGCATCAGAACTGTCTTGTCACTCCCTATTTGTGCATTTGAAATAAATGTATTCAGGGTTACACATCCTCAATATTGTAAATAGACCCCTAAGTTAGAATGTCTGGGTGCCAGTCTGAACCAGGAATATAATACACTGATTGGAAACCAAAAGGACTAATTGTGTGATTATCCGTAGTTAGAGCATATATAATCTTATACCAATAGCATATTTAAATTTCTTGGATACCGTATTGGATAGTATGGAAATAACTTCACTTGAATTGTCATCTCATATAATGGTTTGAATCCTAGTCAGATGGAACAACGCTGTAGGTTAGTTGATTTTAAAGGCAGGTATACATATCCTCTGAAATAATCAGACCATTCGGTTGTTTGGTATTGAGCTCTAGGATATACCTTGTCTCCAGGAGTCTAAGTGCACTCTCCCTGTTACCCCCTCTTCTACTCGGTGGTATGGTGTCTATTATATAATATGTAAGGTCTTTACTGTTGGAGGAGTCCCTGTCCCTGAAGTGTGGAGCTACTGGATATGTATTATCTTGGTGGCTAATGGCCCTAAGATGTTGCAGTATGCGTTTATGTGCCGCCAACGTAGTACTTCCCACGTATAGTAAATTGCATGGGCAGGTGAGTATGTATACTACATGATCCGTTTTACACATTAGTAGTTTGTTGATAGTGTGTTTCTTGTCGCTGAAAGGCGTTGTAAATTCTGTCTTGTTTATGCCATGTTGACATGCTTTACATGTTTTGTAGCGATAGAAACCTTTACGTGTTTGTAGCCAGCTGGTTGAGACTATTGTTTCAGGGTTAGTAAATACCAGCTGTGGTATTCTGCATTTGTTCTACTGCTGGTTATGTCTCTTTCTGTGACATCAATGTGTGACATCACAGCTTGTGGGTTGGAATGTATCTTTTGAAACCTCTGGCAGTTTATCCTATTCAGGCTGAGGTCTGGATGTGCTTCTTTATGTCTTGGATTAAACCTTGGATTTAACTATCTATGTCTGAGTCCTGCGTGTTCCTTCAACTAAAATCAGGATCTTACATTGGCGTAGTCGGCAGGATAGATTGAAGAAGCATAACAATCTCAACTGGATATTTTCTACTACTTTTCAACTAGAGCGGCAGTTGATCTCAAGTGCTGCTATCTGAGGATTGGTGAGACTTTTCAATCTTCTTTTCTACACTTTATCTGTGTTATGATGGCACCTGCGGCAGTTAATTAATTTTAAGTGCTTTGATTGCACCTGCGGCTGTTTATTCTAAATTGAAGTTTGCTGTTTCATCTTGATCACACTTTGGAGCTTTAATTCTTTCAACTGGAACAAGCAAGCAAAGTGAAAGTGTGACTTCATCTACTTTTAATAAGTATAGCGGCTGTCTGTGTCTAATTTCATTTTAAAGGCTGCTGACAAGTGTGTTGAAGCAAGCAAAGTGAAGTGGCTTCATTTTCTTTTATCGATGGAACTGATTGTCTTCGTGCACTGTGTCTATTTTCATTTTAAAAGGCGGCCGTCACCATATTGAAGCAAAGTGACAAAGAGACTTCATGTATTTTTATCGAAGGAGCTGACTGTTCTCATTTTAAAAGGCTACGAAAAGTGATGTATTATTGAGGTCAAGTGTAGCAGCTGTTATAATTAGGCATCACTCGTGGATCAAGCACGTGCGCTGTTTGAATTGTCTACTTCACACAATGAAAGAAGAAGAATTAAGTGCCTACCTTCTGGGTCTTCTCTGACTTGACTGTGTTTAACGGTTTTATCTTCCCCAAGATCCACTCCTTCGGATGTCCTCAAGCATTTGATGACGTTTCAGAATACCACACCAGCTAATCTCATAGATTAAAGGTGTCAATCCTTGCTTGCGGTCGCCAGTAGGTATATATAGTTAGGACCTAGTTACCATAGGAAATTCCGAACATTCTATTGGGAATAACTTTGGCGCCGATTGAGGGATCTGCCTGTAATATTCCTTAAATTTGCCTCGCTGAGCTCCGCTCCTTCCCTGAAAGTTTCGGGGGGATTCGTCAAGCGGGGGCTGGGAAAAAAGGGGGATCCCAAAACGTGTTTTTCCCATGTTAATTTCCATTGGGACATTCTGACAAGGCTACAGCTCGAACGGCTGAACGGAATTATACCAGATTTGGCAAAATGGTAGGAACTGGTATGCAGCAGTGCCTTTTGTATGTTTGGTGTAAATCCCTCCAGTAGTTTTTGAGAAAATTGAATGTGAAATTGAGTCCAATGCATTTTTCCATAGGACCTTTAGACACAGCTACAGCCCGAACGGCTGAATGGAATTACTGCAAACTTGGCAAAATGGTAGAGCCTGGTATGCAGTAGTGCCTTTTTTATATTTGGTGAACATCGCTCCAGTAGTTGTTGAGAAAATTGAATTTTCCCAAATTATATATCTATGGGTGGCTCACTGTGAGTGCACTGTAAGCTTACTGTACTCTGTACCTTCCCGAGTATGAGCTGCATTCTGATTGGCTGCCACTGTCTGTCAACACTCCAAAACAGAAATGGTTGGCAGCCATCTTGTGCCTCGGTAGACTGAGGCACAGGAAAGCAGAAAAACAAACGTGTAGAACTCAAAAAGGGGGCAGAGTAGAAGCACCCTGACCCCCTAGGCCTGTTCAGGGGGTCCCACAAGGCCCCCCCCAGCCCCCCCCCAATTTTTTTTTTTTTCGGAAAATCGCGGGGGTACGCACATGGTACGCGTACCGTACAGAGTACAGTAAGCTTACAGTAAGCTTACTGTAAGCTTACTGTACTCTGTACGGTGCGCGTACCCCCGCGATTTTCCCCCAAAAAATATTTTTGGGTCGCCAGTAGGTAGTTATAGTTAGGACCTACTTTCCATAGGAAATCCACAACATTCTATTTGGAATAACTTTGACGTCGGTGGACAAATCTTCGCGAATTTCTCAAAGAAAATGGCCTGCTCGGTTCCGCTCCTTCCCTGAAAGTTTGGTGGTGATTCGTCAAGTGGGGACCGAGAAAAAAGGGGGGTCCCAAAACGTGTTTTCCCCATGCAATTTTCCATAGGGACCTTGAGCCAGGCCTACAGCCCGAACGGCTGAATGGAATTACACCAAATTTGGCAGAGAGGTAGAGTTTGGTTCTCAGATTGTGCTTTTTGTTAAATGGTGTAAATCCGTTCAGTAGTTCCTTAGAAAATTACAAGTAAAATCATAGCGATATCTAGAGACGGAGTACTGCACGCGTCCGGAAATCCATACAATAACGAGCGCGAGCTGCATGCTGATTGGTTGTCAACTGTTTGTCAACATTCCAAACCAGGAAGTGTTGGCAGCCATCTTGTTCGTTGCTAGAACTGAATGATAGGAAAACAGTAAAACAAAGTTGAGAAATAAGGAAAGGGGGCAGGGTAGAAACATCCTGAACCTCTAGGGTTGCTCAGGGGGTCGTTCATGGATTTTTAGGCTATTTATTCAAATTTTTTTTTAAAATAGAAATCGCGGCGTACGCGTACGGAAATCCATACAATTATGAGAATGAGCTGCATGCTGATTGGCTGTCAACGCTCCAAACTAGGAAGTGTTGGCTGCCATCTTTTAATGAAGTATGCGGGGGGGGGTCATGGCCCTCGTACATGCCCCAGGGACCGCCACCTTCCTGGGGCAGTAATATTTAAAAAAGGGGGGGCCGTGACTGCACGGACCTCCCAGCCCCGGGGATTATCGCTTTTCGGGGCTTTTTAATGTTGGGAGGGGGTTGTGTGGTCTCCGTCCTGGAGCTCTTGATGGCTCTGGGGACCACCATCTCTCAGGGCCGGCTACTGCAGTGTCCCAGGGTGTCTACCCCGGGACACTGCTGTTTGATATGGTAGGGCAGGAGCGTCGCGGCTCCCACTTTAGCACAGGAAACCGGTTTCCTATTTGAAAGAGAGGGCAAGTTCAATTCAATTCAAAGACTTTATTTCGGTTTTACATAAACCATAAAAGTACATATGCATTAAAAACAATTAAAAACACATTCCTTGTAAACACATATCAGATAAAGTGCCATAAGTGGAAAAGTGCGATATCATCTTTACAACGAGAAAAAAAGTGACTAGTGCATTCTTCTCAGAAAACCATTACATGTCCATACAATTTCTTAGCCTAACAGTCAATTTAAAAAATTCGAGAATATGAAGAATACTGTCATTATGCAAAAGTTGTAAATACATTAAGCCTGGTCTGATCTGAATAAAATTAAGTTTTTTTAAAAGAGTTACCAGATAGCGCTTGCGTGGATATTCATAAAATCTACATAAAAATATAAAATGCAGCATATCCTGTGGAGACTTTCCGTCGCAGCCACAGGGTGCTGCCAGTTTATTAAAAACGTCAGTTTTTGGTCTAATCAGCAGGTGATGAAAGAGAGGGCAAGTTAAGCTGCTGTGTCTTTCAAGTAGGAAAGCAGATTGCTTTTCGTTAGAGAGAGCAGCATATAAACTGCTCTCTCTGACAAAGCAATGCCGGCTGTCGAAGGATGCGGGGAGCCAGCTGGGACCGTGGGGGCATTGGTGTTCTCCACACAGTCCCTAATGATATTTTTTGAGTCCCGGGGAATGGGTTCATTTGCAGCTCCTTAAACATTCGTACATTTAATTTCTGTAAAATCCTTTTTTTTATGTTGGGGAACAGAGTATTCCTCTACTGACTTTGTCATCCATGTATGTTTTTTACTTTTTCATTATTTGAATTCCGTTTTCTTTACAGTATGTTCCTACCTCTGTTAAGAATGAGTTCCACAGCGTAGCATCCGTTGCAGTGTTTTTAGCTTTTTCGTTCTTTTGCTTACTTACCAGTTTGTGTTCAAGATTCGGTGTCCTCTTTGTGTAGCTTTCCTTTGTGTATGTTTTGTGCAGCCTTCTTTTGTGTATGTTTTTTTGAATCTGAGTTTTTTTAATTCAGTGCTTCATCCAGTGTTTTGAATATAGCAGTACATCTGTAGACATGTACTTTACTCCTTTTCTTTGCTTCCCTCCACCCTAATTGACAACGTAATGGGGTGAGCCAAAGCATGGCACTGGTGTTGTCACTGTTTTAAGTTTGCAAAACAGTAGGTAGGATAAATAAATAAAGCACTTGACACAATGCAGAGTGACACTATTTATTGTATTTATTTTTCAAATGTTTTCAAAATAAAATACACTCAAGTACAAAATATTGTTGCTTTATTTGCAAGACAAATATCTAATATAATTCATATGAATCACTACATATGCTGATATTACAGTAAAGATAAAACAAAGTGTTTATGTTTTTGTACAAGGAGCTACAACATGAGAAATTCAGTATGGAAAATCAACAAAACAATTTGGAAGACAGTTACACTCATGTACAAAATATTGTTGCTTTATTTGCAAGATAAATATTTAATATAATTCATATCAATCACCACATATGCAGATATTACAGTAAAGATAAAATGAAGTGTTTATGTTTTTGTACAAGGACCTACAACATAAGAAATTCAGTATGCAAAATCAACAAAACAATTTGGAAGACAGTTTCGAAATTAGTAACAGTGTCATAGAAGAGCTGAACATACTTTTTACAAGTAGCGAGAATGAATAGGAAGATAGAAATGCTGCAGATATTAGCTGTGATTTCCTAGACTAAACCTTAGATGTTGATTATCTGGAAGGATTAGATGACATTGAGTATGATCATATGAGTTTTGAAATTGATAATCAGGAATATGAAATACATGATGAAATCATTTCAGAAGCTCTATTAAGTTATGAGATGTACATTTATTAAAATGGTTTGAGACATTCTTGTTGCAGAATTGTAATCATTCAGGTAGTACTGAAGTACTCATGTTGCAAAGTGGGCCTTAGGGCATGGACTGCTTCAAACCCCTATAGACTATGTATGCACTTTTTCATGCACCCGCAAATTTGTCTTTTATACCTTTAATTGCCCAGTCTGTTTCCTTACACTTCCAGGAAACACTAATACACTTCTAGAAAGGCAGTAAGTGTGCAAATGTTGTACTGCCTTCGGCTGGGGTAGTTGTTACAACAAAAAGGCTCAATAAAGGGCCTGCACTTTGAATACGAATATGAAATAGAATAGTTGATAACCATATGCAAGAAAGGCAGGAAGTAGGTGTGTGTGTGTACGTGTAGATGGTGTGTTGACTGAGTGGAAGATGAGTGGAAGATGAATAATGTAAAAAATAAGAAAAGCTGCAAGTGTGCAAATTACCCACTGCCATTCACGGGTAGTAGTTACCAAGAAGGCTCAATAAAAGGCCTGTACTTTGAATTAGAATAACAAACAGAAGATTTGATAACCATAGACTATACTGGCTTTTTAAAAATATTGGTAGACTTTTATTAAGCTTTTTATTATACATGAACGGCAGGAAGTGTGCGAATTACCCACTGCCATTCACGAGTAATAGTTACCAAGAAGGCTCAATAAAGGGCCTGTACTTTGAATTTGTATTACAAGAGGCATAATTGTCCACCCCAGCCAAGAAAGGCAGCAAGTGTACAAATTTCTCAGTGCCTTCGGCCGGAGTAGTAGCTATAACAAAAAGGCTTGATAAAGGGTCATGAGTTTGAATCAGAATATAAAATTCAAGAATAATTGATAACCCCAGCCAAGAAAGGCAGTAAGTGTGTGTACATGTGGATGATGTGTTCATTGATTGGAAGATGAATAAGGTAAAAAGTTAGAAATGTTGAAGATGCGCAAAGTAAGCATTGTGTTATCATGAAAGTAGATATTAGGATACCGAGCTCATTACAGACTGTGCGTCGTAAGAAAGGATGGAAGTGTGGAAATTACGCACTGCAATTTATGGTAAGTAGTTAACAAGAAGGTTGAATAAAGGGTGTGTACTTTGACTTTGTATTAGAAGAATAATAATTTATAACCCCAGTCAAGAAAGGCAGCAAGTGTGCATATTTCCAACTGCTTTTAGTGGGAGTAGTTACAACAAAAAAGGTTGATAAATGTCTAATGAGTAATGTTGAGGACTGATATGTTTCTGTTTTTTATGAAGTTGATAGACTGTTTCACGTAACAGAAAAGTTCATCGCAATAAATATATATAAATGTAAGTTTACTGAAATCAAGATTAATATGTGAGTATGGACTGCTTGCCGAAGATGCTGTTGCAGCAGTTTATGTGCTTGGTGCAGCAGCAGGTGAGTTGCCCTGCAATTTTTGTGTTGCAGCTCAAGCAAAGTTGTTGTGGTGCAAGTTCTTCACGTGTCGCACTATATTTGCTGTGTGAAAGAAGTCTTTTTTAAATGGATTACCCTTTGAAAGAGTTGTTTGGTAAATTTTCCAGATTACTTTTGGAGCATTAACCTTCGCGTGGAGTATTAGCTATGACAAAAAGGTTCAATAAAGGGCTTTGACGTTCAATCAGAATATGAAATTGAAGAATATTTGATAATTCCAGTCAAGAAAGGCAGAAAGTGTGCAAATTAAGCACTGCTTTCGGCTGGCATAGTTGGTACCAATTACAAGATGATGTCAAAAAAAGTAATGTTGAGCATAGCGATGCTCCTGCTCCCTACAATTTATTAGGTCGATAGACTGTTCCCCGTAAGACAAGAGTTCATCACAATAAATGCATAGAATGTTAATTTCACCGAAATGAGGATCAATTTGTGGCTGTGGATTGCTTGCTGAATATGCTGCTGCAGCAATCAATGTCCTTGGTGCAGGTGAACGTGGGTTTTCCTGTAACGTCCGTGTTGGAGGTCGAGCAAAGTTATTGGGGTGCAAGTTCTTGATATGTCGCATCATAGTTGGTGTGCCAAAGGACTCCTTTAAAGAGTTGTTTGGCAAATTTTAGAGGTTACTAACGGAGCATTAATCTTTTTTTGCCCTTCAGGGATAGTAAATAAGTTGCAAATTAGAGCTTTTTTCTTCTTCTTTGGAGGCTTTTCTTCTACATTTTCTACACCAATTGTTTCAGTTGTCTAAAAAAAACCTTGCAGGGAAATATAGAACTCTTCTCTTTAATGGTGTTAGTAAATTAGAAGGAGGCAATTTTCCTGTCTTAGGCTCCATACAAACAATAGCTTGAAATGGATGCACACATTTAATAAGAATAGACTCATTGGTATTTAAATCCATCAGTTCAGAAGGAATAATTACGAACTTAAGATTAATATGCACAGCTCAAGCAGGCATTTTGTTCTTATCTAATTTGTTATAAAAATATTTAGAAATACGCTGATCAGAATCCAAATCAAAACAGTTCACTACCAACAAATAAGTTGCAAAATGCTTCCACTCATTATTATTCTCCTTTTTACTTTTTAAATACAGATGAACAGTCCTGGTTTGATATTTATAATGAGTACGTTGAAAACAAATAGAAGAATAATTTGGTGTTTCAAGTGAAATCACCTTAAACTTTGCAATATGTTGTTCAAAATTTTCTACAGGAGAACATTGTACATTCTGTTCTACATTTTCTTCTATTAATATCTCAGTTTCTGCACTGTCTTCCTGAGGACCAAAGTAACTAAGCTGAATTTCATCAGAGACATTTGTTACATCTGATACAGATGCACGGAAAAGAATACTGTTCAACTGTTTTTTAACATTAGTGCTGAAATTTTTGCGTAATACAATGTTCTGACTAATTTCCTGAGTTGAGTATGATGAACTGGTAACATTCTGAATTGGTGAAAAACACTTTGCCATACTTTTTTAGAAATACAAGCCAGAGTATGACCATTGAAACCAGCAAGAGTCTAGTCCTTGACACATCTTAATCTTTTGTTTAACACTTTTCTTAATATAGTTATGTTAGAAAGTGCATAAAAAATTTAGAGATTCTTGACTTACAGTATAAATACTACTACAATTGCAAGTGTTCACTGGAGTTTTAGGACGTCTCCCTAAAAGTTCCTCAGCTAACTCTTCTTTTGCATTTCTAGGAACAATTTTCTCTTTTACAATAGCACAACCATTTCCAACCTCAGAGGAACGACTACTAGTGTTATCTGCATGCAACAAATCATTACTCTGAAGATAACTCTTATCATTAAAAAAAGGTTCAGAACTTGAACTATGGTCCCATTCACCCAAAAAAACCTCTGAAAAATTACTTCTGTTAGTTTCTCTTTTTTACACTTACTTTTGGCCTTCATTAAAGGGATTGATTTATCTAGTGATTGAATTGTATTGATTATTAAAACAAATTTTTATAAATTCAATTTGAAAGCCTTCTGAAGTAGATTTTGTATAGTTTTCTTTTTCTTATAATATGCGGTTTTTAAAAGAAACGTGAACACATAGTAGAATTGTGTCTGTATTAAATAAATGAAGGCTGAATATTCTAGTGTTCAAAGTTTAAGAAAATCAAGATTGTATTGAATGTTTTCTGTAGTGCTGGCTGTCTTGGTATCTAGTTGTGAACTCTACTGAGCACAGAATTGATTGAAGGCTTTTCTCAGCACACATAATGAAGAGAAATTTACATGCAAAACTGAATTGAAGTCATGAACCCTGCTGTCCGTAATGTGCACCGAAGGTACTAATTGACACAAACATTGATGAATGCTATTTTGTACAGTTAACAGAATCTGAGGACAGAGTAGAATTGTATCTGCGTTAAGGAAAACAATGTTGAATGTAATGCTGTCCTTAATGTAGAAGGAAAGCTGAATTCAAGTTGTGAACCGAGCTGTCCGCAATGTAGATTGAAGGCAGTTGTTGACAGAAAGATTGATGAATGGTATTTTGTTAGAGTTAACAGTATCTGAGGACACAGTATAATTGTGTCTGCCTTAAGGAAAGCAAGTCTGAATACAATGCTGTCCTTAATGTAGAAGGAAAGCTGAATTCAAGTTGTGAACACAGCTGTCCGCAGTGTAGATTGAAGGCAGTTGTTAACAGAAAGATCGAAGAATGCTATTTAGTCACAGATAACAGATTCTTAGGACACAGTATAATTGTCTTTGCCTTTAGGAAAGTAAGGCTGAATACAATGCTGTCCTTAATGTAGAAGGAAAGCTGATTTTTAGTTGTGAACGCAGCTGTCTGCAGTGTAGATTGAAGGCAGTTGTTGACACAAAGATCGATGAATGTTATTTTGTCACAGATAACAGTATCTGAGGACACAGTATAATTGTCTCTGCATTAAGGAAAGCAAGGCTGAATACAATGCTGTCCTTAATGTAGAAGGAAAGCTGAATTCAAGCTGTGAACCCAGCTGTCCGCAGTGTAGATTGAAGGCAGTTGTTGACACAAAGATTGATGAATGCTATTTTGTCAAAGTTAACAGTATCTGCGGACACAGTATAATTGTCTCTGCCTTAAGGAAAGCCAGGCTGAATACAATGCTGTCCTTAATGTAGAGAAAAAGCTGAATTCAAGTTGTGAACGCAGCTGTCCGTAGTGTAGATTGAAGGTAGTTGTTGATACAAAGATTGATGAATGCTATTTTGTCACAGTTAACAGAATTTGAGGACACAGTATAATTATCTCTGCCTTAAGGAAAGCAAGGCTGAATACAATGCTGTCCTTAATGTAGAAGTAAAGCTGAATTGAAGTTGTGAACCGAGTTGGCCGCAGTCTAGATTGAAAGCTCTAGTGAGCAGTTATAGATGAATGCTATTTGTGACATTCTTTTACAAAATCGGAAGACATAAAATCCATTAGTCTCTACCTTAAATAAAGCAAGGCTGAATTCAATGTTTTCTGTAATAGTGGAGCTCTTGCGATGAAGTTTTAATTTTTACTGACTGCAGAATATATTGAAGGCTGTTGTCAGAACAGCTATTGAAGATAATTTTAGTTCCAAAGCTGAATTCAAGCTGTGAACCCTTCTGTCCGCAGTGTAGATTGATGGCAGTGGTCGACACAAAGATCGATGAGTGCTATTTTGTCACAGTTAACAGAATCTGAGGACACACTACAATTGTCTCTGCCTTAAGCAAAGCAAGGCTGAATACAATGCTGTCCATAATGTAGGAGGAAAGCTGAATTCAAGTTGTGAATGCAGCTGTGCGTAGTGTAGATTGAAGGGTCTAGTGAGCACAGTTATAGATGAATGCTATTTGTGACATTCTTTTACAAAATTGATGCTCCCGTTTTTGTTTTTGATGAGGTTGATAGACTGTTTCACGTAACACAAAAGTTCATCGCAATAAATGCATAGAAATTTAAGTTTACCAAAATCAAGATTAATATGTGAGTATGGACTGCTTGCCGAAGATGCTGTTGCAGCAGTTGATGTGCTTGGTGCTGCAGCAAGTGGGTTGCCCTTCAATCTTTGTGTTGCAGCTCAAGCAAAGTTGTTGGGGTGCAAATTATTCATGTGTCGCACTATATTTGCTGTGGTAAAGAAGTATTTTTTTGTGTGGATCAGCCTTTGAAAGAGTTGTTTAGCAAATTTTACAGATTACTTTTGGAGTATTAACCTTCGGCTGGGGTAGCAGCTATGACAAAAAGGTTTGATAAAGGGCCTTGACGTTCAATCAGAATATGAAATTGAAGAATAATTGATAATCCCAGGCAAGAAAGGCAGGAAGTGTGCATCTAAAGCAACAATGTTCTGTGGAGTTTGCGATGAGGAGTGGTCCAAGCAGGACCCATTGGTAGCAAAGTCTTTATTTTTTTGATAATGAACTTTATTAGAAATTGGAAACAATAGACAAAGTTCATTGGGTGTAGCTCAATCAAATCACACAGCAGAGTAGTACAGGGAAGTCGCGAAAAGCGGGTCTTCACCTGCCAGTCCATGATCGGGGTTACAGGGTTAAGATAAGGGCAACGAACAGACATCATAGCTTCAATCATGGTGGTAGTAGATTAAACCATTTCCCCCAAATCTTGTTGAACAGGTCCGATGCCCCCTTGGCTTCAAACAAAACCTCCTCCTGGGTTCCACACCAATCAACCCCTCTCCTCCACCTCCCCACTGTAGGTGACATAGGTCGCGACCAATGGCTTGCTATATCTCTTTTAGCCACTGCTAGCGCTGCTCCAAGGAGACGCTTATCCACCCCAGAGCCAGCCAGACCATTAAAGACACCATTAAAGACCCCCGAGAGGAGCCTGACCGGCTTGTGAGGGACCTCCCACCCCAAGGCGCACGTAAGCTCCCGTTCCACCCCCCTCCAAAACTGTGCCAGTTTAGGGCAGAGCCATACCACATGGTAATAGTCCACTGGTGCGAAGCCACATCTTGCGCACTCTGGAGTGAACCATCCGGAGTTTGGCTGAGGTGGTCAGGATCCTGGGCGCCATAAGGACATATCTCCATTCCATCTCCTCCAGGGGCCTCACCCAACCCTCCCAGCGGGTGCGTAGCGTGTCCAGGGACGCGGGGGCATTATTAAGTAGGGAGCGGTAGATACGGGACACCCCTCCCCTCCCCAGATCCCCCATCATTACCTGGGCCTCTAGCAGACTGAATTTCGGTAGGGTGGTTGGGGAGGGGAGGTGGGTCTGGAGTGCGTGGCGCAGCTGCAGGTACCTAAAGTGTTGGGTGTGGGAAAGGGCGTGGTTCCGCTGTAGGTCCACGAAGGCCCGGATGTGGTCCCCCACCCAGACGTCCCCCAAGACTGAGACGCCCACCAGGTCCCACCGGAAGCCGTTCAGTGGAGCCACTTCCTGGAGCCAGTTGCCATGCCACAGGGGTGTTTGCCTAGTGAGCTTGCGGTCCCAATCCGTGTAGCGCAGGGCAGCTCGCCACGCCGTAAAGACCGATCTTGTGACGGGTGCCATGGATTGCGGCACAGGACTGCCATATAGGAGGGCCTGGATCTGTGGGAAGTCCATCTCCCCGAGCTCCACCCGGTAAGCTGGGTCGGACCAGCCGCCCGCGTACCAGTCATGGATGACAAGGAGCTTAGAGGCAATGTAGTAGAGGAAGAGATGAGTCACCCCCAGGCCCCCGTCATAAGGGGGGATGCGGGCGCGTGCCAGCGACATGCGCGGCCGACCGCTTCCCCATAGAAAGCGGGTCAGGTGCCCGTCCAGCTCACGAAATCAGACGCGGGAGATGGGGACGGAGGTGTTCTGCAGGACATAGAGAAGGCGCAGGAGGACCATCATTTTAAACCACGCACTTCTTCCTAGGAGGTTAAGTGGGAGCGTCTGCCACCGCTTGAGGTCGGCCTTCATCTGGGTAACCAGGGGGAATATTCAGTGCCCACTCAAGCTCAGGCAGTAGGGTCACCCATATCCCAAGGTAGTTGACGGAGTGGCGCCGTGGAGGAATGTCTGCCTGCCAGTCAAAGCAGTCTCTGGACGGGTGCAGCGGGACCAGTGTGGACTTGGCGGCGTTAAGCCGGAGGCCTGAGACCCGGTGGAAGGCCGCAAGGGATAACAGGCTCCTGGGGCCTGAGGTCGCTGGATCGGCCAGGTAGAGAACCACGTGATCAGAGTAAAGGGCAATTTTATCGACGTTGCTCTCATTCCACGCACAGCCACGGATAAGGGGGTCATGGCGGATAATGACGGCCAGGGGCTCCATCGCAAGCACGAATAAAAGGGGCGAAAGGGGACACCCCTGGCGTGTGCCTCTACAAATCGGGAAGGCCTCGGAGAGCACCCCGTTCACTAGCACTCAGACGCGGGGACTGGCGTAGAGAACTTCAACAAAATGGCGGAAGACAGGGCCAAAGCCCATTTCCGCCAGGGCGTCCTGCAGGTAGTCCCATCCCACCGTGTCAAAGGCCTTTTCAAAATCCAAGAAGAGGAGGGCTAGATAGGGGGGGAGTCGAGCACGGTGAGCCAAGGCCAAATGAAGGCGCCTGATGCAGTGACGGGTGCCCCTGGCGGGCATGAAGCCACACTGGTCTGGATGAACCAGATCCGACAAGAGGGGTTAAAGTCTCTGGGCTAAAACGGTGTCGTAAAGTTTGATCTCTGAGTTGATGAGAGAGATCGGGTGGTAGCCTGCATAGGCTGTCGAGGGTGGATGGGATTTGGGAAGGTCGGATTCGGAGGGGAAGGAGCCAGTGTCTGCCACATGATGGAAGAGGGCCAAGAGATGGGGAGCAAGGGTGTCTCAAAAGGTGGCATAGTATTCTTGCGGGAATCCCTCAGGGCCGGGCGTCTTGCCAGAATGCAGGAGGGGAATGGCATCAAGCACCTCCTCTAGGGTGAAGAGGCGATCTAGGGACTCCCTGGACTCCAGCGGAAGAGAGGGTAACCGGGCACCCGTCTCCTCCAGCAGGGAGGCCAGGGAGGCCCCGGCCGGCTGCCTCGCATAGAGGGTCATGTAGAAGTGGGCGAAAACGCCTGCTATAGCCTTCGAAGTCGTCTGGAAGGAAATGTCCGCCGCCCGGATCTCCGGGATGACACGGTGAATCTTGGGGTAGGAGACTAGATTGTGGAGGAGCTTGCCATTTTTGTCCACCCAACTGTAAACCCGCGCCACAGAGGAGCGCCACAACATCAGGGTAGAGTCCAGGGAAATCTGTTGGATTTCCTCACGGAGCAGCGTGAGTTGCCTAGTGGGGTCCTCGCAGTCGTGGAGCGCTTGCTCCTCCTCCATCAGCCTTGCCTTGGACTCCAGCTCGACGAGACGGCCCAGCCGGTCCGCACGCTTATCATGCACAAACCCCCTCACCACCCCGCGGATCACAGCCTTGCCGGCCTCTCACAAGGTGCCAGGCGACGGAACTGATCCCTCATTGGCCAAAAAATAGTGTGCCAGTTCCTGCTCCAACGAGTCCACAAGCTCCGGATCTTGCAGAAACCAGGCGTTGAGGCACCACACCGCCCGTGGGCCTACTTGGGGCGGAACAAGGCAGAGGGAGACTGGAGAATGGTCGGATAGCCCTCGGGGCAAGATAGCTACTCCGGAGACCAAGTGGCAGTCAGTGGCCGGGAGGAAGAGAAGGTCTATACGGGACTGGGTGTGGTGGGCGGCCGATGTATGGGTGAATTGCACCCTGAAGGGGTTCCAAACACGCCAAGCGTTGCACAGCCCCAGGGCAAAGGCCCATCCCGACAGGGCCGAGGCCGAGGCCACTCGAGTTACAGAGGGGGTCCCGGTCGCATCGCAAGAGGGGTTTAGCACGGCGTTAAAGTCTCCCCCCACCACCGTCAAACCCCGCGGAAGTGCGGAAATAACGCCCGTAAGGCAGCGGAGCATCGGTAGGTGAAGAGCAGACGGGACATACAGGCTCAGGATATTTAAGGGGCAGCCCTCTAACACACCCGACACTACCACGAAACGGCCTTGGGGATCAGTGGTGGCCCGAGTCAGGGTGAATGGCAAGCCTTTCCGAAAAAGAATCACCACCCCTCGGGACCCGCGTACAAACCCAGAGTGCCAGACCGTCGCGAATCCACAGCGGGCCAGAAAGTCGCATTGTGTGCTTAGGAGGTGGGTCTCTTGGAGGAGGAGGATGTCCGCCGCGTAGCGGTGAGCTGCCTGGAGGATGGCCGCTCGTTTAATACGGTCTAGGAGACCGTTGACATTCCAGGAGAGAACGTGGAGGGGTCTAGTCAGCACGCAGGCCATCAGGGGGGACGGGGGTCATGAAGCAGCCGAGGGCCTCCAAAGGAGGGCCCCAGGAGGGGAAGAGGGGCCACATCTCGCAGAGCCAGGGGGAACCAGGCCAAGTGTAGCACAGCAGCAGTGACACCAGGGGCCAGCGGGGGGGGGAGGTGAGAGGGAAGGGGGTCGCTGCCCGCAACGACCCCCGTGACGGCCCGTAGGTGGCCAAAAATAACCAATCGGGGGAGGAGGAGGATTAGCAGGAAAATGGAGATCATGCAACTGCAGTGAATTCCGAAGGAGAGCTACAACCCGCCACTTGTGAGTGGCAACAACACAGGCCGAACGACGGCAAGCTAGAGTCAGTATAGAGGGTGGCCCGTAGGTGGCCAAAAACAACAAAAACCAACTAAGGAGAGTCAACGGACCCTCGGCCCACCCACACCCCCCAACACCCCCCACCCTACACTTCAAAACAGGAAGCATCTGTCACCCAAAATGCAATCCCACAACAGAAAATACCCCACTCAGGGGGATGGGTGCTAATCTAAAACGGTTAGCTAGGGGCAGGAACTATGGTCAAGGTACCAATAGGGAGGACCCCCCTCCATGGTGCAGGATACAGATCAATAGTACCAAGCAAGAAATATCACAGTGCAGAATAATGAGCAAGACGGATGACATTTCTAGGAACAGGCCTGCGCCTCCAGGGTGTCGCAGGAAAGAGCACATACCCCAGGTCGCCAGGTCAAGGGAGCCAGAGCAGGTGCAGACCACAAGTTCCGGCTGTATTCGGTTGAAGTCCCTTTAGACATGGGCATGGGCCACGGGACTCAAATCAAGACAGTGGTAGGCCGAGTCACTCTGAATCATGAGTCATAATCGGCTTCAGAGCCACGGAGCATCGGGCTTCTAGAGAGGTCAGTGTCTGAGAGTGCATGCCGAAGAGTGTCCGCAGGTCCAGGGGCACTGCGCAAGTCAATCAAGGATGGAGGCAAGGAAGGCAGGTCAGGGTCATGTTGCCGCACAGGGGAGGTCTGCTGGACTCTCAAGCCCGGTGACCGAGATCCCCCTCCCCGTGCACCCCCCTCCTGCGGGATCCAGTCGGGCGCCGCCTAGGCTTGGGTGTAGCACTACTTTGGTGGTCCGTGGCCCTTTGAGGCGGGGAGTGAGCCGATCGCACTTGAAGGGGACGCTCCTCCGTCACCCAAGTCCACGCCGCCTGCGGGGAGTCAAAGAAGAGGGTTCGCCCCTGTAAGAACACCTTGAGTCAGGCCGGGAAGAGGAGCCCGTATCGGAGATTCATCGCCCTAAGCTTTTGCTTCACCTCATCATATAAACGACGCTGGGACTGAACCTCTCTCTCGAGTAATCAGGAAAAATCAGTATCTTGGAGTCCCGATGATGTATCTGTCCCAACTCCCTGACCGTTCTCAGGATGGCATCACGGTCACGGAAGTTAAGGAGCCGGAGGATGAAGGGCCGAGCTGGGGCTGAGCTGGGGCGCCAGGTGGTGGTTTGGGAGCCAGAGAGCGGTGGGCGTGTTCAATCGCAAATCACGGGGAAAGCGCCTCCTTGGGCATCCAGTCTTCCAGGAAGGTCGCCGCGTCCGTCTGTTCAACCCCCTCCGGTAAACCCAGGAGGCGTAGATTATTCCGGCGCGCTCTGTTCTCAGCATCCTCAGCCCTGCGATGGAGGTCAGCGGTCTGCGACTGCAGGCGGCCACGTGCGTTTTAATGGTGGACAGATCATCCTCCACAGTAGAGATCCGGGACTCCACTTCCATTAGGCGTTCCGTGGCTTTGCAGAGATCCTGGCGAATAAGGGATACGTCCACTCTCACTTGTCCTATCTTGGTCTCAACTGAGGCCTGGGAGGTCGAAATGGCCTGCAGGATGGTTGCCAGGTCTCCCCCAACTGGGGCAGGGCCGGACACCGGGTCGACTTCAGCTACACGGTTCACTTTGACAAACCGGTCGAGGGTCGTCTGAGCCGCAGAGCTCAAGGCCGGGGGAGCACGGGGTTTACCCATGGCGCGGAGGATCCCTGGTCCCAGTGCGGAGAGGGAGGTTCAGAGACAGGGTTCTCGGCCGCACAGTAACGTAGAGTAGGTGGTCACAAGCCCCTGCCTCGCACCCCCCTCGGCACCACCAAACACAGAATGGACGTGGCGGCGGAGCAGAGGCCAAGTGGAGACCCCGAGGACGGAGCCAGGGGGGCCCAGAAGCGGCTGTTCTGTGGTGCAGGAAAGCAGGAAGGCAGGCGGCTCCTCGCAAACCCCGCCAGAGAGGAGGGGAGGAGGGGGCACAAAAAGGGGGAGGGGGCCACCTGGCACCCCATACACCACTCCGCACGCCACCCGACTAGGTGGCCGAACCCCGCACTTCACCGCACCTCCCAGTCCACAACCGCCAACTCACCGAGTCTTCAACAGCGGACAGGGCACAGGGGCGCAGTCTTGTCGTCTCTTCACGCAGGAGCCGGGCTGGGGAGGATCTGTGGCGGTGGTCTCGCTCAGCACGACCCCGGGGGGCACCAGGCGTAGGAGGTCCGCTTGTGGGTGTAGGCCAGTTGCAGGCCCACTCCGCTGCCCGAGGCAGCCAGGAAGGGGGCGCGGGGAGCGGCAGGGCATCCGGGCACCGGCCGTCAGGTGAGTAGCAGGGTTAACTGGCAGTCTGGGGCCAGGCGTGGCTCAAGGCCGGCCCCCGTCAGCAAAGGCCATCCACAGCCCAGTCCAAAGGCTACACCACACACCAGGAGTGAAGCCGGGGAACAGAGAGCCGCATAGCCGTGGCCGGCGCAGGAGGTGGGGACCCGTCCGTCTTCTTTCCCCAAGGGCCCTTCACCAGGCGGCCAGGGGCCAAGGACAGGCGCAGGCAGGCTCACCGTGACGTTGATGGGGCATCAGCTCACCGGCCGATCACGTTGGCCCAGGCAGGACAGTAGATCCAGCAGCGGAGCGATGGAGCCCCAAACCGCCGTCACCTCGGGGCTCCCAGGCGCTGGAGAAGGGGGAGGTGGTCGGGCCCCCGGGACCAGCGCCGAGTCCAGCCTCCGCCGCCTCCTCACCAGCCGCGGTCCAGAGCAAGACTCCCCCGGCGCGGCAGTCGCGGGCCCAGGCAGGGAGAGCCGGCGGGGATCCTCTGCAGGGCGGGAGGCACAGGCAGTCAGTCTAGGCGCGTCAGGGGGCCGCCATATTGCGCTGCCCTCAGACAGGTCGTCGTCGCATCAGGAGACAGGAGCGATGCCGGCTCTGTCAGTCCCGCAGCCCCAGGGGTTCTGCCGGAGTCTCCCCCGCGGCACGTGAGTCCGCAGGAACCGCCGCGGTACAGCCAGAGAAGAGGGTAGCAACCGCCAGGTCGCCTAGCAGGGGGCCGCCATTATGCCGCGGCGCCGGTCCTCCGGGCAGAGAGGAGCCACGAGGACCTCAGGACCGGCCAGCAGCGCCCAGCGGTTCAATCGTCGGGAGCACCGGTAACAGGAGATGCAGGCAGGTAGGCGAGAGGCAGTAAGGGGCACTGTGTCGGCAGGATCAAGGCGGATGACGGATGGGGGGTCAGGAGCACTCTCAAAGTGCAACCGCCATATTGACGCCTTGGCCACGCCCCCCTAGAATAGCAAAGTCTTTATAATCAAGCTTTCTAATAAATATTGGTTATCCATTCACAAAAGTTAGTTGAAGTATATCTCCAAAAAGTATGATATATTTTTTTCTTAATAAGTCATCTCATTCAATATGGTCACGTGGTGATGATTTCTGGTGCACTGAGTTAGTAATCTTTGGCGCTGAGCTTGAACGTACCCAGTGATGATGTATAGTCGGGGGTACAGTAACTGAAGTAATGTCTTTTGTCGATTGAATTCTGCATCAATTCCATTTAAAAGGGACAGTATGTCTCACTTTGACAGAAAATTGTTCAGTCTTCTTTGTGATGATTTATGGTGCACTGAGTAAGTAGTATCTTAGGCGCTGAGCTTGTACGTTCCCTTTGCAGTGTAGATTGAAGGCAGTTGTTAACAGACATAGACAAATGGTTTTCGTCACTTATTTAAACAAAATCTGAAGACATACAGTAGAAACATTTCTTAACTAAAGAATTGAAGGCTGAGTTTCCTACTGTTCAAACTGTAAGAAAATCTGAGGACATTGTGAAATTGTCTCTGTTTTAAATAAATCAAGATTGTATTGAATGTTTTCTGTAGTGTTGGCGCTGTTGGTATCTAGTTGTCAACTCTACTGAGCACATAATTGGTAACCTCAGCCAAGAAATGCAGCAAGTGTGCAAATTTTCCACTGCCTTCGGCCGGGGTAGTGGCTACAACAAAAAAGGCTCATTAAAGGGCCTTAACTTTGAATCAGATTATGAAATTGAAGAATAATTGATAACCCCAGGCAGAAAAAGCAGCAAGTAGGTGTGTGTATATGTGTAGATGATGTGTTGATTGAGTGGAAGATAAAAAAGGTGAAAAATAAGAAAGGCTGCAGATGTGCAAAGTACCCACTGCCTTGTAAGGGAAGTGGGTGTTTGGTTTTCCTGTTCATTATACAGACAGGGCATCGGATTCCGCTGTGGGAGCCTGAGAAACAGGTATCTCATCTAAGGAGTTAAGGAAGTGCACAAACTACACACAATGTGTGGTAGAAAGGACGCAAGAAAGGACACAAGTGTGGAATGTATCCACTGCCATTCAATGGGTAGTAGTTACCAAGAAGTTTCAAAAAAGGGCTTGGACTTTGAAGTTGAATTACTTGAAGAATAATTGATAACCTAAGCTAAACAAGGCTGCAAGTGTGCAAATTTCCCACTGCCTTCGTCCGGGTGAGTTTATAGAACAAAAAGGGCTCGATAAAGGGCCTGCATTTTGAATAGGAATATGAAATTGAACAATATTTCATAACCCCTGCGAAGAAATGCAGCACGTGCGCAAATTTCCCACTGCCTTCTGCCAGTGCAGTATCTACATGAAAAAGGCTTCATAAAGGGACATGAGTTTGAATTAGAATCTGAAATTCAAGAGAAATTGATAACCACAGCGAAAAAAGGCAGGAAGTGTGGAAATTTCCCATTGCCTTTGGCTGGGGCAGTAGCTACAACAAAAAGGCTCGATAAATGTTCTTGAGTTTGAATCAGGATATGAAATATGTGTTATACTTAGTTTAGTTTCCATTGAGTTAGTGGTACATGAAACAACAAGGTTTGTGGAGCTTGCAAAGATGTGTGGTCCGGCCAGGACATACTGATAGTAATTTTTTGGGTCTTGTGCATTCTGGCTTAGTAAGGGCAATTGGTGATTATGTGTAGGTTTGAGAGAGATTACTTTATTTGGTACTGTACTTTATACATAATGAATGAAGAATCAGTTAAATTGTGGCTGAATACGGACATGTGGTGATGGAAGGAGGTAGCCGTTACCACGACTTCATGACTATGTGGCATTGATTATAGCTGCACAATATTGGTAATTTAGTGTGTGTGAATGCAGTGATGATAAGTGGTGGAATGAGTTAGTGGCACCTGAGGGAACAAAGTTCTGTGGAGTCTGCGATTATGCCTGGTCCAAGCAGGACGCATTGATAGCAAAGTCTTTACAATCAAGTTTTTTTAATCAATGTTGGTTGTTCATTCACAGAAGTAAGTTGAACTATATCTCCAAAAAGTAGGATATTTTTTGTTGTTGTAAATAAGTCATGTTATTCAATACGGTCGTCTGTTGATGATTTCTGGTGCACTGAGTTAGTAATACCTTTGGCGCTGAGGTTGAACGTACCCTCTGATGATACACGATTGGGGGGGATGGACAGTAATTGAAGTAATGTCTTTTGTCGATTGAATTCTGCATCAATTTTATTTAAAAGGAATAGTATGTTTCACTATAACATAAAAGCGTTCACTCTTGGTGATTATTTATGGTGGAGTGAGTAAGTAATATCTTTGGCGCTGAGCTTGTATGTTCCTTGCGCAATGTAGATTGAAGGCAGTTGTTGACACAGAGATAGGCGAATGCTTTTTGTCAGTTATTTAAAGAAAATGTGAAGACATACAGTAGAAACATCTCTAAATTAAAGAAATGAAGGTTGAATTCCCCACTGTTCAAACTTTAAGAAAATCTGAGGACATTGTGCAATTGTCTCTCTTTGAAATAAATTAAGATTGTATTGAATGTTTTCTGTAGTGCTGGGGGTCTTGGTATCTGGTTGTTAACTGTACTCAGTGCTGAAATGATTGTAAGCCGTTGTCAGCACAGATACTGAAGAGAAATTTACATCCAAAGCTGATTTGGAGTTGTGAACCCTTCTGTCTGCAATGTAGATTGAAGGTACTACTCGACACAAACATCGATGAATGCTATTTTGTACCGTTAAAAGAATCTGAGGACAAAGTACAATTATTTCTGCTTTAAATAATTCGAGAGTAATATGTCATACTCTATTTTAAGAATTTGTTGCATTCTTAAATGCATAAAGGCAAGCATTAAGTTTGATACAATGCTTAGGTCATGAATAATGAGAAGTTTCATTTTCTTCAAGTGTCTTCACAACAAGCTTCTCCAGATAGCTTGTGGTATTCAAATTTGTTGTCATGTTCCACAGGTAGTATAAGTAAACGATGTAATGTAGCATTGAAAATGTTAACATTTGGTCATATTTTGAATATAAGGAACTTATTACAAATGTGCAATAGGGAAATTATGTTGAATATGGAACTATTCTACAAGAAATAAAAATTGGAGAAATGACTGAACATGGCAAAGAAGTTTTTACAGAGACGTTTACTTTGAAATTTGTTTCCAAAAGAAAATATTGTTGCTAAGCTGGTAGCTACTTTTAAAATAATTGAGAACAACAGTAAAGAAAAAGCAGCAAGTGTGAAAATATCCTACTGCCTTCGGGTATTAGCTACAACAAAAAGGCTTGATAAAGGGCCTTGACTTTGAATCAGAAAATGAAATTGAACAATAATTGGTAACCCCAGCCAAGAAAGGCAGTTAGTGTGAAAATTTTCCCACTGCCTTCGGCCGGGGTCATAGGTACAAGAAAAAGGCTCAAAAAAGGGCCACAAGTTTGTATCAGAATATGAAATTCACGAATAATTGATAACCCCAGTCAAGAAAGGCAGCAAGTGTTCCAATTTCCCACTGCCTTCGGCTGGGGTAGTAGCTACAAATGGTAGCAAGTTGGTGTGTGTTATGTGTAAATGATGTGTTGATTGAGTGGAAGATAAAAAAGGTGAAACATTAGAAAGACTGCAGACGTGCAAACTATCCACTGACTTGTCAGGGAAGTGGATCTTTGGATTTCCACCTCATTATACGGATAGGGCGTCGAATTTTGCAGTGGGTGCTAAGAAATTGCTACCACATCGAAGGAAGCAATGTGAGTGCATTAAGTTACCACTGTGGGTGGTAGGGCTGAAAAATTACAACACCAGGCCCATTTTAGGGACTGTAGTTTGAATTAGAATAATACTTGGCAAAGGCTGCAAAAAAGTTAGCAGGTAGGTGTTTGAGGTAGTGGATGCAGAATAAGGTGGAAAGGAAGAAAGGTAGCAGATGCGGAAAGAACTCACTGTCTTGAAAAGGAAATGGGTGTTTTGGTTTTCTAGTGCATTACAGACTGTGAGTCAGATTCCGCAGTGGGAGCCTGAGAAACGGGTGTGTCATCTAAGGAGTTAAGGAAGTGCACAAAGTGCACATATTGTGCGGTGGAAAGGACGCAAGTGTTTAAATTACCCACTGCCATTCACGGGTAGTAGTTACCAAGAATGTTTAATAAAGAGTCTGAACTTTGAATTACTTGAAGAATCATGGATAATTTCAGCCAAGAAAAGCAGCAAGTGTGAGAATTTGCTACTGCCTTCGGCCGGGGTATTAGCTACAACAAAAAGGCTCGATAAAAGTCCTTGATTTTTAATCAAAATATGAAATTAAAGAGTAATTGATAACCCCAGCCAAGAAAAGCAGCAAGTGTGTAAATTTGTTACTTCCTTTGGACGGGGTAGTTGTTGCAACAAAAAGGCTCGATAAAGGGCCTTGATTTTTAATCAGAATATGAAATTCAAGAATAATTGATAACCCCAGCCGAGAAAGGCTGCAAGTGTGCAAATTTTCCATTTGCTTCTGCTGGGGTAGTATCTACATGAAAAAGGCTTGATAAAGGGCCTTGACTTTGAATCAGAATATCAAATTGAACAATAATTGACAACTCCAGCCAAGAAAGGCAGCAAGTGTGCAAATTTCCCAGTGCCTTCGGACGGGGTAGTTCTTACAACAAAAAAGCTTGATAAATGTCTAATGACTAATGTTGAGGACAGTGATGCTCCATTGTGCTTTTGATGAGGTTGATAAACAGTTTCAAGTAATAGAAAAGTTCATTGCAGTAAATGCATAGAAA
Source organism: Lissotriton helveticus (assembly GCF_964261635.1). NCBI lineage: Eukaryota > Metazoa > Chordata > Amphibia > Caudata > Salamandridae > Lissotriton > Lissotriton helveticus. The sequence goes on from NC_136068.1 coordinate 513,378,197, forward strand.
TTTAAGTTGAACAAAATCAAGATTTATATGTGAGTATGGACTGCTTGCTGAAGATGCTGTTGCAGCAGTTGATGTGCCTGGTGCAGCAGGAAGTGGGTTGCCCTTCAATCGTTGTGTTGCAGCTGAAGCAAAGTTGTTGAGGTGTGAGTTGTTCACATATCACACAATATTTGCTGTGCAAAAGAAGTATTTTTTGGATGGATCACCCTTTGAAAGAGTTGTTTGGCTACTTTTAAAGATTACTTTTGCAGTATTAACCTTCGACTGGGGCAGTAGGTACAACAAAAAGGCTCGATAAAGGGTTATGACTTTGAATCAGAATATCAAATTTAACAGTAATTGATAACCCTAGACAAGAAAGGTAGCAAGTGTGCAAATTTCCCACTGCCTTCGGCCGGGGTAGTAGCTACAACAAAAATGCTTGATAAAGGGCTTGCACTTTTAATAGGAATATGCAATTGAACTATAGTTCATAACCTCTGCAAAGAAAGGCTGCAAATGCACAAATTTCACACTGCCTTCGGTCGGGCTAGTTGATACAACAACAAGGTTTGATAAAGGATCTGCACTTTGAATAGGAATATGAAATTGAACAATAGTTGATAATCCTTGCAAAGAAAGGCAGCAAGTATGTACATTTCCTACTGCCTTCGGACAGGTTAGTACCTACAACAAAAAGGTTGATACAGAGCTTGCAGTTTGAATACAGATATGAAATAGATGAATAGTTGATAACCATAGCCAAGAAAGGCAGTAAATGTGTAAATGTAAATGTAGTTGAGCTTATATAGCGCACAGCTACCCGCAGTGGGTTTCCCGGCACTTGTTTAGGGAACCCTTCCTGGTATTCCCCTGTGAGATAGCAGGGTATCCACAAGGTGAAAGTCAGGCATCCCGCCGCGAGGGGCCGTTGTGGAGATTAAGCAAGCTATTGCCCAGAGTCGCAGAGTGTAAACCCGTGAGTTGAGGAGGTACCGGGGCGAGAATTATCAAGTCCGTGGAATTTTTAGCCCAAGACCCCGCCGAGGCAGGGAATTGAACCCTGGTCAAGGACCGATCTCAGCTTCCGGGTCTGCTGCCTCTAACCCCTGAGCCACACTTCTCCACAGTAAGTAGGTGTGTGTATGTGTAGATGATGTGTTGATTGAGTGGTAGATGAATAATGTAAAAATAAGAAAGGCTGCAAGTGTCGAAATTATCCACTGCCATTCACAGGTAGTAGTTATCAAGAAGGGTCAATAAAGAGCCTGTACTTTGAATTAGAATAACATACAGAAGATTAGATAACTATAGAGTATACTGGCTCTTTTTTAATATTGGTAGAGTTTTGTTAAGCATTTTTTTTTACAGATGAACGGCAGGAAGTGTACCAATTACCCACTGCTATTCATGAGTAATAGTTACCAAGAAGGCTCAATAAAAGGCCTGCTCTTTGAATTTGTATTAGAAGAAGGATAATTGATAACCCCAGCCAAGAAAGGCAGCAAGTGTGCAAATTTCCCACTGCCTTCGGCCGGGGTAGTAGCTACAACACAAAGGCTCGATAAAGGGCCTTGACTTTTAATCAGAATATGAAATTGATCAATAATTGATAACCCCAGCCAAGAAAGGCAGTAAGTGTCCTAATTTACCACTGCCTTCGACCAGGGTAATAGCTACTTCAAAAAGGCTCAATAAAGGGCCACGAGTTTGAATCAGAATATGAAATTAAAAATTATTGATAATCCCAGCCAAAAACAGTAGCAAGTTAGTTTGAGTTTAAAAAAGTTTGAGTTTAAAATATTTATAAAAGCGCACTTTCACCAGCGGTTTCATGGCGCTGTAACAGACAAATCCCCAGAGGAGGAGTGACAGAGAATAAGAAGGAGAGAATGAAAGCCACACGTGACCTAGTTAAAAGCTTTAGAAAATAGATGGGCTTTGAGTTTCTTCCGGAATTGAGGGTAGAGAGTTAGAGATCTAAGCTCTAGAGGCAAGGAATTCCACAGGACTGGAGCAAGGGTCGCGAACTTCGATCCTCCCCATTTCTTCCTTCGGAAACGGGAGACTGACAGCAGGGATTGGGTAGATGATCGAAGTTCCCTTGTTGGAACATAGGGAAAGATCTCAGATGTGATGAAGGCCGGAGCTGCGCCAAGTCGTGCTTGAAAGGTGATAGAAGCAAGCTTAAACTGGACGCGTTCCCGGACAGGGAGCCAGTGTAGGGATTTGAGAAGGGGTGTTACGTGGTGGGATTTTGGGAGATTGAACACCAACCGTGCCGCCTGGTTCTGGATCAGCTGCAAGCGCTTTAAACAATATGCAGGAATGCCAGCATATAGGGCGTTGCCATAATCCAGGCGGGAAATAACCATTGCCAAGATGATCAGTTTCAAGGCATCAAATGAAAAGAAACGGGATACCTTGCGGATGGTGCGTAGTGACAGAAAAGAAGAGGACACCACAGAACTAACCTGGGAGTGAAGTGTGAGCTGGGAATTAAGTTTGATACCTAAAGTTTTAACTGAGGTAGAGGGGACCGGGGGAGAACCTAGGGAAGGGGGCCAAAAGAGAGGGGACCAGGGACTGGAGCAACCACCCGTCAGCACCAATTCGGTCTTATCAGGGTTAAGTTTCAGGTGGTTGTAATTCATCCAGTCCCGGATAAAAATCATAATAGACTGAAAGTTTAAAATGGAAGCAGAGGAAGAAGACAGATTGAAAACAAGTTGGAGGTCATCCGCATAATTATACACGCTGACCTCCATTTGCTGCAACGAAGAAATAAGGGGGGCGATATAGAGGTTAAACAAAAGAGGTGAAAGGGAGGAACCTTGGGGGACCCCACACTGAACTTTCCGGAAGTCTGCAGAGAAATCACCCAGGCGAACAGCCTGGGTGCGGTCCCTCAGGAAGGAGGACAGCCATATCAGGGCGGTACCCCCGATCCCCGCTGCTCCGACACGGGAGAGTAAGATGGTATGGTCAACCGTGTCAAAGGCGGCTGAGAGATCGAGGAGGACCAGCGCCTGGGCCTGGTTGGTATCCATTCCCTCCCTGAGGTTGTCAAGGACCGAAAGTACTACGGACTCCGTAGAGTGTGCGGGGCGGAAGCCGGCCTGGCGGGGAGCCAGAACCCCATACTCCTCCACAAACGAGCTCAAAGACTTGGTAACATGGCGTTCGAGCACCTTAGCCAAAAATGGTAGGAGGGAGATGGGGCGATAATTGGCAGGGACCGAAGGGTCTGCGCCGGGCTTCTTTAAGATGGGAACAATGACAGCTGTTTTCAGTGAATTGGCTACAACCCCCTGGGAAAGAGAGCTGTTAAGGAAGTGAAGAGGGGGATCTGGACAAGTTGTATAAATATGGCGAAGAATGTGCGCGGGACAGGTATCCAGTGGGGAGCCAGATTTGACCAAGGGGATTATCGAGGTCAAGGATTCCTTAGTCAAGGGGGGGAGGGCATCGAGTTGCCCCTTAGGTGGAGGACAGTGTGGGTCAACAAAAGTCGGGGAGGGTGAGGGAATGTTGGCTTTGATATTAGCAATCTTCTCAATAAAGAAATTATTTAGGGAGTGACAGAGGTCCTGGGAAGGGGAGGGCTTAAGAGATGTCCTATCGGAGAATGCCAGATTGTGGACTATCGAGAAGATTTCCCTCGGCCGATTCTCAGCTGTAAGAATCTTAGAGGAGAAGTAGGCCGTTTTTGCCACCAGAATGGCCTTCTTCTATTGAGCCAGAAGAGTGGTAAACTCAGATCTAAGTAAGGGACAGTAATTCCTCCTCCAGGCACGCTCGGCTCGGCGTACCGCTAGTTTGGTGGTCTTAAGATCCTCGCTAAACCACAAGCTGGCATCCTTCTCCCGCTTTGATGTCACCCGCTTCAGCGGGGCAATGGAATCACATCCTGCGAGTAGCCAGTGTTCGATAGCCACGGCCTGAGAAAGAGTGGATAGGCCTTGTAGGGTAGGATAGGAGGAATTTAACAAAGCGGATAAATTCTCCGGATCCACTCGGCTCCATGAGCGGACCCAAACATTCTTTGGGAGCAGGGGCCTGACGGTAGGGCTAATGGGAAGGGTAAATGAAATCAAATGATGATCAGACCAGGTGCAGGGTAAGATGGACAGGGAGTCTACCGGACAGTTCAAGGACCAAATCTGGTCTAAGATATGTCCTTTGACGTGAGTGGGAGAATCAACGTGTGACACAAAATTGAGGGATTGAAGTGTGTCTGAGAACTGTTTAGAGGACGGACATTCCGCTGGATCTGAAGGCCAGAAGTTGAAGTCTCCCAATAATAGAATGGAAGAGTTATTGACCGTAAGTGTGGCCAGTACCTCTTGAAAATCAGAGAGAAAAAGTAGGGGTGATTGAGGGGGCCGATAAGTGAGAAAGCAAGTGAGAGGAGGGGTGGTAGATGTAGTACGAATGGCAAGGTACTCTGTTGTGGCGATATCTGGCAAGGATAGAAGTTGGAAAGGGAGGTCGGCCCGGGTAATGACCGCTACGCCACCCCCCCGTCCTACCAGCGGAACGGTCTGCTCGTAGAGCATAGTATGGAGCAGGGAGAGTGGCCAGTAGGGCAGGGAGAGAATCATCACTAAACCAAGTCTCGGTTAGGAAGAGGAGATCAGGTGCCTGGAGGTCCAGCAGCACCGACAGTTCATGTGAGTGGGCCACTGCTGACCGGGTATTAAGGTAGTAGGCCGAGAGAGTCCTAAGAGAACCTGCGCTGGTATACTCCCTGGGGGAATGAAGGGGAGTGGAAGGAACGAGAGGGCGGGGAAATGGAGAGACAGGGGACAGATCAAGTGAAGATATGCAGGAACAAGTAGAGGGGGGCAAAGGCCACGGGCCATGAAGACTGCGGAGTTGGGAGGAAGTGTAAGTGATGATTTGGGCAGAGTGACATGCCCCTAGACCCGGTCGGCCGCGGACGGGCGCAGACGGGCTTGCCTTAGGCACGCCTTCGGCGCGCAATCGGCGCGCCCGCTGCGCTCGTCCGCTGCGCTTCCTGTGTAGGCACATGATTTATGGGAGAGGGAGAGGTGTAGGGTGGGGGCGTGGCCTGTCCGAGAGGCGTGTCTCGTGGCTCTGAATGGCGGCGAAAATACAATCAATCGCCCGCACCAGCGTTAGCTCCGCTGTGCAGGGGGAGAGTCTGCTCAAAAAGAATGGTGCTCAGAGGGGTGAGTGAGGTTCTTATTAAAAGCAAGAATTTATCACAACAATTTTAAAAACAAAGCTATCTCGCAACTCCCGGCTTTCCGCCTCAGGAGGGATCTGTTACCTGTCTGAGCGCTAGGGGACAGCGCGCTTTTAGTGTGTGTTATGTGTAGATGATGTGTTGATTGAGTGGAAGATAAAAAAGGTGAAACATTAGAAAGACTGCAGACGTGCAAACTATCCACTGACTTGTCAGGGAAGTGGATCTTTGGATTTCCACCTCATTATACGGATAGGCCGTCGAATTTTGCAGTGGGTGCTAAGAAATTGCTACCACATCGAAGTAAGCAATGTGAGTGCATTAAGTTACCACTGTGGGTGGTAGGGCTGAAAAATTACCACACCGGGCCCATTTTAGGGACTGTAATTTGAATTAGAATAATACTTGGTAAAGGCTGCAAGAAAGTTAGCAGGTAGGTGTGTTTGAGGTAGTGGATGCAGAATAAGGTGAAAAGGAAGAAAGGTAGCAGATGCGGAAAGAACCTACTGACTTGTAAAGGAAATGCATGTTTAGTTTTCTACTGCATTACAGACTGTGAGTCGGATTCCGCAGTGGGAGCCTGAGAAATGGGTATCTCATCTAAGGAGTTAAGCAAGTGCACAAAGTGCATATACTGTGCAGTGGAAAGGACACAAGTGTTTAAATTACCCACTGCCATTCATGGGTAGTAGTTACCAAGAAGGTCTAATAAAGGGTCTGAACTTTGAATTACTTGAAGAATAATGGATAACCTCAGCCAAGAAAAGCAGCAAGTGTGAAAATGTCCTACTGCCTTCGGCCGGGGTATTAGCTACAACAAAAAGGCTCGATAAAGGGTTTGACTTTTAATCAAAATATGAAATTCAAGAATTGATAACCTCAGCCAAGAAAGCCAGGAAGTGTGCCAATTTCCCACTGCCTTTGGCAGGGGTAGTAGCTACAACAGTAAGGCTTGATAAAGGGCCTTGACTTTTAATCAGAATATGACATTTAAGAATAATTGATAACCCCAGCCATGAAAGGCAGCAAGTGTGCAAATTTCTTACTGTCTTCAGCCGGGGTAGTTGTTACAACAAAAAGGCTCGATAAAGGACCTTCACTTTGAATACGAATATGAAATAGAAGAATAGTTGATAACCGTAGTCAAGAAAGGCAGCAAGTAGGTATGTGTAGATCATGGGTACTCATAGTATGGCCCGTGGGCCAAGGGCGGCCCTGCAAGCCTTCCCTGGCGACCCGCGGACCTTGCAGACATCCTACCAATATATATTTTTTTCTTTTAAAGATTGTCTGCTGCAGCGCAGCTCTGAGAGTCTCTGCTGCTCTGTGGGAGCTGGGGTCGGGCGATTCTCACTTGGCCAGAGTGGAGCTGCAGGGGCCTAAGATGAGGTGGAATACAACAAAGCCTCATTAGCATGCAAATGGCCTTTAACGACCTGTGAAGTGCTTGGGTGCGGCTGTGTGTGTCAGGAAGCTGTCTCACCCAGGGCTGACACACAGACAGGGTGAGATGACAGAGGGTGACAGAGGGAGGGATGAAAAGAGAGGGAGACAGAGGAAGAAAGGGAAAGGGAGGGAGAGAGAGAGAGAGAGGGGAGATGGAAAGGGAATGAGAGGGACAGAGAAATGGAGATAGAGGGAGGGCGGCGACAGAGGAGGATGATGAAGGGAGTGAGGTTGACGGATGGAGTAAGGGTGATGGAGGGAGTGAGGGTAACAGAGGGAGTGAGGGTAACAGAGGGAGTGAGGGTAACAGAGGGAGTGAGGGCGAGGGAGGGAGTGTGGGCGAGGGAGTGTGGGCGAGGGAGTGATGGCGGGGAGTGAGGGTGGGGTGTGAGGGCGGGGAGTGAGAGGGGGAGGGAGTGAGAGGGAGTGAGAGAGAGAGAGAGAGACAGACAGACAGAGGGAGGGAGACAGAGGGAGGGAGAGAGGGAGGGAGAGAGGGAGGGAGAGAGGGAGCGAGAGAGGGAGTGAGAGAGAGAGGGAGTGAGAGAGAGAGGGAGTGAGGGAGAGAGGGAGAGAGGGAGTGAGCGAGAGAGGGAAAGAGGGAGAGAGGGAGAGAGGGAGTGAGGAGGGAGAGAGGGAGTGAGGGAGAGAGGGAATGGGAGAGAGGGAGTGAGAGAGACAGACAGACAGGGAGGGAGGGAGCGAGGGAGAGAGGGAGAGAGAGAGAGAGGGATCAAGGAAGGGAGAGAGGCAGCAAGAGAGGGAGCGAGAGAGGGAGGGAGAGAGGGAGGGAGAGAGAGAGGGAGTGAGAGAGAGAGGGAGTGAGGGAGAGAGGGAGTGAGGGAGAGATGGAGTGAGAGAGAGGGGGATTGAGGGAGTGAGGGAGAGAGGGAGAGAGGGAGAGAGGAAGTGAGGGAGAGAGGGAGAGAGGGAGAGAGGGGGAGAGGGAGTGAGGAGGGAGAGATGGAGTGAGGGAGAGAGGGAGTGAGGGAGAGAGGGAGTGAGGGAGAGAGGGAGTGAGAGAGAGGGAGTGAGAGAGAGGGAGTGAGAGAGAGGGAGTGAGAGAGACAGACAGACAGGGAGGGAGGGAAGGAGGGAGCGAGGGAGGGAGGGAAAGGGAGAGGGATCAAGGGAGGGAGAGAGGCAGTGAGAGAGGGAGCAATAGAGGGAGCGAGAGAGGGAGCGAGAGAGGGATTGAAGGAGAGAGCGAGAGAGGGAGGGAGGGAGAGAGAGCGAGAGAGGGAGGGAGGGAGAGAGGGAGGGAGCAAGCAATGGAGAGAGCGAGGTAGCGAGGGATGGAGAGAAAGAGGGAGCAAGGGAGGGAGAGCAAGGGAGAAAGAGGGAGTGAGAGAGGGATGGAGGGAGACAGAGTGAGAGAGGGAGGGAGGGAGAGAGGGAGCGAGGGAGGGAGATAGATGTGTGTATGCCGGGTGTGGTGGCGCATTCGAAGAAGGCATCCGCTGCAGGGACCTGTGATCAACCTCATGGTCATAGGTTTTTTTGTTGATCTAGCCCGCCCCCTCCCCCACTGACCCCGCCCCACCGGTGCGGCCCTCTGAAACAAACCACACTGTAAATTTGGCCCCTGAGAGAAAGTTTGTGAGTACCCATGGTGTAGATGATGTGTTGATTGAGTGGAGATGAATAATGTAAAAAATAAGTAAGGCTGCAAGTGTGTAAATTAACCACTGCCTTTAGCGGGGAAGTAGTTACAGCAAAAAGGCTCGCTAAAGGGCCATGGCTTTGAATTAGAATACGAAATTCAAGAATTGATAACCCCAGCCAAGGAAGGCAGCAAGTAGGTGTGTGTCCGTATAGAATATGTGTTGATTGAGTGGAAGATAAAAAAGATGAAAAATAAGAAAGGCTACAGATGCGCAAAGTACCCACTGCCTTGTGAGGGAAGTGGATTTTTGGATTTCCAGTCCATTACACAGACTGTGCATCGGATTCTGCAGTGGGAACTTGAGAAATGGGTAGCACATCTAAGTAACCAATGCAAGTGGACAAAGTACACACACTGTGTGATAGAAAGGACGCAAGAAAGGCAGCAAGTGTGCAAATTTCTTACTGCCTTTGGACGGGGTAGTTCTTACAACAAAAAAGCTTGATAAATGTCTAATGACTAATGTTGAGGACAGCGATGGTCCTGTTTCTTTTTTTTGATGAGGTAGATAAACCGTTTCACGTAACACAAAAGTTGATCGCAATAAATGCATAGAAATTTAAGTTTACGAAATTCAAGATCAATATGTGAGTATGGACTGTTTGCTGAAGATGCTGTTGCAGCAGTTGATGTGCTTGGTGCAGCCGCAAGTGGGTTGTCCTGCAATCTCTGTTTTGCAGCTTAAGGAATGTTGTTGGGGTGCAAGTTGTTTATGTGTTGCACTATATTTGCTGTGCCAAAGGATTAGTTTTTGGATTGATCACACCTTGAAAGAGTTGTTTGGCAAATTTTACAGGTTACTAGTGGTTGGTGTGTTTCAGTTAGTATGTGTCTGGACTTCGCTGGAATCTTTAAGGGACACATTAGGGCTTACATAATACAGAAATACTTTGTACTTAGTGATATCCAATTCTATTGTATGATGAACGGTTGATTTCTACATCCTCCGTTAGGATTAGTGGGAGGGTAGCATTTTAAAGTGTTTGACAGGTTACACTACATGTATCCATGCAAGTAAAGAAAACTTAGCATGGTTATGCATGGCCACCCTCTCACACAAAGTACTCAGTATTCAGGATAGTAAAAGCTTGCAATAGGAGTGACTGATGAATTTATATATGCCAGTGAGAAAAGAAAAACAAGTACGCTTGTTTTACATTAGAGATATACAGACTTGAAAGAATATGCATGTCAATCCATGATATATTTTTTGAAGGTATGGAAGAACGCAGTGAAAGGGTGTTTAAAAGCAATACTGTCCAGTTGTTCTTTTTGTTGAGTGTAAACACACCTTTTTGATTAGGACCATGGAATAGTGGTGTAACTATATCATAGATTCTATTGTCAGATATCTACCATAGTGATAGTGGAATTACCACTACTTTTTAGAGTACAATTGAACAATAATATGTAGAGAGGCAGTATTGCTTCTTGACTTTCAAAGAGGCGGAAGATTTAAATTTTTATTTCAACAACTAAACAAAATAATTGTTGAATGTCAAAAAGAAAATTGAGTAGGAATGTTAGAGGAAGTCTGGTCCAATTCTAAAAGGATTGTGCAAATCGTGACAGCTGAAAGAAGTTTGTCTCAACATTAGTTTTTAAAATAATTCAGACACAACACTAGATTGCAGGAGTGTGAAAATGTCTACTTAGACATGTGGCATGCGATCATGTTACATAAAAAGATACATTTTTTACATATTTAACCAGTAAAAGGTAAGTAAGGTTTACGTTTGGTTTTAGAAAGTGAAGGTGGAGTCATCTGCTGTATTCCAAACATTGGGCCTGTTGGGAAGATAGTGAAAAGTAACTTGTTATTAAGATTGCATTGTTTAAAGGTCAATAACTTTTTGAATTGAAAACTTTATATGTATTTACATGATTCTGGGCGTTCTTTGGTCTTGAATATTATTGTTACAATGGTGGGTGGGTATGTAAACACCATCTTTTGAGCACCTCCAACCAATAGGATTATACACTGGATATATAGACTTAGACTGTTCGAACATGTGGAGACCATACAGCAAAGCCACAACTTGTGTCATATTATTGTTTAAAGTCAAACGGATTGACTGCATTAGGTTCATTGCAATTGTCAGTCCATAATTCTTAAGAAATATTACATTAGTAAAAATCTGGGCTACTCAATGCAGAGTTGGGTAGTAGTCTGAAAACTGAAAAAATAATAACAAATGTATATGTTGAGCAAAAGTCGAACCTGAATGTCATACCAGTCATAGGTTTCAGAGTAGAGAATTTCACTACACACATTGCTGGGAAATTGTTACTTAAAGATAAGTAACTGTAATAGGAATGAAAATATACATATATTTGGTGTTGAGCGACATGTTTTAGAGGAATGTATCGATTAGTTGTAAAAATATATGTAAGCACACAAACTTCTAAAGAGGAACCAATATGTACATCATACGCTATTAGATATAGTATACACAATTTACATGTAGCAGAACGTGGTGTACCTGGTGCAGGTTATAAAGATTGATCACGTTGTGAAGATTCATCACGTTGTGGAGAATGATGATGTGCTGGTGAATTATCACTGGTTATGCTTCCTGAAAATTAATTTTGAAAAAGTAACATTTGTTAAAGAAGAAATTAGTTTAACAACCGAACAGAAAAGTTTGTTAAACACAGTTGATCCAAAATAACTTTTGTTATATTAATGTAGTTTGAAAAATATGTTGTGTGTATAAAGTTTAAGCGAGGGATATAGAGTACAGTCTATACAAATACAGAGGTAAGGCCTGTCAAATGGATGCACCTTGAAAACATGACAGTTTAACAAAGGGTGCTCAGGCCCTGCAGTGATAGGCTTGATTTTTATATTTAGAGTTTCTTGTGTGGGTGGCACAGTAACTGTTGTAGGCCCAGTAGTAGCATGTAGATGAGCAGTCTTGGTATACGTAACTATCAAGAGTAACATTGTAATCATGGACAAACAATTACCATTACACTTTCAAAAAAGGCAGCAATTGCACTGAAAGACTGATCATGAAGTGTTGAAGTGTCAAAAACATGTAATTTGGCAAAAGCATGTTATAAAAAGTTGAACGAGAGAGGGAAAAATGGTTAGGTAACCTAAGCCAAATAAAGGGCCAGTACAACACTGTAGTGTCAAAGTTATAAATCCAACAATTATTATGAATTAAATCTATGGTAATCTGAGGAGGCAAAACCTTCGTAGGCACAGTTACTGTTGTAGGCCCAGTAGTAGCATGCAGATGAGCAGTCTTGGTATACGTAACTATCAAGAGTAACATTGTAATCATGGACAAACAATTACCATTACACTTTCAAAAAAGGCAGCGATTGCACTGAAAGACTGATCATGAAGTGGTGAAGTGTCGAAAACATGTATTTTGGCGAAAGCATGTTATAAAAAGTTGTACGAGAGAGGGAAAAATGGTTAGGTAACCTAAGCCAAATAAAGGGCCAGTACAACACTATAGTGTCAAAGTTATACATCCAACAATTATTATGAATTAAATCTATGGTAATCTGAGGAGGCAAAACTTTCGTAGGTCAAGTAGAGCACAGAAAAAACAAGTATTGGTCACGTGAGAAAGCAAGAAATGTTAAGTCAGTGGAGGATTAAAAGGGAGCAAATATGATGATTACGAGAGAGTACGTATGTTGAAACACAAAGCATGTAACGATTGCTATTCCAGGCGAATGGCATTGGACCAGGGGGTACCACAGGGCTCGGCCCTAAGCCCGACGCTTTTTAATCTATATGTGGCCCCGGTTGCCTCCATAGTGGAGAGCTACGGTCTGCGCATGGTGTCCTACGCTGACGACACGCAGCTGGTCATCTCCCTGTCGCGCGCACCCGGCCTTGCGGTAGACATCTTCAGAGCATGCATGCAAGATCTTGCTGCCTGGATGTCGGCCAACTGCCTTAAACTTAACGGCAACAAGACTGAGGTGCTGGTGGTAGGGGGTGACCGGGCGGCGTGGACGTCAGCGTGGTGGCCTCCTTGCTTGGGACCAGCACCTACCCCCTGCCTGGAGGCGAGGAATTTAGGTGTCTGGTTCGACTCCGATCTCACCTTTGGCCCCCAGGTCAACCGGGTGGTCGGCACCTGTTTCGGGATCCTTAAGACCCTCAGGAAGGTTTTGGAGCTCCTTCCCACCAAAGCCCGCCGAACACTAGTGCATGCTTTAGTCACGTCCAAGATGGACTATGGCAACCTTCTCTATCTAGGAACCCCCGAGAAGAATCTGAGCCGCCTACAGGTCTTGCAAAATGCCGCTGCCCGGCTAGTTCTCAGACTACCTAGAAGATCAGCCTCCAAAGCCGCGCTCCAGGCCTTGCACTGGCTTCCGGTCAGGAGCAGGGTAGAATTCAAGGCCCTCTGCACCTGTCATCGGATCATTAATGGCAGGGCACCCCTTCCACTTCAGGGTCTCTTGACACAATACGAGCCATCCCGTGCGCTAAGATCCTCTGGCTCAGGGCGCCTGACTATTCCAAAGGTGTCCAGAGCAAGGATGGGTGGCAGATCCTTCAGGTACCTCGCCGCATCCTGCTGGAATAAACTTCCGGTAGCGTTGCGTTTGGAACCATCAGAGGCTATCTTCAGAGTCAAGTTGAAAACATTTCTCTATGCCAGATAGCGGGCCGTCCCCTCAGAACACCCTCTGAACACGCTCACATCTCAGCGCGGGGACACGCCGTTGTGCGTCACCATTGCGCTCTACAAGACTCCCTATTATTATTATTATTATTATGTAGCACAAAAATGCAAGATATATATTTATGAAAGCACAATATGTAAGAAAACAGGCCTGGGAACGCCATGTGAGACAGTAATAAATATTAGAATTCATGGGAGAGAAAAAAAGGAAAATAGAGGTGGGAGTGTCACGTGACGTAGTAAAAAAATAATACTAATATGAATGCACAAAATGGACCAACACAGGCCAAAGCATGGGGCACAGTTTAAAAACACAACACAGAAATTCATGGATGCACAGTTTATTTAGAAAAGGCCTAATAGGGCCCTGTGACGCAGAAGGAAATATTACGATCAACCATATACGATCAATAAGAATAGAGGGCTGGGAAGGCCACGTGAGGTAGCAAAAATGAATAAAAGTTACAGGAAGATTAGGAGGGAAGAAATACGATGAAGTACAAAGCACATGGAGCAAAAAAAATAAAGCAAAACAGAGCTGGGAGGGCCACATGATGCAGTAAAAAAAAAATACTATTATAAACGCACAATTTTTAAGAATATAGGCTAAAACATGTGACAGTTCAAAAATACGACACAGAAATGTATGCATGTACAATTTATTTAGAAAAGGCTAAGGAGGGCTCCTTGACGCAGAAGGAAATATTATGATCAATTATATATGATAAATAATAATAGAGGCCTGGGAAGGCCACGTGAGGTAGCAATAAATATTAAAAGTCACGGGGGGATTAGGAGGGAGCAAATACAATGAAGTACAAAGTATGTGTCGCACAAAAATAAAGCAAACCAGAGCTTCGAGGGCCACGTGACAGTAAAAAAATTAAAAATAAGAAATACTATCATGCAGGTACAATTTACAGCGGCTTCTCCTACCTTTGCTTTTGTCGTCTCTTGTCTTGTCTTCAAAGGCTGGGGCTTTGGCTGGGCCTGGGTGGGTAGGCGCGGGCGACACCGGCACTGTGGCTATGATGGCTTGGCTGGAAGGCAGCAGCAGTCACACCACGTTGAGTGTCACGAGTCCTCCTCCGTTTGAGCAAACAGTTTGTAGTACAATCGACGACGATGAGAGTCTGTCTGTCACCGCAGCGGAGGCAAAAGAGAGCGTGGTTAGGTCACTATCCGTTTTATATGGGAACCGCGGGGGCTGACCAAAGTAAGTCCAGGGTCGTTATTGGTAGCGTTTTCGCGATCTAGAATAATGACGGATCTGGAGAACCTCCCTTTGGCTAATGTATTGGGTTCCAGGCTTAGTAATAGCAAGAAAGGCACATGGTGATATGTGGGAAAGTGTGGGCGGGCGTGCACTGCGCAAGTGTGAGTGTGTGCACCAATAATTAACAACAGAGAGGGACGGGGGAGGGGTTTTCATGTGCGCAGAGGCAGACCCAGAATCCGATCTCCAATGAGTGACTATTTGTAACTATTTTCTTAGCGCGCCCTGTCCTCTGATTTGACATGCGACAGTGATTGCACCATAGTTTGTATTGCCAATCATTCTCAGCACGTACTCGCGCATACGCTACGAATACGCTTCGACGTTACGCGTCACATCAAAGCTTCCGTGTAACGTCATGTACGCCCCGTACGCGAAAGGCGCGAATGTTTTTAATTGTTCAAAAACATATATTTATGTATTTTATGAACATACTAACAGTATACATTATGAAGAATAGTTATGAAAATTGTTTTTTTAAACTTTAAACAATCGTATATTACTTTTAAAAGTAATTCTACAAATCGCGGTGGAACGTTATGTGTACTCGGATCATAAGAGCACCGTAAGCTCAGCGTAAGCGGACGCAAAGCCATGTGACTTTAAAAGATGGATTTGATTGTTTCATAATAGTTTCTATTCCAATTGTTGAAAGTTCCGTCCATTTTAATCATTCTACTTTGTCTTTCTAAAAAGAAGCATCTGTTCTGAGAATCCTGTCAAATAGAAGGAAGATCAACATAATAACAGCAATGGACTCATCTTCCAGCCATTCTTCAGAGGAATATTTCATTCCTGAAGAACCTCTAAAGAAGAGGAAAGAAGCTATAATTTGGCAATTTTGTACTTTTACAGAAGGGCAAAAAAAGGTTAATGCTCCAAAAGTAACCTGTAAAATTTGCCAAACAAGTCTTTCAAGAGGTGATTCATCTAAAAAATACTCCTTTGGCACAGCAAATATGCTGCGACACGTGAAGAACTTGCACCCCAATAACTTTGCTCGAGCTGCAACACAGAGGTTGCAGGAGAACCCACCTGTTTCTGCACCAAGCTCATCAACTACTGCAGCAGAATTTTCAGCAAGCAGTCCACACCCACAAATTGATCCTGATTTTGCTGATTTTAAAATTGTATGCATTTATTGCGATAAACTTTTGTGTTATAAAGAACAGTCTATTGGTCTGATAAAATGCAGGATGCAGGAGTATCGCTGTTCTCGACATTAGTTTTTTTTTTCATTCTTTTGTTCCAGTTGGACACTTTTTGGGTTCCAGTTTAATTTTTTGGGTTTTAACCCCTTCGACGCTCATGACGAGCTGGGCTCGTCATGGCGTAGCCTCCTCGCACGCTCATGACGAGCCCAGCTCGTCACGTAAAGTGCGATTACGAAAAACCCAGCGTACGGGCGGAATTCCGCCCGCACGCATGCGGTTAAAAAAAACTTGTTGACAAAACACAAAAAAAAAAGAAAACTAAAAACAGAAAAAAAACAGTTATTTTTAGAACTACCTTCACTGGTCAATGAAAGAACTATATTTTTATGTTAGAGTATAAAAGTTTGTCAGAATGAGTGTGTTGTTCATAAATGAATGAATGAAAACTTTACTAGTGTATGGTGAATGTGAAAGTGCAGAACTATAAGGAAGTACTATAGCATACATCTATAAGGTGTTTACCTATAGTATACTGTAGTACCTCTGATGCACTTGAATGTAACATATCCATATAAATATGTTACAAGTCTATGCTTCAAATTGCACTGGTGGTGAATTTGTATGTGTTAGGGGTAGATATACAACCCCCTTGTGCTTCTTTTAACACAGCTGTTACATCACTTTTGTGATGCACTGGTTATGTAAAAGATGTGCAATGTTGTGTGGAAGGTGCATCACATTATAAAGCCCTGTGCCAGAAGGAGGTGATATCACAGTACACAATAAGTGTCATATGAGATGTCATCAGTGATCTGAATTGAGTGGAGAAGCACACCTATATTTGTTAGGTTTTTTTATTTTTCTCTTAATTCTAAGTATTCCTGCTTTTTTACAAGCGTGCTGCTGAGGTGGCACGTCTGTCCGCACACCGTGCCTAAACAATGTACTACCTAACTTGAGTGGACTGGCCACTCACCTCTGCGCACTGTTGCTCTATGTGTGCTATTCACAACAATTTTTTAACAGCTAAATCATATTTTTCAAAGATACTTTAAACAGTATAATCTTGAACATAAAACATGTGTTTTACTTGTCAAACATAATTTTTAATTTGATTATAGTCATCAAAATAAATCGGTACATATTTCAATTTGTTTCATACAGTATATAAACAATTTTCCATTTCATGGTGATGTAACATGCTGATGAAGCCCAACGTATAACAAGCTGATGAAGCCCGATGCATTTAGAGTCTCAAGGGACTCTTCCTCAGGGGCCTCAAACTGAATGTGTACATAACGTAAGTGAACCATTGTATTTACGGAATTCTGATTGTAACAGGCAATACAAGAATATACTTTTGTTTAAGTAAAGAAAAATCTAACGAAAAAGTACAGATACCACCACCTCACCGCACGCAGTGAGAAGCAATACTAAAATGAACTCACTCTCCAAACAGTAAAATGTGTACTCCACCTACAGACAGTACCAACAAGGTCAGAAACTGAAATCTTCAATCTATTGCAGACATATTAATACTTAACCAGACCGCGTCTTACCTCAGTCTTTTATTCGGTTTCAACTGTGTGTCAATGTATGAACCTCTATCATCAAAACGGCGAACCTTCCACTCCTAAAGAACGGAACACACTGAGTTAACTACTCGTTCTCTTTGAACCCCTGTGTTTTGCCCTACCCTTGAAAATCCGCGTTACCTTATAGATGCCAAAACGGTACTCAAATCTTCTCCGCCAGACTCCTATGCTATTCGCCACGAAGTTCTCACAAACGTTCCCCACTATTCTTATCTGCCTCCATAGCGCGCCAGACCCAATTACTTCCGCAATCGAAATGAAAAGCGAACTTCCCTGGTGTCATACAAGCCATTCCACCATCTTAACCTGGGCTAGGACCTGACTCTGAAATTTAACAATCTATACCTCGGCAAGTCCCGAGTGATCGGAGTTCATGCCACCGCGATCCACATCATTACACTTGGTGGATATTATACAAATGAACGGTGCAAAACCACAGTAAAACAAATGAACTAAAAAATAAATCAAATAAAGTGGATGACAAGCTGTGCGAAGACGAAAATAAGAGAACAAAATAAAATAAAATAAAATGACACTTCACAAAAGTACATATCGTATTCATTGTATGCATTTCTACAATATTTCAACAGGTTTTTCGCTGGTCAGTCTGAAACCTACAAATGCATTATACTGCAGATGCTCCTTTAATTTATAAAAAACATGAATAGTCAATTTTTTCATTGAGTCATTTTGGCTCCTGGGCCCCTAATCTCTTAATCCAAAATATTTCTCTTTGGAGGAGGGATCTGGTCAGATCCTCTCCTTCACGTGGTTTAATTTTCTCCAGGATTGAAAACTGTATCTGGGAAATGTTGTGTTTATGTTAAGCCAATGTTTAGCAAGATTACTCTTGGTGTTGGCATTCCTGATAGTGCTTTTATGTTCTGATATACGGAGTTTTAGTTTTCGCTCAGTTTTTCCCACGTAGAGTTTTCCACATGGGCATTTGATGTAATAAATCAAGTTATTGGAATTGCAGTCGCAGTCATAGTGAAGTGTTAACGTTTTGCCCGTTTGTGGGTGATGTAAGTTAGCCCCAATAATAACATTATTACAATGAACGCAATTCATGAAACGTTTCATCCCTTTTTGGACTCGCTCTGATTGTATCAATGGTGCATTTAACAGTTCCTTCAAATTCTTGGATCTGGTGTATGCAAAGATGGGTCTTTGTGAGAAAATCCCTTCAAAATCTGGCTCATGCTGTAGAAGTTCCCAATGCCGTGATATGGTGTTTTTGATTTTCATTGAGCTGGTTGAGAATTTTGATACAAATACATGTCTTTCCTGAATTTTCTTCGGTTTTTGTTTGAGAAGGTTCTCCCTATCGTACACTCTAATCCGTTCTTTGGTTTTCTCAAGAACACTTTGGGGATAACCCCTTTCCATATATTTAGAATGTTGAAGGTTTAGGTGTTTTTCCAGATCCTCAGACTCTGAGCAAATCCTTTTTATCCTAATGTATTGAGACATTGGTAAGTTGTCTTTAAGGTTTTGCGGATGGAAGCTCTGGTACATGAGTGAATTGTTCACGTCAGTGTTTTTCCGAAATGCATCGGGCTTCATCAGCTTGTTATACGTTGGGCTTCATCAGCATGTTATATCACCATGAAATGGAAAATTGTTTATATACTGTATGAAACAGTGATGTCATGCGTGATGTCACTGACCTTGTCATGAGGGATGTAATATGTGACGTCATCAGTAGTGCATTGCGGGCGCGCAAGTTATAAATAGCTGAACTAAATATAACGGGAGAATTTCAATGGTTTTGTATGAGTGAAATGTCCAGCTAACTATAACATGTGTGAAACCTATGTTTTTTTTAATGAATTTGCAAGATTTTTTAAATGCTAATTCCTAACTATAACGGGTGTGAAACCTATGGTTTTTTCAGTGAATATATATATATATACACACACACACACACATATATATATATATTTATCGTGAGCAAGGTGCTAGGTGCACTGAAACGCGTAGATCACTCGCTTTTTATCCTGTGATAATGCAATGATCCTGAATTAAAATACTATGCTGTGGAAAAACTAAAGAAGTGCACCCCAAATCTTTCATGAGAGAAGGAGTGTGGTTTATACATAGATATGTATGTATGTATATATATATATATATATATATATATATATATATATATATATATATATATATATATATATAAAACAAAATCTTCAAATCAGCAAACTCCTGCAATGAAGACACGGACCCAAGGCTGCAGTAAGGGAGATTTATTTCAACCTCTCAGGCTATATATATATATATATATATATATATATATAT